>NC_081425.1:57982305-58344805 GCF_949786415.1 Peromyscus eremicus | reverse complement strand
TCAGCAAGTTATACTGCAGAGAGGAGCCCCAGAAGAAGGTAACAAACAATTCAAGGCAGGCCGACAGCTGGTGATGCTGCTCTAAGGGTGACTCTGGTGGGTTCTTGTGGCAGTGACTCTGTGTCTCTGAGAGCACGGACATAGAGACGGAGGAGCTGGGCATGTTCCTGAGATGGGCACTTAGTTGCTTTTGCTAAAAAAGGGGGCATATGGGGTAACTAAAAGCAGGAGGAAGAATGGACACTTCTGACTTCATTTTGTGCATGTTTCATCTACTTTGCGGGTATCTGCTTACCTCTGCTCACAAGTGGTGTCTGCTGAACCCATTTCACTCCTCTTCAAGTCTGAAGAAATAGGGATAAGGCATGGGAGTAAAGCTGTAGGTCCTCAACCTGAAGTCCAAGCAGATAGCAGAAGCTCTCGGGAAAGGTTTGGTGCATCGTCCATAGTGGTGAGGCTGCACCCCTGGAGTTACTGTCTCCTGAGAGCCAGATTGATCCTCTCCCATGATGACAGTAATGAGGCCTTATTTAGACCTTCTTGGAGAACCAGAACTGAAACAATGCCAACTAGATCCACCACAATTGACCAGGACTGCTAATTATGTACGCCTCAAGCCCTGTCCCCATTCTTCCTCTGCCTAAACTTAACCCCATGCCGGTACCCCAAGTCAGACTTGGGGAGTCATTGGACTATACTTTCTTCGTTCTTCTCTCCACTGCGGCCACTTTAAATAGCTCTCCTCTCTGCTTTCACCACCACTTGTTACTGTAATCTGCATTCTGGGTACCAGTGGCCAAACCTAGTAATTCAGGATTCCTGGAGCCTAGGTTCTTGTCCTAAAAACTCCGGTTACACTCCTAATTTGGTAACTTGACTTTTTAAAAAACATAGTGCAAAGGATGGCCCCCAGGTTCTCACTCATGCTAAGCAAGCACTCATCACTGACCTACGTGCCAGCCCTGTGGCTTTGGCTTCTGGCTCGTTCACCCACTCTCTAACAATTATAACAACGGTTATAACCCATCTGTGCCCTTTTGGGGTAGAAGACACGGAGACACAGGGATTTGTGGACATCTGCCATGACACCAGGGCAGAGGTCTGGAAGGTTGTGTGGCCGGGCAAGAAGGTTGTAAAATGAGGTGAGATTTAGAAGGCTGCAGAGAAGGGAAAGTGTCCCCTTTAATCCTATTTGTCCTACGGGAGTTTTCCAAAGCCAGACAAAGGAACTCCTGTCTAACCCCCGGTCTCACCCGCAGACTGTCCTGGGCAGTCTTTATGCTCCCTTTTCTAGCTGTGCGCACTTGGCTGCACAGATTTGAAAAAGGACAAAGGTTGCTTTAATGGTGTTAATGGGGGGTGATGAGCAAATCATAATCTTATAACCGAAATGGTTCACTCATTCGTGTGAGCTATTGAGAGCTAAATCTCTTCGGTAGGTGGAGAAGAAAAGGATTTGAAATTGCCTGCCACCCACCTCCTCCACAGGAGTCGGCATGCATTAATGAGGGAACACACAGCGCACTCTGAGCTCTCTGCAAAGAGGCTGCTTTGCCAATCGCAAACATTACTGTGACTCGTTAGGAAGGGTTGGAGAAACCGTTGGGGTGGGAGGCTGGCTGTTGCCTGCGGTGTTTTTCTTCTGGGGCTCCCCAGTTGCCTCTGAAGCAAAAACGTCTGCTGAGAAAGGACCCAAGAACACAGCGATATTTCTGGATTTTTATTCTTGCAAGCCCCTGGTCAACATGTGGTGCCTTGTTGTGCCTCGGTGTGCCCCACTGCCCACTTGTGAGCTTATCTGATGGGGAACACTTGAAGAATTTGCAAGTAAGTTAAAACTTGTTGGAAAACGAAAAGAAGTGGACACCATAAGAATAATAGGGCTTTAGGGATGGCTCAGTGGGATAAGGCCCTTGTCATTGAGGCTCACAACCTGGGTTCAATCCCCAGGACCTACAAGGTAGGAGGGGAGAGCTGAGTCCCACAAGTTGTCCTCTGGCCTCCACCATGTCCCCTCTAAATAAATAAATAATAAATGTAATAAAAATTTAAAACAATGCCGTAAAGGACAGCATACAAACATATCATGGTCTTTGCATAGTAGCTTAAGATAAAGAACTGTGTACAGAACTACTGTCGGGAAATTAAGGGGCAGAAAACGATCTTAATAGTAGTAACAAGAAGGTGGGGAAATGGCCTGGTCTATAGAATTCTTGCTGTGTAAGCAAGAGGGTGTGAGTTTGATCCCCAGAAATTATGTAAACAATCGGAGCATGATAGCTTCAGCTTATAATACCCTGGCTGGAGAGACAGAGACAGGTAGATCTCTGGGACCAACTGGCCAGTTCATCCATTCTACTCGGCAAGTTCTAGGCTATCTCAAAAAGTCAGGGTTGATGATGACCTGAGGATAACACTGGAAATTGACCTCTGGCTTCCTCATGCATGTGTACACATACGAGCAACCATAAATATGTACACACACACACACACACACACACACACACACACACACACACACACGCATGAACAGGTGTGTAATAGTAGCCTTGACTTTGTAAAGCAGGTTGGACCTCACAAAACACATCATCTCCTGAGATCCTGCAGGTTGAACGCAGGTGAACCAATAAGCTGATAGGCGAGCAAGTGATCATGCTTGTGATTCACTCAGCTAGCCAGGAACTCGAGGATCACCACCATAAAGGAACAGATCATAAGTAAGAGTAAAACATTGTGCTTTCAATCTGTCTTTTTTGTCCCACTCAACAAATAAATAGAAATGCAGTAAAAAAAACAAAAAAAAAAAACAAAAAAAAACCAGCCAGGCAGTGGTAGTGCGTGCCTTTAATCCCAGCACTCAGGAGGCAGAGGCAAACAGATCTCTATGAGTTCGAGGCCAGCTTGGTCTACAGAGTGAGTTCCAGGACAGCCAAGACTACACAGAGAAACCCTGTCTTGGAAAAAAAAATACAACAAAAATAACAAAGATTAACATTAAAAATAAACAACTCAAGTAGTATTGTTGAAATGTGATTGATGTAGTGCTCATGGAGGTCAGAAAAGGGTATCAGATATCCTGGAATTGGTCAGGGATTGCTGTGAGCTGCCATGTGGGTGATGGGAACCAAATCTGAGGAGGGGGATTGGCAAAGATCTAAGAAAGGAACTTCAAATCTGAGCTTAAACTGTTTGGGCCAGCCAGGTGCCTTGTGACAGCATTTTATTCAACATGTGACTGCATATGTGACATGGTATTTTTACTGTTACTTTCCTGTGTTTATGTATGTTTGGATACGACAGTTCCTGGCACGATACTGTCTTAGTTAGGGTTTCTATTGCTTTGAAAAGACACCATGACCATGGCAACTCTTATAAAGGAAAGCATTTAATTGGGGTGGCTTATATTTTCAGAGGTTTAGTCCATTATCATCATGGTGGGCAGCATGGTGGTGTGCAGGCAGACATGGTGCTGGAGAAGTAGCTAAGAGTCCTACATCTTGACCCACAGGCAACAATAGTGGTCTGAACTAGGGATAGTTTGAGCATAAGAGATCTCAAAGCCCATCCCCACAGTGACACACTTCCTCTAATAAGGCCATACCCATTCCAACAAGCCACACCCCTTATTATTGCCTCTTCCTTTGGGGGCCATTTTCTATCAAACCACCACAGATACCAAGCTGGAAAGATTTGCAGCCAAGGTACAACAGATGACATCATGTGACCCAGATATGTAGAAGGCAATACATTTAGGTTTGTGAGTACTGTGATGTTTGCATGATAAACTCACCCGGTGACACATTCTTCAGAATGTTTCCCCTCCATTAAATGACACAGGACTGTAGTAATAAGCCAGCCTTCAGTGAATGGCTGTACTTGATAACCACAAAACCCTTTAGGATTGACTAATTTTCACAATATTTTTGTTTCCTTTGAAGAAAGTAAAACATGAGTGGTCTTGATTTTCTTCCAAAGCTTGGGGATGTCTCATCTCCTGTACTAAAGACTGGGAAAACAAATATGCTCAAAAATAAAACCCAAGGGCTGGGCAGCTACCTCAGTCCGTAAAGTGCTTCCACAAAATCATGAGGACCTAAGTTCAATGCCCGGCACCCATGTGAAAAGCCACCATTGGTGACAACCGCCTGCAATACCAAAGTTGGGGAGATGGAGACAGGAGGATCCCTCAGGTTCTCTGACCAGGCAATATTGCTTAAAAAAATGGTGATCTGCCAGCCAGTGGTGGCACACGCCTTTAATCCCAGCACTAGGGAGGCAGAGGCAGGTGAATATCTGTGAGTTCGAGGCCAGCCTGGTCTACAAAGCAAGTTCCAGGGAAGGCGCAAACCTACACAGAGAAACCCTGTCTCAGGGGAAGAAAAAAAAAAAAAGGTGATCCCAGGCCAGAGAGAAAAGCTGTCTCAAAAGCTAAAGTGGACATGCCCTGAGGAATGGCATACACATACACTCGGACCTTTGCACATGTGTGAACATGTGTACATAGCATACATATACAAATAAATGAGGAAACAAATAAACACAATAAAACCTGCTAATTCTCAATTCTTTTTAGGATTTTTAAATAACGTAAACATGTACTTTAAATGCCAGCCTTACTCACTCATTCGTTTATGTATTTATTTTGCGGTGCTGGGACCAAACCAAGGCTTCACATGCTCTGATGCTCACCTACATCCCTAGCCCTGTTTTTTGATATTGTCTCACAATGTTGCCCATACTAGTCTCAAATTCCTGAGCTCGAGCAAGTCTCCTGTCTCAGCCTGAGTAGTTGGGACTAAAGGTGTATGCCCCCATGCTCAGTGAAGACAGGCATGTTCAACAGTAGTTTTGGTAAATGACGGTAAATTGTTATTGTTGTTATTATTATTACACATTTACTGTGTGTGTGTGCATGTGCAATGGTGTGCATGTGGAGATCAGAGGACAACTTTCAGGAGTCAGTTCTCACGAGCCCAGGATTCTTTTCCTTATCTGTATCAAGGCCAAGAGTGTATCTAAAAAGAACAAGCTACCCTTTGATAGCTCAAGTCAAATCCTACTATGAGGCATTTCAATAACACACTGAGAAAACAGATAATTCACATTAAAATAATAGAAATATCTATTATGTACGATTGTTTTAAGCTGTTAAGATAGAAGAAACAATAAAACCTGTTGAAGTGGGTGTGTGATGTGGGGAATCAGATATTGTCTACTTTGCTGATCTCTGCTAGAGAAGATTGAATGTTTAATAAAACTCTAATACATTTTTAAACAAAACACTTCTTTTTAAGTAGTCTTAATAATCACAGACTCTTAAAAAGTATTAACTGGGCCACAGACTGCTAAATTCCATATGATTTAAATGCATAAAGTTTTTAAATGTCAACACAGCTAACACTGATGGTGATTTTGCAATCTTACAATCTTTAAAAATTTTTAAAATTGAAGCACCTTGAAAATATAAAATAGCAAAACACTAAGACCTGAGATTATAAGGAATCCTTTTTGTGAAACTGAAACCAGTGTTTCATGCCTTTTAACAATTCTCAGCATATCCTGAAAGTGTCCGTGGTTGTCTGTATGTCAATTCATGCTTAATAGTCACAAAAAATATAGATGTGTGTGGGTTAACAGCAAAATTCCTGTGCTGTTGGATAGACACAATTTATACTGGTTTCTGAGTTTTGTGTTTTCTTCATCTACAGATTGCCTCCCTCTTCCTGATAAGTGTGTGATTCCTGTAATGTCGGTGTGTGTGTGTGTGTGTGTGTGTGTGTGTGTGTGTGTGTGTGTGTGTTTGTGTATACGCACATGTGTGGAGGCCAGAGATTGACACTGGGTTCTTCCTCAGTTGTTCCTCACCTCCGTTTTTGATAGAGCATCTCTCACTGAACCTGGAGTTCCGCCATTTAGCGCGGCTGGTGGCCCAGCAAGCTCCTGGGATCCTCCTGCCTCTACCTGCTCTGCTCAGAGACTATAGGCGTGTAGAGCCATGACCAAACCTTACACAGGTGCTGGGATCAAACTCAAGTCCTCACGCGTGTGTGGCAAGCCCGTCAGTGGTCAAGCCATCTCCCCGGCCCCAGTTTTCTTAGATCTATCAAGGTTGCTAAAGAAGAATTCATTAGCTTCCTATTTTATATTTTCAAAGTTGAAGGCTACCCACAGTGGTTCTGGGGACTCCACTCTAGCTTTTACCACAACCCTGACAGAAGATCAAAAGTTCAAGGCCACCGGGCGGTGGTGGTGCACGCCTTTAATCCCAGCACTCGGGAGGCAGAGCCAGGAGGATCTCTGTGAGTTCGAGGCCAGCCTGGGCTACCAAGTGAGTTCCAGGAAAGGCGCAAAGCTACACAGAGAAACCCTGTCTCGAAAAACCAAAAAAAAAAAAAAAAAAAAAGTAAACAAAAGTTCAAGGCCAGCCTCAGCTACATACTGAGTTCTAGACTAGCTTGAGCTACATGAAACATTGTCTCAAATAAATAAACAAACAAACAAATAAATAAATTTAAAAAGTTCTCACCAATTGGATCCCCACCACAGGTATAAATGATAAATTGGTTGTTCTGAGCTATTTGGGGATTCTCAGCCTTTTCTCTCGGGAGCCCAACATTCTTGGTACCTACCACACAGTGTTCTAACTTTTCTGACCTCCACCTTTACGTCTACTATAACTGATTGGCCTGTGAGAGAGAAGCAGAGTTTGGGGTGGAGTGAATGGTTCTCAGGAGTTTTGACCTCCTGGCAAAAGAGGCCTAATAGCCTTTCTCTGGGGTCACAAACTGTGAAGTGTGAGGCTCGAGATGACAGGAGACATGCTTCCTCCATGAGGATGCCCCTGTGGAACAGGGAGAGAGGGGCAATGGAGAGTGAGTCTTGGAAGTCCTGTGGACAGCACTCACTCACTCCTAAGTGAACTTGTGATTCTGCAGCAGAGGTACCCTCTCCCCAGCCAGGGACTAGTTTTCTTTATTTCCAGGATAAAGTACTGTGAGTGTGGGAATAAGAGGGTTTCCAGAAAAAAGAGGACCACTAAGTCCTCTCTCTATTAGGAAAGTCCTCTTTAGAGGTGGCCACTTTAATTCAATCTGGTCATCACAGAATCTTGGCAATCATTTAAATGTTGGCCCACTACAACCATTTTTCTATCTGTGTCTCTTTCTCTTCAAGCAGTTGGCCCATGGCCCTGATCAAGTAGTGTGTGTGTGTGTGTGTGTGTGTGTGTGTGTGTGTGTGTGTGTGTACATGCCTATGTTTGTGTAAGTGTGCTAGGCTATAAAGGCCAGACATTTTTTTTATGTCCACACTGGCCAATCAGTAAGGCCCTGGGATCCACCTGTTTCCAGTGCTGAGGTCACAGAGACATGCTGGCTTGTGAGCCACGCCATGTTAGGGATCTAATACGTCTTGCATGCTTCCTGTGTCCTAAAATTGGACATGTACCAACCCATTTAACATTCACCACAATCTACATCATGTGCTAGTTTGTTATTCTCATTTTATGCTCCAAGAAAATGTAGTCCAGAGAGGCTGAGGAGCTTGTCTAAATTCACATAGCTAGTGTGTAGGTAGATTCAGGTGGTTGGCTCCAGGATTCTTGGTCTGTAACTACCCATGGACCAGGGATGTCTAGAGGCAGGATGTGGTGATTCCCAGCCACTCCTTCTGAGCCTTAAGACCCTTCACCCCTCTATCTATCACATGACGTTCTAACTTCCCTCATTCCGTAGGAAGAGGTAAGGTGTTTTCAAACCTGTAGTTGCTACCTGACCACATTGCCCCAGGAGCTTAGTGATCTGCCCATCAACATTACCTGGAGCCTGAAGGAATAATAATCCCGCTGGTTCAAGGGGGAATTAATCAACTACATGGTACAACATTTTGCAGAATTCTGTCAGAATTTCTTTATACATGTGTTGTGATTTGAATATGAAATAATGTTCTCTATAGGCTCACGTGTTTGAGTACTTTGTTCTCTGCTAGTGATATTACATTGGGATATTATAGAACTTTTGGGGCCTGGGCCTAGCTGGCACACATAGGGCCATGGGGGAAGGGCTAGAGTGTGTGTCTATGTGTAAGTATGTGCACGTGTGAATGCAGGTACCCACAGAGTACAGAAGAGGGTGTCTGTTTCCTAGAGCTGGAGTTGCAGATGGCTGTGAGCTGCTTGATGTGGGTATGGGGAACTGAACTGGGTTCTCTGCAAGAGCAGTACATGCTCTTAACCATAGCTTCAGAATTCTCTCTCCAGCCATGAGTGGTCATTTAAAAAATACTTTTCTATTTTAGAAGGGGAAGAGGGCTGGAGTTGTGGGTCAGTGATTCAGAGAATTGGCTGCTCTTCTAAAGGACCTGAGTTGAGTTCCCAACATTCACATGTCAGCTGACAATCATCTGTATCTCCAGTTCCAGAGGATTCAATGTCCTCTTCTGACCTCTGCAAGCGCTAAGTACACAGGCCTTGCACTTACATATATGCAGGCAAAACACTCATACACATAAAATAAAATAAAAATGTAATTTCACCATAGTTTGAATCACTACTTTTTTCATGCATTTTATGTCTCAGTTGAAGCAAGTGCTTGTTACAGACAGGACACCGGAAGAATCTACCTCTGGGCATTTGTTTTGAAAACTGAATCCATTAAGACTATAGGGTCTGAGACAATGATTGTCATCTCAAGACCCAGATGACAAATTTCCCACTTGGATGACAGGTACAGAAACTCGGGGTGTTGAAAAAACAGATGCCTCTTTATTACTCTGGAGTACAGGGTGGTGAAGAGATGTTATGCATGGTGTCCTTAGGATTCAATATAAGGGCCCTCGAGCAGCAGAGGGTCCATGCTTTGTGGATGTGTCCTGATGTGGGCCAAAGGAGTCTGAGATCCTAACACCTGGATAAGACACTATCCCTGTGTGGACAACTGACTGACAAGCAGAGGAAACCATTCCATTTCAGGTTGTTCTGGGCTGAATTATGTCTCCCAGATTCATGTGTGTTAGTCCTACTCCTCAGTATTTCTGGTGACTTTGTTTGGAGATGGGATTATTGAAGAGCTAATTAAGGTTAAGTAGGGTCATTTGGGTATGTGGTCCTAATCCAAGAGGAATGGTGTCCTCATAAGAAGAGATTATGATAGACTCATATACAGGGAAGACCACGGGCCAGGTGTGGTGGTGCAGGACTTTAATCCCTGCCTTTAGGAGGCAGAGGCAGGTGGATTCCTCTGAGTTCTAGGCAAGCCAGAAATACATAATGAGATGTTGTCTCAAAATACCAAACCAAACCAAAACCACCCCCTCAACACACACACACACACACACACACACACACACACACACACACACACACCCCAAAACCAAAAGACAAAACAGAGGGAAGAGCGTATGAATACATAGAAGTCAGCCCTCTATAAGTTGAAGAAAAAAGCCACATGAGAAAATAACTCTGCCACCACCTTGCACCTTGACCTTGACCTTCCAGCCTCCAGAATTTGGGGCAGGGTATTTCTGTTGCTACTCCCCAAGTCTGTACTGTTTAATTCTTCATCATGTAGGTTATGGTGATCAAAGTCTTTTCACCAGGCTTTCTGGCAAGTGCCTTTACTGGATGAGACATCTCAATGGTCCATTATCTAGTAGATTTGGAAGGATCTGTTATAATTAATATTAGCCTTTCCTTATTTAAGTACATTACTTTTAAAACTCATTGTTTTATAACTTACTGAGGAGTTGTTTAAAAACCACTCAATACATTTCTCATTTATTCCTTTTATTATTATTATTGTTGTTGTTGTTATTATTACTATTTTGCTCCTCCTCCCCCTTTGTGAGACAGGGTCTTACTCTGTTGCTCTGGCTGGCCTGAAACTCACTGTGCACACCAGACTGGCCTTGATATACTTTGGCCTTTTTGATACACAGTCTAGCTATGTAGCCCTGGCTGTCCTGGAACCATTTATTCTTTCATGGAAGCTTGGCTATATTGACTTTTGTCTTGTATATTCAAAGTTCCTTTATGACGTTCACATATGTGTTCATAAACATATTCTGTAGGAAACTTTCACATATAAGCTCCACTACAGAGCAGATTGAGAGGAGGAATTAGAAACCAAACCTCCTGTTTTGCATCTGATTCAGCTGAGAGGAGGCAGAACAGACCATAGATACACAATGAAAGCCATGGAAAAGGCTTTTGGACTTTGGCGATTTTATCAGCAGATGGCAAGTGTAATTTATTGTAGACAAACTAAGAATTAATTGCAGAGCAAGGAGGCCAGGCCCGTGTTGTGTCTGGGCAGCAGATAATCCTCTAGCACACAGATCAAGAAGATTTAGGGATTATTCCTGAAAAAGCATGAAAACTATCAATCTAGAATCAGGTTCTGGAAACAAAGGCAAAAGGTGTTAACAAAGAGGGTCACAGAAAACTGGAGGTAGAGCCTGCTAATTTGTAAGTGTGTGCTCGGTCTATCTGGTAGTGTTGTTAGTGACAGTTAGGCAACAAGAAATAATGGGAGAATGGTCAAACCAAGAATCAACTGTATTTGCTTACAGGGCCTTCAAGGGCCATGCAGGGAGGTGGCAAGCTATCCTGGTAAGACCTTTGGGCATGGCGGGACCAGGTCTTCAAGGACGCTTGAAGGTTTCCATGTTCACACATACTTGCATGCACATGCCTGCCTGTATAGGTCAGACGTTTGCCCACTAATGTAGATCTACAATGCCAAAAGTTTTGCTTGGTGTTTCCCTTGTCTCCTGTCTGAGCTGCGAGTCCTTAGTAGGTAGACCTGGGTCTTAGACAATGCTGCACGGCTGCAGGTTATCTAGCAAGGATTGCCCCGGCACTGCTGGCTGAGAATGCTAAAATAAAGGAGCCCTGGGCGCCACTTAGTGATGACTGATGATGGCTGTCCCTGATGCTCAGCGCCGCTATGTCTAATGTTTAAAAGACCGGGTGGGTGAGCCCTACATGTCAGTTCTGTGCAGACTCGGTCTCATTGTGCCTCCAAGTGTATGGGGGGGGTGTGGATCCTTTTTAAGTTTTCAATTTTCTTTCATGTGTGTGTACATGTGTGTGAGCACAGGGGGAGGTCAGAGGAAACATTTCAGGAGTCAATTCTCCACAGCCACCTTGTGGGAACTGGGGCTCAAACTCAGGTCATCCCACAGATGTGCAAGTGCCCCTACTCTCTGCACCGTTTGGCCAGCCCTAGAGTTTGTGACTTATTCTGTCTCTGTTTTGAATGAGACTGAATTTTCTCTCTGCTCTCTCCACACACTGGACCTTTCTCCCTCCCAAGTCTTTTCCTCCCTTGTTTAGCTACTTTTTTTTTTTTTTTTTTGGAAACATGGTCACCTGTAGCCCAAAGCTGACCTCAAGCCCCTTATGTATTCAAGGATGATTTTGGGCTTATGACTGCCCCGCTCCCACTGCTTTCATCTCCCAAGTACTTGATTTACAGGCTTGCACGACTCCTCCAGGCTTATGCAGTGCTGGAGTGCTGGAGCCTGAACCCACGGCTTTATGAATGCTAGGCAAGCTCTCTACCAATGGCGCTACATTCCCAGTTTCCTTGTTGAGTACAGAGACAAGAACTTTCTCAACTGGGTTTTCCTTGTCTGGCTTCTCATCCCAGTTTGCTTTGCTCTCTGCTCTTACCTTTTTTTTTTTTCTTTCTTTCACTGTACCTGCGCTGAAAAAAAAAAAAAAAGGAAAAAAAAAAGAAAAATAAAAGAATGCCCAAGGAAATGGAATTTGTTAATTTGTTGCCGAGTTTGTGTATAACTGGCGAATCTACTCCTTCAAATGGTAACTTTCTCTGGTAGGTAATAGTCCTAAAATACATAAATACTTAATAAGCACTTAAAAACAAACATACAAACAAACAAACAAGGACTGAAGAGATGGCTCAGCAGTTTAAAAACACACACTGCTCTTGCAGAGGACCCCAGTTCAGTTCCCAGCACCGTCATAAGGCAGCTCCCAACTGCCTGTAACGCTAGCTCCAGGGAATCAGACATTCTCATCTGGCTTTCATGGGTAGCCCTGTAACATCACACACCCACACCCACACCCACAAACCCACACAAACACACACACACAAACACACACACACACACACACACACACACACACACACACACTTTTTAAAAACTACTTTAGGCTGACCCTAAAGTTTATATATTAAACTTTGTACCAGTAGATCTATATAAAAGTATCTATCTAATATTTACATGTAGAAATTATATACCACACTACAGTAAACATCTGTGGACCCACCTCTTAGGAACTAGAGCATTGGAAACACTGCTAAAATGCCTGCCTACTGGTCAGTATTCTCTTGAGGCTTGTAAATCCTGCTCTAGGAACATCAACATGGACATCCACTGACTGTGTGGTGCTGTGGATGTACTAAGTGATGTGTCTGTCAGAATATGAAATAAGCCTCCGCATTGCTTCTTGCACCTGCAGCTGGCCTATTTTGCTTCCCAGCTGCCACAGCTTTTGCACAGACCCCCCAAGAAGCACATCTCAACATGACAATGACCCCTTGTTTTTTCTCTCTCCTTTCCCACTCAGAGTTGAACTAGCAGTTGGAAGAGGTAGGCTGCTAGAACAGGCAAAAGAGTCAAGGAAGTATTTGAATCAAATGGAAACATGGTGCAAATAAGCACAGCTATTGTGCAATTCCATGCAGCTAGTGAAAGATGAACAGGTGGCCGGGCGGTGGTGGCGCACGCCTTTAATCCCAGCACTCGGGAGGCAGAGCCAGGCGGATCTCTGTGAGTTCGAGGCCAGCCTGGACTACCAAGTGAGTCCCAGGAAAGGCGCAAAGCTACACAGAGAAACCCTGTCTCGAAAAACCAAAAAAAAAAAAAAAAAGATGAACAGGTGCCTGAGACCTGCCCTTTATGTCCATCCTTTACACACACTGTACACTAACTGAGGAATCTCACCTAAAATACTTAGGACCAGAAGTGTTTGGATTTGGGGGTTAGGTGGTTTTGCTTTAATATTTTTCACATGCTTTACTGGTTAAACATCCCTCATCTGAAAATATAAAATCTGAATAAACTGAGTGTAGTGGCACACATCTACAATTCTAGCACTCACGAGGTAGAGGTGGGAGCATAAGGAGCTCAAAGTTATCCTCAGATATGTAACAAGTTTAAGGCCAGCCTGGGATATGTCTCAAAAAACAAACAAACAAACAACAATGACAACAAAAAAACCTAACAAACAAAAACCAAAAGAAGAAGGTCCCAAATCTGAAATGCTCCAAAATCCAAAACTTTTAGAGCAAGACACAAAAACATTTCTGACACTGAAGTATTTTTTAAAGAATTCATTTGTATTGATTTTAAGTGTGTGTGTGTGTGTGTGTGTGTGTGTGTGTGTGTGTGTATGTGTGAGTGCACGTGCAAATAGGAGCACATGTAGGTACATGCATGTGAGTGCAGATGCCTGTAGAGGCCAGAGGTGTCAGATCCCCTGCAGCTGGAGTTATAGATGAAATCACAGACAGTGCGAGCCTTCTGGTGTGGGTCTGGATTGAACTCTGGAACTCTGGAACTCTGGAAGAGCAGCAAGTGCTCTTCACCGCTGAACCATCTCTCCAGCCCCTGACTTGAAAGTATTTACAGTTGCTCTGTGACAGCAAATCAAGGTGCTACATACAACACACCTATTATTCTAGAGTCTGGAAGATAGTTCAGGCAGAGTGTGCCTGGGACCTCTGCCCAGTGACTCTCATGGCTATGATGAAAATGGTCCCAGGCTTGTACAGGCTCTACTGGAGTAGACTGCACTGCCATGGCAGAATTCATTTCCTTGAGAGTCTGGTACTGCAGGTCCTAGGGTTTTGCTGGCTGCTGAGACTAGTCCCCAGTAGAGATCTTCTCCCCAGGGCCTTCTCCCACATAGCCACTTGCTAGCTCAAGCTCCAGGGAAAACCTTCCGTTCCATCAGACTTATGCCATATCAACCACAGATTGATAACCCATCATGTCTGCCATATTTTATTGGCTAGAATCAAGGCACAGGTCCTGGCTGCCCTCAAGGGGAAGGAATGAATACCGGCGGAGGAATCATTAGGGGTGGATTGGGTGGTGATCTTATTACCTGTGCCTAAGTAGACAAGGCCTTGGTATAGGAAAACAACAACAACAATGACGACAAAACAAACTGTTCATATTTTGTTGACATTTCTTTCCAAAGATCATGTGTGACTACATGAGCAGAAACTTGGCATTCTGCTGGCATTTTAGAACCAAATGATGCATTGTATAGTGCTGTTTGGAAGGGGCGGCTTATTGTATTAGCTAAATTTCAAACCCTTTAATATGCTCCTGTAAGGGGGTTTAGTTTAGAAAATCGTGAGATAGAACTGATGAGAAAGAAGAAGCAATAGGAAAGCAGAAATTGTTCTAAAGCTTTAAGCTTTATTATTTGTGCATGTGCATATGTGCATGAGTGTGTGTGCACATCCATGAATGTATACAGAGAGGTCAGAGGTCAACCTTGGGTCTCTGTTCCTCAAGAGCCATTTGGTTCTGTGAGGCAGGGTCTCTCATTGCCTGGGGCTCACTGATTAGATTAGGCTGGCTGGCCAAGGAGATCCAGGGCTCTACCTGCCTCTGCCTTCCCAGCACTGGGACTGCAAGTGTGCTCCACCATGCGCAGCTTTTTAATGTGGGTCCGAGGATCGAACACAGGTCTTCATGCTTGTATGGCAGCACTTTTGTATCTCCTCAGCACCTATTCTGCTAATTTTACAAATGACAATTGATTCTGTTTGGGTTAGGAAAAATTAATCTGAGCAGAATTTTTACTAAAATTAAATGCATTTCCCCATTTCTACTAAATAAATATAAAACCCCAAATGCTGGTTTATAGGGAGACCAGCTAATTAGTCAGTACAAGACACTTACTGTTAGTCATTGCTCTAACTTCCACGCTTTCATCAGAATAATTTGTCTGAAACACAAAGTTGAGGAGCTGAAGAAAGATGGGAGTGGGGTTGTCAGTGGTTAAGAGCACTTGTTGCTCTTGCAGAGGACCCCAGTCAGTTCCCAGCACTCATGGCTGACTACAATTGTCTATAACTCTGGGTCCAAGGTGATCTGATAGCCTCTTCTGACCTCCACAGGTACCAGGCACGTATGTGGTACACATACATACATTCAGGCAAAGAGTCACACACATAAAAATAAAAAAATAGAAACAGTCACAAAGTTTAATTTGTCACTTTTCTGATAAAAGCCTATAGGATCAACTTTCAAGTCTCATACCGATATCTATGAACCTTTCTGTACCTAGCACACTTACCATCTTCCTCTCCTTTATGTGTCCAATGCTATAAACAATCCGCAGTTTCCTGGTCTACTGCTCTTCCATGTTCCTGCCTCTGTACACATTGTGCTTCTACTTGGTGGGTGTATTTACTGTGTGTCTAGAGACTTTGCTTATAGACCACTAGGACATTACCTTGCTTGATTCCCCACTGGAGTTATTTATCACAGGGCTAAAACACAGAAAGTGGTCAATAAATATTGCTTAGGCGCATACCTCAGAATCCACGTATTCAAAGAATTGGAGGAGCTGTTTCCTACACTCAGTCTTGGTCAAAAGGGCAAGAAGCAACTGGGATGATGGCTTTCTTATGGCTGTGATTTAAGGAAAAACATCATCACATGAATGAAGAATTGAGAACGCAAGAGTGAACATGAGCAAATTAATGCAAAGAGGAAGAAGGCATCATGCCGGACTGAAACAGTCCAAGGCATTTTTGCTGAAGGAGGTGAAATTTAAAATACATATTGAAAGATAAGAAGGAATTTGAGCCTTTACTAGCAGGACATCTTTTTTTTTTTAAACAGATTTTCCTTAAAATTTTTTTTTCTTGTGTGTGTGTGTGTGTGTGTGTGCGCACGCGCACGCGCGCGCATGTATATGGGCATATGTGTGTATATGGGTACATATGAGTGTGTGTAAGTCCAAGGTTGATGTTGGGTAGCTTCCTCAATTGTTCCCCACTTTATATATGAAACAGGCTCACACTTGAATCCAGAGCCCACCAATACAGGCTAACTAGCTTTCCTGGGTATTTAGTTTCTGTCTGAGTAGTGTGGAATTATCGGGTGGCTACCACATTCATCCAGTATTTCCATAGGTTTCTCTAGTGGCAATTGTTTTATCCACTGAGCTGTCTCCTTTACATCCTCTTCACTGAAAATACTGGTTCGAATGACAATGGTAGAAAAAGTGGAGGAGGAAGACTTTGGAAATGACTAAAAAGCAAGATCAGAAGGTCTAGCATGGAGAAACACAGGATACATGTTCCCAAGAAGGGCAGTTCCTTGCCTGGGGTGTGCACTGGCTAATGGTGGAAATTAATAACTATGTAAGGTGGAATGAGGCTATGGATGATCTGAAAACTAAGCATGCCATTTGCATTTGGTAAGGCAGGTAATAGTGATCCATTCCATCTTATCTGGTGATGGTAAATGGGCTGCAGGGGAAACGAACAAAATATAAATGGGAGAGATTAGATAGAAGGTCTCTACTTGGATGAAAATAGTTCTTTATGGTTTTGTATTTCCTGATGGTTTAGAAATCATCCAATAAGCCTATGAAAGAGTTTCTTACCACATGCCTTGTAGTGGGGGAGGGTGCACAGAAAGTAATATTTTTAACACTCAGAAACTCAACCTGAATTAATCTAAGTTCTATAACCAGCAAATACATTCACATAGAAAATGTTGACATTGGAATCCAAACCTGTCTGTTTTGTTAACGTCCACTGTGGCTAATTTTATGTAATAGCTTGACTGGTTAAGGGACGCCAAGAGAGCTGGGGAAACACTATTTCTGGCTGTTTGGAGAGGGTGTTTTTGGAAGAAATGAACATTTGAATTGGTGTATCACACAAAATCTGTCTTCACCAAGGCAAAATCCCGCCCTCACATGAGGGCGGGAGGGTGTCAGAGTGAGGAAGGAGGAAATTGAGAGGTGGGAGTGAAGTGATGGCTGGCTCTGAAGATGGAAAAGGGAAATGACCAGAGCATGCTGACAGATTCAAGACTCCAGAAAAGGCATGGAAACACATCCTCTCTCACAGTCCCCAGGAGGAACACAGCCCGGCCAACACCGAGGGTTAGCCCAGCAAGATGCCTTTTGGAGTTTGATCTTGGGAAGGGCAAGACAGTATGTTTTTGTGGCTGTAAGCAATTTAGTTTGTGGCAGTCTGGGCAGCAGATTCAAGGAGCGAACAGGAAAGTAACTAGGGAGGGAGGACCAATGCCTACTTAGCACCTACTGTGTACCATGACTGATCTTATAGCGAGCTTATGGAGGAAACAGTCTATTAGCCATTTTTTGCATACAAGGAAAATAAAACTGAGAGCTGAAGTAACTTGTCCAAAGTGCTATAGTTGGGCTGAAATAGGAAATTAAGGGATTGATATCTGCTGTAAAAACGCCAAATTCCTCTCTCCAATCTCAAATGCTCAATCTGGGGACATATGTATCACACTGATTCTCAGAAATGCCTTTCTGATTTAATTTGTTAGTGCTCGCCTCTCATTTTCCTTCAGTTGGGAGTAATTAGTCCATTTCACAGAAGTTGTGTATACATGATGAAGCTGTAACACTCTTCGGGAAATGAACTCATGAAACTCATTATTCTTGCTTAGGTAACACAGATGAAAACACACATAAACTCCAGAAAGGTTTCCATCAATTCATCAATGTCAGACTTAGGAGTTCTTAGAGCCAAACAATGTCTTCATAGAATCTTCAATGCTGTTATTATCAATAATGGCCTCTTAGGGTTGCATCTGCTGTATTATCCACCTCTGTGGCACAGTAGGTATGCACACATCACCTGCCACCTCCAAACACCTTCCAGCCTTATTATTTTTATATCCCAGCTTCTGTTCACACAATTTTGCCACATCTAGAACACTACTCTATATGTAATTGATTGTTTTAATTATTTTTTGGGCCCTTTTCCCAAAATTGCTTTATATAGAAATAAGCAAAAGGAACAGATAATAAATGCACCTCTTCTACATTCTTACAGAAAACAGAGCATGTTCTAGTGTATTGCACTTTGTTCTTTTTGTATAACACAACATTGTAAAACTCATTCTACATAACTAAAAGGAAAAATTGACATTTTCAATATCACCACATCATATTCTGCCACATAGACACACCATAATGTATCTAATAGTTGCCCCCTTGAATTGACATTTGGATCTTTTACCCCCTTCATATTTTCATGTGATTATAAAATGCTACATGAAGAACTGAGTTATATGACTATACATATACTTTCCTTTTTAAAAGTTTATTTTATGTGCATGGGTGTTTTGGCTACATGTTTATCTGTGCTCATCATCCAATACATGTGATATACATGTTGCTGCAACAGTGGTATAAATGTGATGGGACTACCCAACCACTTCATGAGATAGAATACACATTTGACAATGTTAATGAAGCTAAGAATTTGAAACTAGGTTAAATTATGTGTGCATTTTTGGTTATGGTTTGGTGGTTTCTTTTTTGTCATTGTTTGTTTTTGTTTTCATAACGAGAGAAAGAAAATGAAGTTGGGTGGGTAGAAAAGTAAGGAGGATCTGGGAGGACTTGGGGGAAGGGAAAGCATATGATCAAAATATATTATTTGAAAAATATTTAAAAATAAAAAAATGTAAAAAATATTTTATATACATGGGTGTTTTGTCTGCATGTACATCTGTGTAACAGGTGTGAGCCTCATGACCTTAGAGGCCATCAGATCCCCTGGAAATGGAGTTAGAGGCAGTTGTGAGCCCCCATGTGGGGCCTGGGAATTGAACTCAGGTTGTCTAGAAGAGCATCCAGTGCTCTTTACTGATGAGTCCTATCTCTAGCCCTATTTGTACTTTCTGATATGTGCATATTTATCTACAGGATAAACTTCCAGAAGGAAGGTTATTGTCTCAAAGGGTAATTGCATTTGTAATCCGGCAAGTAGTGTCTACTTCTCCTCTGTAGAGTTTATACCATTTTATACCACCAGCCAATACTTCAGTTCTTTCTCTCTCTCTCCCCGCCCATATCTCTCTCTCTCTCTCTCTCTCTCTCTCTCTCTCTCTCTCTCTCTCTCTCTCTGTGTGTGTGTGTGTGTGTGTCTATGTGAGTCTATGTCACATGGGTGCAGGTGCCCACAGATGCCAGAAGAGGGTACCAGACCTTCTAGAACAGGAGTTACAGGTGGTTGTGAACTACCTGGTATGGGTGCTGGCAACCAAACCTGGGTCTTCTGCAAGAGCAAGTGTTCTTAACCATGGAGTCATCTCTCCAGCCTAAATTTCAATTCTTAACATCAAATGTCAAAATACCAGGTTCTATAACTTTACTCTGCAGTTCTGAAAGAAGTTCTATTTCTATAGAAGGCAGTAAAATAGAAGGCATGGAAATGATAAGGGGGATGTACACTTACTGTTAGGAAGCTTACATAGGCTCAAAAACATGTGAGGACTGTATGCAGAAGTCTTTCAGAGAGGTTTTGCTGACATTCACCCCCATATTGGAATTCAAGTGTTCTGTCTCCTAGATGTGTGTTATCACTGCAATGTGACAGGGTCCTTCCTATAACTAATACAGTGAGTGATGTGACATCCTTTGGGGGTGGCACCAGTGGGTTGGACCAGGATGGTGGTAGAGTAGATGGCATAGGGTGTGACTCAGGAGAAGTCATTTAGCAGAGCTGATTATGATGGAGAAGGAACTCCTGAGACTTTTGGGACTGCTGTAAGATCTAAAAGGAACAATCTAGGAGAGTGTTTAATATAAAATAGGGTTCAACACCAACTTTCTTCTTTGCCTTTCTGAAAATAGCAAGGAATTAAGAAGGAAACCCCAAGGGCTTCCAAGCAGGATTTATGTAACAACTTCCATGTGGTAAAACTACCTTACCATACCCATAAAAGCTCTTTAAATGTATTTAGAATTAATTTATATGTAATTGTAACATGCTGTGTTTTTTAGCTTTTCATTTTACATAGTAGTAGAAACATAGGGTCAAATCCTTAACTGACTGAATTATAGAAAGCAAAGATTAAAAAAAAAAAGATGAGGAAAAAGGCACACTAGCACTATAACAAAGATGCTTAGTAGGCCTGAGTGGCCACTTAGCACAAGGCCATCTCAAAGCCAAGCTGTCAAGAAAAGGCTGACTAGAACAGGAAAGATTAACTAGGTGAAAGTGGATGGTAAAGCATATGCTTAGCATGTATGAGGCCTTGAGTTGATCTTTCGGTCTCTGTGGTAGGTTTATTATCATCATAACTGACTATAGTTTTAGAACCCTCTGGACTGGAGAATATATTCTACCCTTCCAAAAAAGACAGAATAATAAAATTGTTGAGCCAGCAATTACAAAGTTGAAATCACTTGCAAAGACTGAATCTTACATGTCTACTTGAAATTTCAATTGTGACACTTTTTGATTCATCATCTCTTTTGTCAGCCTTAGTGAGTGTAATTTACTTAGCTAATTTCACTAGTGGATTCTGTTCTTTCAGGGCATGGAGAAATAAGAATCATAAATATGCTATTACTGCCTGCTTTTGTATCTTATTTCATAGCTCCACAGTTTAAATAAGGAAAATATATTTAAAAGTACAAATTAATTGCACTCATTTCCTGGAAGTATTTCAAAATGATTTCTTTTATTACAGCCACCAAATCTATTTCATGGAGTTTAAGTAGATATATGTAGGCATGATGCAAACATAACAGTAACAGTAATGGCGACAATAACACAGGCAGTTACCATTTATTTATTGTCTAGTACCTATGTGGTATCATGTTGAGAGCTTTGAATAGATTGTTACTGAGCACATTTTCAAAGAAGGAAGTATTATTATTCCCATGATATAAAGGTGAAAACCGAGGTTTAAAGAGATTATCTTTAATTATTTAATTCATGTTACCAATTTAATGAAACCAGAATCCAAGTTTGAGCAACTGTATTCAACATATGCCTTTAAGGTGTTATTTCAAATCCAGTAAAGAGGCAGTCTCTCATCTATATGCAGAAATAATTTTTACCTGTTAGTTCTGTTTTATTACCCAAGAAAGCAAAATGATTAAACTATAGTAAGAAATAAAAGATGCAGATATGTGGTTTCTTTTAAAAGGTAGATTTTAGGATCACTTTCTCTAATGTGTAAGTAAAATCCTCTCCAATTAGTTTTTTCAGTCTTTATAGGGTTTATTTTGGCATATATACTCATGAAAACTTGTGTTTTACAATGGGGTAGTCTCATCTTTTATAGTCATTCTCAAAACTTGAGGAGCTCCTACAGCGTTAAATGTCATATGCATCAAAGCAACTACTAAAGCTGTCAAAGTAATTTTTTTCTACAGAACCTCAATGCTATAAACACATTGCCTATTTGTCTTCTTAGCATTCTAAAAGAAGTTATTGCCATTATTAGACTTCATGGAAAGTGGGTTCAAAAATCTACAGAGGTTGATGAGAAAAACCCCAGTGCTTTCTTTTCACTTTTTCTCTTCAAAATCCTCCTTTCAACTCATCAGTAAGAAGCAAGTAGTTTGCTGTGTCTTCCACTGAAAGAGCATTGTAATTCAAATCCATTCAGTGCTGCCTTGCTTGTGCAGTTTGTTAGCCAAGCTTACATAGTATACTGTGCACCTATTTTAATGATATAGCACATTAACAGAAATTTCACTCACTTAAAGCCATGTTTACTAACAGAGCCTTAGCACCTCCCCAAAAACTCTCAAAGACAAGTTTCACACATTGAAATTGTCTGAACAAGTAATTGATACATACAGCTTAAGCTGTTTTTTCAAATTAAGGTCTTTGCAGAGTTTTAAAATTACACTAAAAAAAAAAAAAAGGTTGGTAGAAATGATTGATTGTGCAGAAAACATTCAAGGTCACAAGATGCCCATTCAATTCTTGCTACAACATGAGAGAGGTAACCAGGCTGATTTCTAGCTAGATTTTTCCTAGAATTTTCTTGAGGGGATGTTGGAAACTTTATTACAGAAGATGGGAAAGTTATCAAGTGTCAGGAAAATCAGGAGGTCAATACAGATGAGAGATGCCTAAAGTGTGAATCAGTAAGTTTGTGGAGTCTATGCTGACTTATGTAATTTTTTTTTAGAGCCCCTCAAGATAAGAAAATAACACGGAGGTAAGAGGAAAAAAAACCCAAAAACCAAAAACCAAAACAGCCCAAGAGGTGAGACACAGTCATTTTGATGGGGGGGGGGGGGTGTCTAACTACACAATGAGGTCATCCTATCTCCCGGAAGTGACAAGTAATCACCTGCTTTGCACTAGCTCCGCCCCTTCCCTCAGAGGTCCCGCCCCTCCGCCAGAAGCCGGCCGGGTGTTAGGGGGCGTTTCTCCCAGAGCAAAGCTGAGAGCTGCGACGCAGAGGAAGGGGACCCCAAAACGTCTGGCACTGCCTCCTCCAGAGAACACTTTGGACCGCCTCACTGAGCCCAGCGGGATTCTGAAACGCCGAGGGGTCAACCTGATGGGTTTCGGGGTCAACGGAAGAGGGGAAGGGGAGCCCTGGCGGGGAGAACCCCCCGGTCCCCCGCCCAGCAGCTGAGGCACAGGAGGGCGGCCATCTTGGCCGGCAGGGTAGGGCCAGGAGGCTGCGGGCGCCGTGCGATTGGGGGGCTCGCCCGGAAGTGACGCCACCCGCCCGGAAGCGGAGGGGGTTCCCTGGCCCACTCCCCCCCGTTCGTCTGCTCCCCCGCTTCCTCCCCGCCCCCCTTCCTCTCCATTCGTTCCCCCCCTCCCCGGTCCCTGCCTTCTCCCCCCACCCGTCCCTCCCCCCCCAACCTCCGGAGCTGGGAAGAGAGTCAAGATGGCGGCGAAATCCGATGGCGGTGGCGTGGGGGTGGGCTTCGCCCAGCTGCACAACCTGGACGAGGCGGTGGGCAGCGGCGAGGAGGACGGGGAGCCCGGGGGAGGCGGCTGCGGCGGCGGCGACGGCAGCGAGCCCGGCGAGAGCAGCTCGCTGCACATCTGCCACTGCTGCAACACCTCCTCGTGCTACTGGGGCTGCCGCTCCGCCTGCCTGCGCTCGCTGCTGGGCAAGAAGCCGCGCCGCAGCGCCGCCGCCGCCGACGGGGGGGACCAGCCTCTGCAGCCGCCCGGGGCCGCCGGCCGCCACCCCCCGACGCCCTCGGCCGGCCGACCGCAGCCCGCGTCGCCGCAGGTGGAGCGGCCGTGGCTCGACTGCCTGTGGATCGTGCTAGCGCTGCTGGTGTTCTTCGGGGACGTGGGTACCGACCTGTGGCTGGCCCTCGACTACTACCGCAAGGGGGACTACGGCTGCTTCGGGCTGACCCTGTTCTTCGTGCTGGTGCCGTCGCTGCTGGTGCAGAGCCTGAGCTTCCGCTGGTTCGTGCAGGACTACACGGGCGGCGGGCTGGGCGCCGTGGAGGGGCTCAGCAGCCGGGGACCCCCAATGATGGGGGCCGGCTACGGCCACGGCGCGGCCCGCGGCGGCCCGGGTGCGGGGGGCTCGGCCACCCCGGGGGCGCAGCGTCTGTGCCGCCTCTCCGTGTGGATCTGGCAGTCGGTCATCCACCTGCTGCAGATGGGGCAGGTGTGGAGGTAAGAGCACTGCGGGGTGGGGGGCGGGGGGCTGCGGCCGCGCGCGGGCCCCTTGGACGGGCTGGGTTGAGCAGGGTAGCCGCGCGCTGTCCTAGCGTCTCGCGACGGTCAATAGGATGCCTGGCCACGCCTTTTGGCCCCGGGGAGGCCCCAGATCCCTCTATTTGCCCATCTCCTTGCCTGGGTCGTACTTGGAGGAGACCCTGCCTCTGCCCTCCCTCTTCTCTGCAGACCTCCATCCTGATTGCCCCTTTGCCCCCCCGGGTGTCCCAAGGTAACCGGCGCTCGCTCTCTGCACCCCGGCTCGCATCCTGGAGGGGGTCGACCTGGCTTCCTCCAGCCGGTTGCACTCGGCCCTGCCGCCCCCCCTCCTTCCCCGAGAGACATTTCTTTTCTCCCCCACCTCCCGTTTCTCTCTGCAGTGGCCGGTGTGGGGCCTCTCCTTAAAGCACTCCTTCCTTTCACGCCCCTCCTCCTCCTGCAACCCCAGCCCCTGCGAACGGCTCCACACCTCTGCCCTCCTTGAAGGAAAAATGACTTTTTTTTTTTTTCTGAAATAGATGTGCCCTTTTCCAGTGACGGGGGGGGGGGGGGGAAATGAGATGGTATCTAATGGCAGTAAGCGTTTGATGTTAACTCTCACCTCTGGAAAATCACTGAGCCACTTGGGCACCTATTCTGTTTTTAATGGCCAGGCCTATGTGTGATTTCTGTTTACATCCAAGATGCGAGCTTGGCCTCAAAGCCCTTCCCCACTTCTGTAAAGTCCTAGTGCGTCAGGTGGATCCCTCAAAACCACTTGCCAAGGAACCTTAACTGTCTACCTCCCTGCCTAACCGCATAGAGTACCTGACTGGCTACCCCACTGACTGCCTCGTTAACTGTCTACCTACTGTCCATGTCACTGACTGATTGCTTCACTGTTTACATCTCTGCCTCACTGACTCCCTTAACTCTTTACCTCGCTGACTGCCTTCATTGTCTACCTCACTGTCTACCCTCATTGACTACCCCACCGCCTGACTACCTCACTGTTTATATCACTGTCTCGTTGACTACCTTTATGGTCTGCCTCACTGATTATCCCACTGGCTTTAACTCTCATTGACTACCTCACTGACAGGCTACCTCACTGGCTCCCCCACTGGCTACCCTCCTTGTCTACTCCACTGACAGGGCACATCACTAGCTACCCTCCTTGTCTACTCTCTACCTTTCCCCTGCCTGTCTTCCTCACCAGCTCACCAGCTCGATTTCTTCACTGTCTGTCTGACTACTTCACTAACTGATTGCTTCACTGGTTGCATCATAATCTCACCACCCTCTCTGTCTACCTCATTGTTTACCTCACTGATTACCTTCACTGCTTACCTAACTGACTACCGAGTTGTTTACCTCACTGTCTCACTGTCTGCTGTCTCAGAGTCTGTCTGCTTATTGAGTACCTCACTAGACTGCCTTACCAAACTGATTACGTTCACTGTCTGCTGACTAGCTGGCTCTCTACCTCACTGATTACCATGGCTGTTCTCACTGACCATCTCTTGAATGTCTACTGATTATCTCACTGTCTACTGACTGCCTTTCATCTACCTCACTGTTTACTTCACTGACTGCCTGACTGATTACATTCACTGTTTACCTCACTGTCTGCCTCACTGCCTGACTGGCAACATCAAGAAACCGTTGAAACCTTAGTCACCCTGTGCCCTCCGACTTAAATCAGCTTCAGTGTGTTCTGGAACCAATGACTTTGTCAGTGACAGCATTTACAAGGGGAACCATTTTTCTAGTAAAGCCTACACAGGGATGAATCCTTTTGGTACATTTCCTGAGGAGACTGGTCTAGACTATCTTCTATGCGAAGTAGATTTTAGGCCTCAGCACCTCAGCTGATAACTTGGGTTAGATGGAAGAAAGTTTGTGTTTTGAATGTTTTCTTCAGCTCTCTATTCTGACTCATCAGAACATCTGAGAAAGCATGAGATTGAATTAACACATTGTCCTACATAGTTGATGTGCAGATTTATGAAAAAGTGAGCCTGGGTCTTGATTTTCCTGGTTCAGCCTGGTGACCATTACTCTAGTTGTCTTTGTCTGCAGGTAATTTGTTTCCTGCTGATAAAAAGTTAGGAACAGGAGAGTAAAATTTTTAGTTATGAGCATAGCTGGTCAAATAACACGTTCAAAATAAATCTTAAATTTAAAATTTTAACCCCTTCCCTAAGTAATTCATGCTGAATCAGTATTGGGGATATAATTGTTCAGATATAATTTGGAGGCTGGTATGAACAGTGAGGGGAGAGGGTCAAAAAGTGGGTATGAGAGTGATCTTGAACTCTCTTAGTAGGGATTTTACAGCATGTATTTAACAACTAGCTTCTGTTTGAACAGACTGAAATTGCTGTCTTCTAGTCTCCTGTGTGAATGTGGACAATGAGGATGTTTGTGTCACGTTCAATTTTCTGAGAGAATTAATTCTAATGTGACCCATTCCATCAGTTGGAAATAAGCCTTTGGGACCAATGAAGTGAGAGTTAAGTGTCAGTATTTTTTGTCAGGATCCCCCCCACCTCCCTACCCCCCAATGACTCATTTAGCCAAACTTAATTGTGTTTGTGCAAAGTTGAAGTCTAGATTTGGGGACAAACTGAGAAGTTTAGATTAAGCTTTTAGAATTGAAATGGGGAGATGTATTTGGCCCCCATCTTCAATTAACTTTTCAGTCTTCACTGGGAAGAAATTATGGAGGATGCCTGTGTGTTTAGTACGTCAAACTTTCAGACTGGATTTTAATCTTTACATAACTCAGAGAGTTACAATATTGGAAGACGGGATAATTCAGCAAAGCTGTTTCATCTCTGTTGCTGCATTTCAAAAGCAGTATTTACTGAGGAAGGATTTTCATTTTTTATTTTTGGACGGACTTTGCTGGAAATGCTCTGAGAACAAAGTCTGCTCATTAATACCTGCTAGGCATGTTGTTTGCATTGAAATCATTCACACGGAAGAGCCTGTGAGAAAGGTTTTCACTCTTTTCTTCTTTCTACCTCTTGGCAAGTAGTTGCTTGTCAACATGTATAAGCACACATTGACTCAGTTCTTTACTGCAGGTCTTTGGGGTTCTGTTGGTTTCCTTTATCCTATTTGTGACCCAAATTGCTATTTCATGTGGTTACATGGCATCCAGGTTAAGGTTAGGAAATCCATCATTTGATGTGGGCCATATTTCTAAGAAAAGATATCAGTGAAGTTGTACATTGTCAAAACTAATCCCATTAAACATTGAATACTTGTTTCTCTGCCTTTTTTCGCATGTTTTAAAATGTAAAATTTCAGGAGTCTGCTTGGAGAGAATGTGGCGCCTGTTTAAGAACATGCTTCCCGTGATGTAGTGGAGCGCTCTCCTTGTCTTTCCTGTCAAGATGGCACGTGCTTGACATCTCTGTCATGCTGAGCCCAACTTGGAGCAAGGAAGAGTAGCTATGTCTTAGTTAGGGTTACTATTGCTGTGATGAAGCATCATGACCAAAAGTAAACTGGGGAGGAAAGGCTCACATACCCTGAGTGACAGTCTCTTGAGGGAAGCCAAGGCAGGAACTCACACTGGATGGGAACCTGGAGGCAGGAGGTGATGAAGAAGCCATGGAGAGTGCTGCTTACCGGCTTACTCAGCCTGCTTTTCTTATAGCATCCAGGACCACAGCACAGGGATGGCACCACCCACAACCATCTGGGCCTTCCCACATCACTAATTAAGAAAATGCCCTACAGGCTTGCCTGCAGCCTTATGTTATGGAGGCATTTTCTCATTCGAGGTTCCCTTCTCTCACATGACTATAGCTTATGTCAAGTTAACATAAAACTAACCAGCAAAAGCTGTGTTTGTAGTGATTTGGTATGGTGATCCTGCCTCTGAGGAGCATTCGAGTGTGATTGAGGTCTATTTAGTGCAAGCTTTCCTGGCACTAATTGGTGAAAATGTAGCTTACTGTGTAGCTTTGAGGGCACTATTCTTCAGGTGCTTTTCCCAGGGGTAATGGGTGTGTGAGTCAGTCATAACGACGAGTCACTCCAGACTTCACTTGAGTACAGTGAGCCATTATTAGAAAGTGAGCCCATTTTCTTGGAGGCTCTGGCACTCGGAATTGTGTGACTGAGTTTGCATGTCTGTGGCCATGCTGGTCTTACCATAGCATTTTGGCCTTTGCATTTGGCTCTACCTTTGGAGGGTGCCCAGTGAGTGTTGCCATAAAAAAGAGTTTAGGCTTCATGCTCATTTTGGAGGGACAAGTAAAGGGAGCTAAAGCGTGCCTTGCACTGCCCCAGTTCCTGGGTAGGGTTGGAAGGGATGGGTGTGGGATACTTGCTATCAGCTGGAGTGAACACTTACTAGAAGTAACTCATGAGACTATGGAATGGTAATGAGAGGGCAAGAGAAATTGGGAAATTCCTAAGGACTGTGGGAAATACATCAAGTTCTGTTTTATACATGTATCATGTAATTTAAATTTTGCACCCATTTTACAGATGGAGTGGGGTCAGAGGGGTTATGTAACTTTTGCCACTGGTTACTAGTGGAGGGAAGTTTTGGCAACATCTCAACTTTTCTCCCCCATGGCGTTCCTTTCCCTGTGTGAAGGCCATGTCAGCTGGTGTGGCATCCTCAGTGACTTTGCTTCCCTCTGAGAGTTTGCTCTTCTGACTAGTCAGAATTGGACTTATGGTACCCCTGATGCTCTGGGACCACTTGGTAGATGAGCTGGGTTCTCTGACACTTGGCTCTTTTAGTCTAACGCATTAGATCCCATTGGCATTGGGGCAAAGTTTCCAGTCTTGTAGCTGATGATGCCATCACAGCTGACACAGAGCTGAGGTTCTTGTCTTGAGAACATTTTCAGTAATCTATACAACTCTCTTCTCAGGGTAGATGGCTTCCAGCCCTATAAATCCACAACGGCAAGAGGCTTATGTCAGGGTTGACTCCCTCTGGGCTACCATTCATACCTGGAGTTCCATCTACAAGCTTTCTCTATTTATTGTTCTCCATTAATCTGTTGGAAATGCCACAGGATTACAAAGTGCTCACTTGCCAGCCTGAGCTGTGCATCAGGCTCACAGCTTACTCCAAAGTCAGATACTCGGATCCATCACAAGAGATTTTGGTCTATGAGTTCTGGGGTTGGGATGGCCCCAGGAATCTTAAATATTAGGGACTAGAGAGATGGCTCAACTCTTAAGAGCATTTGCTGCTTTTCCAAGGACCTGAGTTCAGTTTCTAGAACCCATGTCAGGTGGCTCCCAACATACATGCAAACAAAACACCTATGCATATAAAGTGAATTTTTTTTTTTTTTTGAGACAAGTCTTAGTATGAACCTTGGCTAGCTTGCAGCTCACTATGTAGATCAGGCTGGTCTCAGACTCAATGGAAAGCTGTCTCTCTCTGCTTTCTGAGTGATTGAGTAAAGGCATGTGCCACTATGCTTGGCAAAAAGAAAAAAGAAGGAAAGAAAAAAAATTAAGTAAATTGTCAAAGAAAAGAAAGACTCTGAGTATCCTGAAAATCTAGGTTTCTAGCAAGTTCCCCAGCTGTTCTAGAGGGGATGAGAACTCAGTTGCATCATCTTGAATTCACACAGTGTTTACAAGAATAGTTCTCAAGGAGAAAGGAAAACATTCTAGGTCACTTAGGGCTCTTTTGTAAACTTAAGCTCTAGGCAGATTAGGCTTATTGAGGTAAGACTTATGAAAGGGACTCTATGGATAGTTTTAGCACTTTTTACGGAGATTTATTAATTTATATTTCTTGTGTATGAATGTTTTCCCTGTATGTATGTATGTGTACTGTGTGCTTCTGCAGAGGCCAGAAGAGGGTGCCAGGTCCCTGGGAACAGGAGTTATGGATGGTTGTAATTCACCGTGTGGTGCTGGGAACTGAACCTCAGGTCTTCAGCAAGAGCAGTCAGTGCTCTTTAGCATTGAACCATCTCTCCAGCTCTGTAGATGATTTTAATAGAACTTAGGTATTTAAACAGTAGCTGGATAGGTTTTTAAAAATCTGGAATGGGGTTGATGAAAATGTAGATTATGTAATAATCAAGTAATTGCTGTGGCCCTATAGTGTGCTTAAAATTCTGAATGTTGCTGTGGAGACATTTGACACTCAAATGCAGTGAAATACTCCGTTGACTCAGAAGTTTCTTTGGAGTTTTGAAATAAGTCAGGGGTCGTTATTTGAACACTATGATGATTTTCATTCTGGAAAACCACAGACTACAAATATCAGGGCTATGGGGAAAAGAACAATGACAAATTACCTAAAACTGTAACTTTTTAAGCAGACCAGTAATAAAAGTCACGAAGTTCAGATACAGATCATAGCAAGGCCCACTTGCCATAGACATTTCATTGGGCCGAAAGCCTGGGTGATTCTGAGTCTTCCTTGAGTCTCATATGTAGAATCCTTTAAAAAGATGAAAGCAGTATTGTGTGCGCACACATATTCGTGGAGGTCAGAGGACAAATTGTGGGAGTCAGTGCCTTTATCTGCTGTGCCATCCTGCTGGCCCCAGAGGAAGGTAAGATTCTCAGCATTCTTTTGGAAAGCAGTCTTCCTCTTTGCCATCTTTCTCATTATTTGTGAGAACATTGAGAGCTAGCTGCAGAAAATGCTAAGAAGATGGGCTTCAGGCTAATACCACTTCCCCACGTGCTACTGTTCCCACTTGGCAGTCACACACGGAGGAGCCTGTGGTACAGACATGTGACATCTGTTTGAATTGAGAGATGTCAAGATGCAGCCATTGAAGTGTCAAGGTTCTGCTATACTGGAAGTCTAGCTTGGGTGAGATGGTACAGTGTTCCAAGGTCAAGTGAAAATGATTACTCTTTTCATGCTTAGTTGGTCCTTGTGTATAGTAAAGAAGCAAAGAGGGGCTGTTTTAACCCCCTTTTAAGTGTCTACTGCTGTGACCTCAACACTAGATGAGAAGTGATCCTGTTGAATAGCGTGCCTGGAGCCTGAGTGATTTGGGAATTTGCTTCATTTGTTATGTGGTTATAGCGAGGATTTATATTAAAATTCATCTGAGCACACAGTAAACAAAAAGAGCAACAGTAGCCAGTTGTCAGGGAAAAGACTGATGGGTAGAATAAACAGACTGCTTTCTGCAATATAAACAATCTGTTTTCATAGTTTTTTTTTCCTCTTTACTTTTTTTTTTTGAAGGATGAGTAGACCTTCCAAATCAAGAAGTTACTTAAGTGGGAAGCAGCAGATCTGCCTGTACGATAATCACTGTTAGTTTCTGCACTGTGGAAACTAACACACAACCTCAGCTGCATAACACAATAGGAATTTGTGGGCTGTTGCTGTAGTCCTGGATGCGGTTGGTCTTGATTGGGGTAGCCCTGACATTTCTCTGGCACTTGGTTCCCTCAGCCTGTAGAACATACAGCCATGGATAGGAGAGAGTGGGCATGTTTCTTCAATGTCTGTCTTGAATGACACATACCACTTCCACTTAGATGACAGGGTTAGAGATGAGCCCAGTGGCCATGCCTACCTAGGTCAAGAATGGCTAGCACTCCATGCCAAAAGGAATTTGCATTTTGGTGGAATGAGACCAAGAAAGAAATAACTACATAAACCATCTACTCTTCAGATTACAGTGGCAAATACATGTGTACATGAGAGAGAGGGATGGATATGGTCAATGCACATTATATGAAATTGCTAAAGAATTAATAAAAGTCCACACACATATATGCTAATGGTTGTAGAGTATAAGAAGAGATTGCCTGTTGTGGTTGTTTTTAAGTTTCTTGGGGGCCCTGTCAGGCATCCATTGTTCAGTTCCCCTTAAAAATATATAACTGCCCTTGTCTGTTGGGTCTGGAAAATAGCTAACTATTTATTTAATCTTTAAAACTAAGAGCTAAGTTTAATGATTTGAAGCCTGAGCCAAACTAAATACACCTAAGTTAAAATGTGCAGAGACAGCCCTGAGTGCTGTTCCTCAGGCACTCCTCACCTTGACATGTATGCATGTATGTATGTATGTATGTATGTATGTATGTATGTATGAATGAATGTATGAGTGCCTGGAACTCACCACGCAGGCTGCCAGTGAGCTCCAGACAGCCACCCACCTGTCTCTGTTCCCCGGTGCTGGGTTACAAGAGTGCATCACTACACTTGGCTTTTTTTTCCTGGGGGCTCTGGAAATCCAGCTCAGGTCCTCACGCTTGCTGGGTACTTGGCTGACTAGGCTGTCTTCCCAGGCCCTGTTGATATTTTATTGTAAAAATGTCTTTCACAAGGTATTGTGGCCCCATACCTAGACTAGTCAGTGTTTCAAGTTTTAAAGCTTGAAGTTTATCTGGTTTAGAAAAGGCTGAGTTTTTAGTTTTAATTACAGCTAATGTCCCTTTAAAGAAATTCTCCTTCCGTGGGACTTTCATTGAACCCAGGCTCTCCACAGTGACTTTATTTCTATCTGCTAATTTTACAGATCATCAAATAATTTACCTAGAAAACCTTGCAAAATTTTACTTAAATTTGGAACTTTTTATGTACTAAGATATACTGGATACTATTTAATTTTTGTGTTAATAATTCCTGGGGATGGATTAAAATTATCTGAAAATTCCTTACAAAGTTGTTACTTACCTGAGCGTAGTTTCAGTGTGAAACTAAACCTAATGTACTGTTGAGACAGGTCAGTATGTTCTAAAAGTTCTTAGTCAAGTCCAAAAGATATTTTAGCAATAGGCACCCACCATTCCAGAAAGGAAGTTTTTAACTGCTGTTTAAAGCACCCCCTCTGCTACTTCTCTACTAATAATGGGTTACATTTTCTCTGATTCTTAAATGGCCTTTAAAACTGGGTCACTGACACATGAAAATACTAACTATATATTTATTTAGCAGCTATTTAATAATTAAGGTTCCTTTATGTAATATACCACCAATGAGCCCATGCAGAGCTCTAGATGAAAATTCTTGTTTCTTTTAAGAAGTCAATTTGTGACCTGTGTGGGTAATAAGATCTTCTCAGATGAGAGGGTCAACTGCAAATTATATAATGAGAGTAACAAATACATACCAGAACTTTTGGCAGATTGTGGCAATATGCCAGGTTGGAAACATTTATTACAGGAATTGGGATCCTTGTAAAAAACATTTTACAAGGTCTTCATGTGACATTCATGGGGGAGTGCGCAGTTGCAGAGCAGAGCATCTCATACCTAGGGGTCAGAGGTTGATACCCATTTTTATGCTTTAAATGCAAATTAAGGTGGGAGAGGAGCTGCAGGCTTGTATTCTTGTCTAGTTTTATACACTGTGCTATAAAAGAAAGATGGTTCATAAGAAGGACCTTGCATCCACATGGCTGCTGCTGGCACACAGAAAGATGATGTGTTTTGGAAGGGTTTGGAAGAATGTGCTGAAGGCTCATTGGTCTGGTAGGTGAAGACTGACAGCCCGGATATGGCACCACCATGGGCTGGGCCCTCCCCCATTGATCACTAAATGAGAAAATTGTTACAACTAGATCTCATCAAGGCATGAGGCTGAGGAAACATGCATTACTTCCAGGTTGAAATAGTAGTTCATCGGAATTTTAGAATGGTTTTGAGTACTCACCCAGATCTGATATGTGTATATATAGTGAACAAATTCGTGTTCTTTTTCCTTGTCTTAGAGAAAGGAGAGGCTAAATCCCCTTGGATGTATGAGACCTCTCTGCTCTTCTCAAGGTGGATATGAGATGTTTGAGAAGGTGGTAGTACCCTATGGCTGTCCGTTTTCCTTTCTCCTCTGCTTGATTGGCGTTTGTGGAATAGGATCGTGAGAAGACCTGATGAACTTACTGGAGACTTGAAGGGACATCTGTAATTGGAAGAACGCTTAGGTCAAGGTGTCTGCCCTGTAGATCGGTGTAACCTCCAAGACAATTAAAAAGCAACTAAAGGAAGACACTTTGTGTTCCTTGCAAGCTGCAGGCACTTTGTTCCTTGTATCAAAGAAAAGAACAGAATACCTAATTATAATAATCTTCTAATAATTACAATATTTTGCATTCATTTTCTTTTAAAAATCTATTTGAGTAAGCCTTCAGAAGATGCTGGAAAATAGTGTTTAGGCAGCAGCAGGCAGCTCTAGTGCTGGGGTGTGTAGCGCCCTGCTGCAGGAAGATTTAGTTGGCCATACACATTGGTTTCCTTACTGCTGCCCAAATGTGCTCCTGAGCAACTGTTTGGGGGGAAGGACTGTACAGGACAGGCTCCTGCACTTGTTGTGAATGGGTGGAGTGTTGCTCACCGTCTGGAAGAGAGAAGAGTGAGTGTTGGACTCCCGAGGTTGGTGGTGCTGGGGATGCCACACCATTGTGGTGCAGTTGCCATCCCCTTGTCGTCTTTGTCTCGTGGGAGAGTAGATGACAGCTGTTGTCAGTTTGCTTCATCAGATGCTTCACAATCGGGCTACGTGGGCAGGAGAGTTTATAGAAGGACATGGCGCTGTTCTTAGCCAATGGTGATTTTCCTAGCGCTTATTGACACTTGGTATTTTAATTTTTGCTTTATGTGTATGAATGTTTGCCTGCATGTATATATGTGTACCATGTGCATGCCTCATGGCTTGCAGAGGCCAGAAGAGGGTGTTGGATCCCCTGGAACTGGAGTTATAGCAGCAGTGGAGGTAAGGAACTGGTAGAGTGAGTCGAGAAGAAAGATGTAGAAGGTTCACAGTCCATATGTCATTGGGCTTACAGCTTTAAATTTAGAGTCTTCCTGTGCAGGGCACTAAGTGCTTAATGCGTATGTTACTCCATCTCCAGGTACACTGTTGATAGGCTAGTGACTTAACTATCATTGCAAGATTTTATGAGACTGATAAAATTTGTAGTCTGAAGCAGCTGCAGCATCGGCTGTGGGCTGCTTGCTGGATTCAACCTTCTTTGGGAGCGGCTTAGTTAGAGTAAATGTTTCTTCATGAGTCATGTGTAGGACTGTGTTCCTGAGGTCTTTCTTTGGGGTTTGCATGCTTTCTGACATTGCTCCTGCTGACACCTGGAGACAACCATAGAGGAAGAGAGGAGCTTCACAGTTTAAAATGGATTTATGTGAATACTTCTCTGCAGTTAAGAAAAAGCAACAGGAAAACAGCAAACATCAACAAACCCCCCACCTCTTCTGCATCACCTCTGTAGACCGATTTTATTTGGAGGCAGGCATGTGTTTGTGGAGACTGCCCAGAACCACTGTGACAACCTGACGGCTTCTGGGAGAATGTGGAGACTGCCCAGAACCACTGTGACAACCTGATGGCTTCTGGGAGAAGCTTTTGTTGAGAAACATGGAGGTGCTATCATTGAGTGTGATTGTGCCCTCTCGGCCATCTTGAACTGACAGAGACCTGTTCTGTGGAGCAGTATGCGCTTTTCCTGTGCTGTGTTCAGGTACCTTTAACCAGAGCATCTGCCCTTGCTGTTGGGGTAGTGTCTACTGTGGCTGCTAATATAGTTGGTTTATGGTGCGGTACAATGCTCTTGTTCATTATTTGTCTTTTCTGAAGTTCTGTCCACTCTGGAACAAGGCTTGTTGAACTTCGTATTTTTCCTTTAGTTCTGTTAATCTTTGCTTCTGGTCATACTCTACTTTATTTTCCTTTCTTATTTTTCATGTATTGTATCTTTGATGAATGGACTCTTTTATTGATTTGTAATGTTCTCCATTTTACCTGCCATAGCATACTGAACTTATAGATAGATGCTGAATTTATATTTTAGAAATTGCTTTAAAGTTTTGCCATTGTAAATACAATGGCCTTCTTAGGTACTTTCCATTATTTTGGAATGGACTTAAACTTCCTGTGTCTTGTATCCTTATGCTTGGGTCTGCTGGTGTTTGTTTTTGTTGTTGAAAGCCCGGATGTCTGAGGATTATGCTCTTTCAGTAAATCTGATCCCCTCCACCCCCTTCTCTAGTATTTGCTTGTTTTTTGGTTTTTGTATTGAGGACTATCACCTTTCCCCTATCCCCTTATTTTTTAAAGTGTTTTTGTAGGGACCCAATTCCTTGTCCTGTGTGGTTGTTTGGAAGTTTGTGGTATTGTTATTGTTGTATTGTTTGAATTTCAGTGTCAGGGATTATACTGGCTGGTTTGTGTATCAGCTTGACACCAGCTAGAGTCATCAGAGAGGAAGGAGCCTCAGTTGAGGAAATGCTTTGATGAGATCCATCTGTAAGGCATTTTCTCATTTAGTGATCTGTGAAGGAGGGCCCAGCCCATGGTGGGTGGTGCCATCCCTGGGCTGTTGGTCTGGGGTTTTATAAAGTTTGCTGAGCAAGCCATGGGAAGTAATCCAGTAAGCAGCTCTTTTCCATGGCCCCCAAATCAGCTCCTGCCTCCAGGATCCTGCCCTGTTCAAGCTTCTGTCCTGACTTCCTTCAGTGATGAACAGCAATGTGGAAGTATAAGCTGAATAAACCCTTTCCTCCCCAACTTGCTTTTTGGTCATGGTGTTTTGTTGCATCAAAAGAAACCCTAACTAAGACAAATTGGTACCAGGAGTGGGGTATTGCTGTGACAGACCTGACCGTGTTTTTGGCATGATTGTGGAAGGATGTTGGAACTTTGGGCTAGAAGAGCCGTTGAGTGTCTAAAGCTCTGTGGGATGTTCTGTGGGAACTTGGAAGATAAGAATGTTAAGAGCAGTACAGAAGATGGAGGCCTGGCTTGTGAAGTTTCAGAGGGAAGTTCAAAGACTCAATCATGACCATTGGTTATTTTGAATTAAGATCCTTTGGTTCTGGTTAGCTGGGACTGAAGAATCATCTGTGATTAACAAGATACCAGAACTACTAAAGCAAAATTTTGTTTTGCTGGGTTACATGATGCTGGTCAATAGGAGCTAAGAAATTATCGATGATTAAGGAAAGACTAGCATCACTGAGGTGAAATCTTCTAGAATTTGGTTCCTGAGAGCAGAGGTTTTTTTCCAGAGGTGGCAAAGGATGTGCCCTATGCTGACAGTTGTTGGACTTGGTAATGTATAAGCATCACCCAGGTTGTACTAGTTTTGAAGGCATGAAGGAGTCATGGAGAGCAGCTTGGCACTATGCGAGGCCAGGAAAGGCCATTGGTAAAGGTGCGGCCTCAGTGGCCATTGAAGGCCCAGGACTGAAGGGGTCGTGCAAAGAAGTAGAGGCTTAGCACCATGAGGAGAGCCTATGAGAAGCTATTGGTGAAAGTGCAGCCCAGTTGCAGCAGAAGACCCTGGTGTTTTGGTGATGCCAGTACCATGGGATGACCACTAAGAACAGTAGCAGCAGTGGAGTGGAGCCAGCCAGAGCCTGGACGATGAAGTGTGTGTGTGCTGTAGAGGGCAGTGCCAGAGAAGTGACCCAAGCCCTTTGGAGGAATCCAGAAGATCACGAGTGAATCCCAGATGATTGGACATTGAGTTATTTATACTGCTGGAGTTTGATTTTGCTTGATTTAGATTGTGACAGTACCCTGGTTCTTGCCTCTTGAAGAAGGTATTTAATTTTGATTTTTAAAGGAGCCCATTGGCGAAAGACTTGAACTTTAAAGGAGATTGGATATTTTAAAGAGACTGAATTTTTAATGTGTTTGAATTTGTAGACTGTGGGACTTTTAAAATTATGATTTTAATATGAGATCTTGGGGATGAATAAGAAAGGACGGGTTGTGGCTTAATAGTGATGTGTTTGTGTGTCAAGTTGACAAGGTTTTGTGTGTCCACTTGACACAAGCTAGAGTCATCAGAGAGGAAGGAGCCTCAGTTGAGGAAATGCTTCGATGAGATCCAGCTGTAAGGCATTTTCTCATTTAGTGATCTGTGGGGGGAGGGCCCAGCCCATGGTGGGTGGTGCCATCCCTGGGCTGTTGGTCTGGGGTTTTATAAGAAGGTTTGTTGAGCACCCCTCCATGGCCTCTGCATCAGCTCCTGCCTCCAGGATCCTGCCCTGTTCAAGCTTCTGTCCTGACTTCCTTCTGTCCTGACTTCCTTCAGTGATGAACAGCAGTGTCGAAGTATAAGCTGAATAAACCCTTTCCTCCTCAACTTGCTTTTTGGTCATGGTGTTTTGTTGCAGCAATAGAAACCTTAACTAAGATAGGGATTGAACCTGTAGTCTTGATCATGATATGATAAGCAAATGCTATACCACTGAGCTATTCTTCCAACTCTTTTAGGTCTGGAGAGATGGTTCAGTGGTTAAGAGCACTGATTACTCTTCCAGAGGACCAGGGTTCAATTCCCAGCAACCACATGGTGGCTCACAACTACCTGTAATGAGAATTGGTGCCCTCTTCTGGCCTGTAAGGACACGTGTGTGGAGAAGAAGAAACCAGGAGCATGGCGCCTGATTTTTAAAGGCTGGGCGTGGACAGATCAGCGTCACTACTACACGCAAGCGCGTAGATCACATGGCCACGTTGCACGCTTACGTGGCCAGTGAAACGTCACGCATCTCGGTCCCGCGAGATGCCCTGACCCGGAAATGGCTATCCTGACCTGGGCCTGGCTAGGCGGAAGTGTCCGCCAGGCATATGCGAACACGCCTGACCGTGGGGGCGTGTTGTAAATCTTTCATTTTAAAGTGCTTTTTATTTTAGGGTCTCACTAAGGTACCCACAGTGGCTTTAAGTTTGTTCTTTAGCCTAGGCTGGCCTTGAACTTGTGGATCTTTTGTTTCATCATCCCGATCATCAGAACTGGGTGGGGAGGAAGGGGACCAAACAAGTGACAAGCTGAACCCCTCTCTGTCTTTGCCAGTTGGCTCTTTGCTGGGTCCACTTTGACCAGTTAGTCAGACTGGTGTCTGGTACAAATTCCACCTAAGGTGAAACCCCTTAGGGGCTCCTCATGTGGCTTCTGAGCCGGTATCCTACCCTGAGCACGTGTATGGTTTCTAAAGTCCTGTCATGGGTATGCTGCTCCAACCCACCCCCCACCCCCACCCCCGTCCGGAGCTGAGGACCGAACCCAAGGCCTTGCACTTGCTAGGCAAGTGCTCTACCACTGAGCTAAATCCCCAATCCGGGTATGCTGCTTTTCATTGCCCTAATTCCCAAGGACACCCTTGTCTTCTCCTGTGGGGTCTATCTTATGCCTCAGTTGTGATGCTTTATCTCAGGTAATCTTGAGCACTGCCAGCCTTCCTCCAGCCTGGGTGGGTTTGGGGCTGGGTATGCAGCAGGTTTTTGTGACAGACCAGTACAGTTACTGACTAATGGCACAAGAAAGTCAGCTGTACTCCTGTTGGAACCTGGGATGAGAGTCCCAGTCTGCGAACGTGGGCTACTGTGCCAGGCAGGTAAGACAGGTGAGAATGCTGTAAGCTTGCTAACCATTTTTAGTTGCCTTTTATAACTATATATTTAGTTGCCTTTTCCTTGATTCCAGGTTCCATTGGTGGCTTAGCTTTTGACTGATTGCAGAGCTCTGGTAGACAACTGGCTCCTTCCTGACGTTTCACGTGGGGTGCTCGCTCTGCACTTGGAGCTGCCTCCTCTGCCATCTCCCAGCATCACCCCGTCGGACTCTGCAGGAGTCCTTTCCAGAAAGCACAGAAGCATTTGCTTCATAGACAGGGATGCCCCATTGCTCTCTCAGACCCTTTTCTTGTTTTTCATTATACTTTTACAGGAATGCTAGTGTTACTATTTCCTGTCTTAAGTATAGAAATATTAGAAGTAAAGAAGCTTTGATTCTTAGTTCATTCAGGGTACTGTAACAAAATATTATATTAGGGGTTACTTATGACCAAAAGATGTGATTTTTTTTTTTTTTTAAAATGGTTCCAGAGACTTGAGAAGTCCAGGTCCAGGTATTGGCAGATTTGGTTGCTGTCTGTGAGGATCTACTCTTTGGTTTACTAATTACCCAGTTTCACGTATTTTATTAGAGCAACAGAAACAGATTAAGATTATCAGGAGTTTAAGTTCCTTGGATGAAAGAACAGTGCATACCACTCTTCTGGTGTTTCTTGGCTACTTTGATTCTTGATGAAGAACTTTGATGGACATTTGCTATCATCATCACCTGGTGGGAAGGACAACTTAGCTCCTTTGGTACTCTTTTTTAAGAGTACCCATTCCTGAGGGTTCTGCTGCTTTAAGACCCTACCCTTTAAGGCCATACCCCTGGATTGCAACTTGGGAATTTCGGTGAGATACAGATATTCATACCACAGCCAGTGCCTGAGTTTTGTGGTGTTTTCTCTGCTGTGAGAATACGTTTCCAAAATGACCCAAGGACGAGTCCAATTTCATTATGTACAACTTTATAGTTATGCTTTTATTGGTAAAACTTAAGTGCAGCTGAAAGTATTATTTTGTCTGTTTGGTGGTTGGTATTAGTAATGAGTTTGCAGATTGGGGAGGTTAGAGCTGTTTAGCAGCGTTAGTCACCACTGCATGCAAGCTTCTGAGGACTCACTGTCCTATAGTGAGATAGTGCAAAGCTTTTTATTGAGGAAAGACACAGTCTCATTTTCCATGTGAGTGAGAAATGACCATGCCATAGTTTCGGTGTCTCAAAAGACTCAGGTTAAAATTTAATTGCCAGTGTGATGTGATTGGAAAGTGTTTTAGTTCCCTTTCTCATGATTGTGGTACAATAACCAACAAAGGCAACTTAAAGAGGAAGGGTTTATGTGGCCCACAGTTTAAGGATACAGCCTGTCATGGCAGAAAGAACATGGCTGCAGGCATGTGAGGCAGCTGACCACATCGTGTCCACAATCAGGAAGCAGAGAGAGGTGAATTCTGGTAGTCTGCTTACTTTTTCTTTTATTCGTTTGGAGACCTGAGCCCGTGGGATAGTGCCACCTACATTCAGTGTGGATCTTCCTCCTTAGTTCATCTCTCTGGGAACCTCAAGTCGATAGTCAAGATTAACTGTGGGAAGCAGAGGAAGCCCTGAGTGAATGTGTGTTATTGACATGATAGTAGCCATGTCAAAGATACCAGTGCCTCAGACCTGTGGCAGTTTGTATAGCCTTCCTCTGGATGAGGCTCAGAGGGATGCAAAGCCTTCTTCCTTTGGTCCAAATTTGAATGTTGGCAGTGTATATAAAAACTAGCAACCACAGCCTCCTCCCTGTGGGATGACTGTAACTTGAGATGCTTCTCTACAGAGACCTCATTCTGAGACCTCATACTGAGACCTCCTGGTCATTACAAAATAAATGTACTGAGGTTTCAGGGTCGAATGGAGTTGTTGGTATGTCTCCATCAGATCTAGCACATCCCACCCAATCCCAGCTTTTCGGTATGATGGGGTTTAGCTGTTCTTTCTTCATTCCCTCAAGGTCCCAGTCAGATTTCCATGACCAAGCTGGGCAGTTAACCATCCAGGAAGTGAGACTTGTTAGAAACCCATGTGATTGTACTAGGGCCATTGTGGGAATGGGGCAGTTGTCTTTGAGTGGGCTCGTTGTGGAAGCGGTGCTTCTTCTCTTGGTCTATGTCTTACGTGCCTTTCTGCCTGCCATGGGGTGCAGCAGCAAGTTTCTTGCCAGATGCCATTGCCATAGTCTTGGACTTCTCAGCTTCCAAAACTATGAGCCAAGTCATTTTCTGTTATTTATAAATTTCCCAGTCTCTGGTATTCTGTTATAGCAATAGAAATAGACTAAAATAGGCCATCTTAATGAAAATTTAAGGTCTTTGGATGAAAGAATAGTATGTATTGTCTTCCTGGTGTCTCTTGGCTACTTTTGTCCTTGATGAAGCATTTCTTGTACTGTATTGGGATTCACTGTTAATTTGCAGAAGCACAATGTGTGAGTTAATACATACTCACATTGAAGACTAAGTTGGGGAGGGAGGAAGAAAATGGATTGCTAATAAGTTGTGACCCTAGTATGTTACTAACCAGGAATGAGTTCCCTTCTCTCAGCTATCCTTCGACCCTGTCTTGTGTGTCTAGGTAGGTATAAACTGAGCTAGCTATAACTGCTTCCTTACTTATGATAGTCACAGGAGGTGAGGTACAGGTTGGATTGCTTAGTACTGGCATGTTTCTTCTGAGGGTTGCTTATATCCAAAGCTATCTTAACCTGTTGATACCTCGAGTACTTGATGTACTCAAACACACACACCATCTCCTTGGAGCCTCCCACTAGTGAGTGAAGTGGGAGTGTAGGCAGCTGGGGTTTACCTGTAAGCTTCTGTGCCTTGTGCCCTGAAGAAGTGGTGATGTATGTATGGGAGTCAGGTCTCAGGTGTCCAGGGCTGATACCTGTCTGCTGTGTCACATCTGATGAGTGGGCGATGGAGAAACAAGAGAGTGGTAAAGAACAGTGGAGTTAGCGGATGGAAAGAAGAGGCCATCTTAGATCTAAGGTCTTCACTATTGCAGCGCATATGTGGTCATATGTCTTCCTTTGTATTTTGGCCATACGTTGTATATTTTACTTCTTGTGATGCTGGGAATTGATAGGCCAGCACTTTTCCCCTGGGTCATACCCTAGCCAGCCCACCATGTCTTTTAAATGGTGACTTAAAACAGGAACCTCTGAATTTTGGCTTCGTTTTTTTCCTCCCTCCCCACCTCTTCATATCTTTCGTTTGCCCCGCAGGAATCCATTGGAAAGAAGACTCAGAATAGCTTAACTGTAGGGCCTGTTTCATGGAGAGGGAAGGGCTAATGACAGCTCTGAGTGCGTACTGGGAAGAGTCTGAACCCCAGGGCAGAGAGGAGGAGAGAAAGTCTAGCAGGTACTCTCGTAATTGACCTCATTCCTAGCCTGGTTGGATGGTACGCAGTGGCAGAGTTAGAGTCTGAAAAGGATCAGAGGACTGTGGGCTCTGCTTGAGGCACTTTCAAACCTCACTGCTCTCTCAGAATTGAAGCTGAAGCCTGTGGGATGGATTTGACTTCCTGCCCCTGAATGGGCAGACCCAGTGGGGAGTCAGGGAGGAAACAGTGCTGGCCTGGCGGCTCTTGCTTTCCCTGTTGTAGACAGGAGTGTTGCAGGAGAGACCGGAGCACACTTCTTCCACGTTAGCCTGTGAGCGAACTTTGTAAGGGAGTGGGGCTGCTGTTAGTGAAGGGTGTCCTTTGGAGGTTTCTGTATAATTTTGTCCTCTCTGTATCTTTTGGTTAGGGCTAGAGCAGGGACCAGAGAAATGCCATTTAGACCACATGTAGTTCTGTGTGCTAAGGTAAGCTGTGGAGCTGTCTTGTCAGTTAAGGGAGGTAATTATAACGCACCCACCCCCAAAGGCAAAATGAATATGTGTTTGGTGCTTAGCATAAACGAAGTAGTATATAAAGGTTGTTAGAAACCAAACAAAGGAGTGACAGAACATGCACACAGCAAAATGATGGGTGCTGTTCCATCCAAGGGCCTCTGGCAAATCCAGTATGTATTTTTGTATTATTAATTTTTACCTTTTGCCCTTAGATTTTATTGTAGGACTTAATTCTATTTTATGGGCATTTCTGTCCAGCAGATCCTGAGAAATATTATGTATTAGAGACAGACATTAGAGGGTGCAGATTTGGTTAGATTTTCTGAGCCTTTTAACCCTAGATCAGCACCCCGGGCTTGACAGTAGTGATCAGACACAGTTTGGTGGGCCAGTTGTATTTTCCCTGCAGTGTCCATCATTTACCAGAACGAAGTACATTTGGTAAGTGTGTGGCTTGGATAGGAAAGGTTGAAAACACTTGGGGTAAGATGTTGTCATGGACGATATGAGCTGCTCAGTGCTTATACTTTACATAAAGCCTTCCCAAGTTTGAAAGAACAGTGGTTAGTAGGGGCATCCCTCACGAGAATGGCTTCATGCTTTCTGACAGTTTTCATATTCAATTTGTTGATTTATGACCATTTTAAATGTTCGGAGTTCAGCAGAAATAATTCTGGATTATGACCATTGGTTTTAGTGTAGAATTATGTTTAGCCAAAGGTTCAGGTTTCTCTGTTTTCATGAGCAGAGTAAACAGATTGATAAAGTTGCTTGTTTTCTCATGAAGAAGAGCTGTTTTCTTTTTCCTTACATATCTTTCATGGTCCATGGTAAATGATAAGCATGTAGTGATGTCTGTGGGGATGTTCTGGTGGGATTCAGCACTGTTTTCCTAACACTACAAGAAGAACATTGGTCCTTGGTTTCATAATGGTTTTTCATTCAATGTCTAAGCCTTTTTAAAAATGGAAACAGGATAATAAGGATTTGAACCCAGGGCCGTGGGCCCAAAGCACTCTGCCAACTGAATTATTTGCCAGCCTGTACAAGCCATTCTTCGGTAGCTCTTTGGGTTGTTATAAGGTAGAGCTTTCCTAGTCTATCTTGAGCAAGTTCAGCTGCTCAGCTCCAGATGCCTGCAGGATCTGGGTGCCTCTCGGAGCTTTAGTCCTTCCCCTGCCTTCATTTCTCATGCGCTCTTGGTAGTGCTAGACCTGCCGCCACTGTTGTTCTCGCCCATGCTCTGAGTTTTCTGCATCGTAATGAACACCCAGAGTGGTACAGAATAACCTTTAAAAAAATCAATCCTTTTAAAAATCAGTTATGATTTTAGCATCAAAACCAGAAAACCTCTATTCATCTGATTAAACAATAAGAATTTTTTTTTGAGATGTACATTTCTTCATATTTGGACACTCCTGTGGTTGAAATACATGGTATACTTTATGTGTGTGTCATTAGGGCAGCAACAGTTTTTCCATTGTTGGCTCATAAGATAAAGGTTCACTGTACCATTGATAAGTCTTTTATTTGTTGAAGAGAGAGATCTCAGATTTCAGGAGTTCTTGTGTGCAAGGGGGATCCATGCTGAGTTATTTTACTGGCTTGATTATGGTAAGGACCCTTGGATAGATGTGTTTGGCTTATCTTCTTGCATGAAGAGGTAGCTGTGGTTCTGAGCCTCAAGTCATCAGGGTGTAAGTGTGTAGAGACTGAGGGAAAAAGAGAGACCTTTTCTTGCCTCTATGGGCCACACTGGCCTTGAACTCATTGAGCAGCCAAGGAAGACCTTGAACTTCTAATCTTCCTGCCTCTATCTCCTGAGGGCTGGGATTACTGGCATAGCACAACCTGATTAGGTTTTACTTTGTGTTCTTGTATGTGTATTGTGTGTGTGGTGCACGTTTGCAGTGTGCAGGTGTGTGTGTGTGTGTGTGTGTGTGTGTGTGTATGCTCATGTATGTGGTGGGCCAGAGGTTTACCTTGGCTGTCCTCCTGAGTCAGGCTCTACATTATACGTTAAGGTGGAGTCTCTCACTTGAACCCAGAGCTGGATGATCTGGCATGTCTGCTAGCCAGCTTGTCCTAGGAAATTCCCCTTTTTCCCAATCCCTGGAATTACACCTAGCCACCATGGCCGCCTAGCATTTACACTGGGCATCTGAACTCAGGCCCTGTGCTTGCACAGCAAGTTCTGTAGCCACCGAGCCACCTCCCCAGATCACCTGTGTTCATATTTAAGAGGAAGCAATTGTCCAGGTTGACCTTCTTGGTTATGACTTCCTGAGAACTACTCATTGACCCTCCGACTTGTGTGCCCTTGATTGAGAGCTTGTTAGCATAGAGTCCTGGGCCATCCCCCAGTATTCCTGATATAGTGAGGTTGGGTGGTATGTGCATTCCTCATGGTCTCCAGGCCAGGGAGATCGGCCCAGTGTCCCTCTGAATGCATGCTTGACTGATCATGAAGCAAACCAGGGAGTGAAGAGGGCTGTCACAGTCTAGGGCAGTATGGCTATGGTTATTTATTATGAGTTGTACAAAATGTTATTAGCAGTAATGATAATTATCAGTAATCATTTAGAAGGGTTTGCTTAAATCACATAATACATCAGATAGATTCAAGATGATGTTTGTGACTAATGACATGCTTTCTTGAGGAGTGCAGAAAAGTATGGTTAGTCCACTGGGACTTGAGAGAATGGACTATACATGGTCAGACAGAGTGCATGTTAATGATACCTTAGTTAAACACCAAACCAAGCCAATGAGACCATTATTGCTAATGACTGTTTATGTGACTCAGCACCATCATTCTAGGTAGAAGTATATTTAGAGCTGGTTGTTAGGTGTGCACTTGTAACCCTTGCACTTGGGAGATGGAAGCAGGAATATTATAAGTTCAAGGCCAGCTGGGGCAACAGGAGCAAGACATTGTCTCAAAACAAAAACAATAGGAAGATAGGGTTGTGTTTTTGATTGTGTATAACCCACACTTTGAATGGTACATCCTACTTCTGACTGCTCCAGACAGGTCAAATCTGAGAGGCTTGTACTATAGGTTTGACTTGTGTACATAGGTTGAGATTTGTGCTCTGGGGATTCTTCTTTCAGTTTGTGGTTCACCTTTGCCTATGTTTGTGTGGTTGATGTATTTGAACGTTATGTATAGAACTTAACATATGCCAGCCGCATCTGTTACGGTCTTTTGTCATTCCTACATTTTACTAGCTGGCCTTCCTTGTCTTTATGGGCATCCTAGTGGGCAAATGAGATTGAGAGCAGAGACCTGTGGCTAAATGTTAGTTGTTTCTGGATGTCATGAGTAGAGATGGGTTTCCTCATTAGAGCAGTTGTAATGGTCAGGGTTTAATGGCAGGTTACCAATAAATACAAGGGGTTTTATTTAGTTGTTTCAGAATTTTCAGCAAAGCCAAAGCAATCTGAGGCCAAGAACTATGCCATAGTTGACCGAGATCCTACCTGCCTGTTTCTGGCCTTGTCCTGGCATTATGCTAACCTGTTGGCTTTATGCTGGGCTCTGAGCTGCCTGCTTGCCCAGAGTGTCATGTGGTGCGATCCCTTTGCCCCTCTTCTTAGCTGATGCTCCTTAGCTTTGAGGCCTCACTCTGAATTTTACAGTAAAGTTTTTATGGATCTGTTCATCCTAATATGATGGTAGGTACACTGCTTTGCTCTACCTGAGATAGAGTTGCTGATGGCCAGCAACTTGCCCTTCCCTCTTTCCCTGGGAGGGTGCTTTGCCTAGTGTGAATGTTGAAAGGAGGGTATTGGAGAGCTTAGATTTGAAGTCACCCATCTCACACTAGAACTTTCAAGAAATGACACTTGCCGGGCGGTGGTGGCGCACGCCTTTAATCCCAGCACTCAGGAGGCAGAGCCAGGCGGATCTCTGTGAGTTCGAGGCCAGCCTGGATTACCAAGTGAGTCCCAGGAAAGGTGCAAAGCTACACAGAGAAACCCTGTTTCGAAAAACAAAAAACAAAAAACAAACAAAAAAAAAAACAAAAAAAGAAATGACACTTATAATTAAATTAACATATAAGTCACAATTCCTGTGGCTCCAGTGGACGTTATAAACTTTCTGCTTTGGCTTCAGTAGAATACCTTTGTAACATGCCTCGTCTGACTGGAGCTGGATGACTGGCTGGCTCACTACTACTTTGAAGTTTGGAAACCGGGAACCTGAGAGGTTTGTGTTTCTATATGAAGAGAATCTCTAAGCCTCTTATTTTTTATAGCTGTAGGTTACAGAGCACTTGAGAAGGTTGCATAGGGTTGCTGTGCTCTGCTTATTCACCTCTCTTATTAACATCTTGTGTTACCGTCCATAAATTGTCCAGACCAAGAACGTGAGACCGTCTAGTCCCACGAGAACAAATTCCCTACCATGTTGTGGCTCTGTAGCATATTGCCACAAGTTAATAGATAGCAGTGCATGTCCTCCCTGTGCCGGGTACTGTCCTAAGTTGGGGACAGTCATTTTAATTTCTATAGGGTCACGTACTCTGAGGAACTGATAATTGCTGTAGACTTTTTCCTTCCAAAACACAAAGATATTCAGGATTTTGCATACAGTTTTATGAGTTCACATATTTTTAGACTCTTAAGACTTCAGTTAAGAAGACACAGTTTGTTGCTGGGTGGTGGGAGCAGAGGTAGGCAGATCTCAATGATTTTGGAGACCGTCCTGGGCTTCAGAGCAAGTTCCAGGACAGCTAGGGTATACAGAGAAGCCCTGTCTTGAAGAAACCTCCCACTCCACCCTATCTCCCCTCTCCCCCAAATAAGACACTGTCCTCCGTGAATTCAGCCACACAAAAGTGTCATGCAGGTAAGGAGATGGATGTGTTGCACACCCTGAGTGAAAGGCCTTATTTAAGGAAACAGGTAGTTTGTGAGCAAGACAGTAGAAAAGACTACTGAGGGCTACTGGAGGATTCTGAACTTGAAGAATGGGCAGGTTAAATCAGAAGGTCTCAAAAGGTCCCAGAGAGAGCTCAGAGGTTATGAGTGCAAAGTTTGTATCCTTTCCTCCCCAAGGACTTGAGTTTGGTTCCCAGCACCCAAGTCAAATGGATGTCTCACAATTGTCTGTAACTCTAGCTCCAAGGAATCACATGCCTTTGGCCTCTGGGACATTTATATATATCTGGGATATATCCATACACAGACACAATGGCCACAATTAAAAATCAAATGTTTCTAAGTCTTCTTAATAAAAAGGTCTGAAAAACACAGTAATGAAGTAGAAAGACTTAAACCAGCAATTAGGCACAGTGTGTTTTATAAAGGCTGAGGCTTCTGATCTGCCGCAGTTGTAGAAGATGAACTGGGAGGTGGGCTGGACGCAACACTGGAGAGGGAGGCAAAGGGTGGAGAGTTTGTCAATTTTAGAATGTTTCAGTGGCTTTCAATACTGTACTCAGGTAGTTTTCTTCTTTACTTCAGTGGCTTGGTGGTTCACTGGTGCACACTGAGTTGGGTAGGCAGAAAAGAAATACAGGCTGCATTGTGAAGAGGTGTGGCTGTGAAGGGCCTTGGGGTGACAGTTCCATGTGATCCTGGGGATCCAGAAAAGTTTGCTTTCTGTAGAAGTGGGAGAGTGATGTGTTCATTGAGATCGGAGAGCCAGTAGAGAAATGAAGCAGCTGAGGGCAGTCAGAACCCCAAGCTGGTTTGGGCCGGCCACTTCAACCCAGGATGGATTCACTGCCTGAGGACAGCATGGGGACTGTGTCTTGTTCATGGTTCCTGGATGTGTGTGTCTTGTTACTTTTCCTGTCTCCGACCATGTACCCAGCAAGAAGCACCCTAAGGGAGGATACGGTCTTATTATTATTCTAGACTGAATGTGGTCTATTACGATGGGCGAGGTGGTGAACAGGAAGTGGGGCCAGGCTATCAAACCTCCGGGTGGCCTACTTCCTCTAGCAAGGCTCCGCCTCCTGAAAGTTGGACAGCCTTCCAAAAACAGTGCTGTCACCTGGGGACCAAGTCTTCAAACACACGTGCTCAAGGGAATGTTTGACATTCAAACCATAGCAGTAGCATGTAGAACAACAACCAGACATCTAAAGCCTAGATTTGAAGTGTGGCCTCCCTTTGATCTTGCTGTTAGTGCAGTAACTGTGCTCATTTAGTCCTGCCATGGAGGTCTTTGCTAGGTTCTGGTGATGGAAGCATCAGAGTCCAGGCCCCTGATGAATTGTGGAGATAATTAAGGAACAGCCATAGCAAGGATACTGCAGGCTCTGGCCTGAGCACCCACCATCTTTATGCTGCCGGGGAATAGAGCTGAGGCCTGTGACTTAGATGTTTGGTGCGTCCTCACTCACACTTCCTTTTTCCTGATCTGTAGTCTGGAAAGAGGAGTGATTTCTATGGTGACCTCTTTCCTCTTAACTTAGGCCATGGTGCTAACTGTTACCTTTTAGTCCTATAAATGCTATTCGTAAAGGAACTGAAAGCCCTTGTGAGGGAAATGATTCCTAATTTAAAATGTAGTGATTTTTGAGCATAAATTTGGCTCCTTATTCTACAAAAGAAGGTTTTTGGTCAAGGTTGCAAAGCCTTTTGTGTGTTTTATTAACTGACATTGGAAATGAATTTAAAATGAAGCTTCACTGGGTAGACATTCCTTTTGTGTTTCTGTTTTCCTTGTGGCCTCTTTCTTGGGAATACTCCGAAGCTGTGTGTTGAAGTTTTATTGTTTTAAAAAGTTTGTCTAGTCTTACAAATAACTGACTTTGGAGAAACCCTTCCCTTTTGTGATGAATTTTTACTAAGAAATGTTAGTTAAATTGCACAACTTCTACCATGCGTAGGACTTTGAATTCTGCCCTGTTTTGTTTCTGGACTTAACTCGAGTCAGATCACTCTCCAGGAGGTAGAGCAAAAACTAAGTTGGTGGGATTGACTGGGGAGCAGGGTCCGGTGGCTTTGTCTTCAGGACAAAACAGGGATCTCCCAGACAATTCCTATTTGTCTCCCACAGCTCAGATAGCTGTGAGGTGTGCTGTTGGAGACCCCTCCGAACACCTTCACCTGTCTTTCCCTTCCAGAAGGAATGGAAACTGTATGGCAGGCTTATGAGACCACAGTAGAATTTTAGGATACAGTTTTGAGTCCCTATAGAAATACAGACTTTAGTGCTAAGAATTTTGAAGCAAGAATGAATGGAAGTAAAGGATAGCAGAGGGAAGAGCGCTTTGTCTTCTCTTGAGAATCTGAGGGTGGACCTTACATATGGGCAGGGAAGCAGTAGACAGGGACCCATCACATATTTTAGAAATTCTCTGTTAATTTGAAAGAAAACTATGTAGACACTCATTGATACCTTTCCAGAGTCAGCCAAACTGAAATCTGAGGGTGTGCTCTAACACTGCCCTCACTTCTGATAGCCGTCACACAGTTGTGTGAGGGAGTGCTTCCTAGTCGGTCATCATTGGGCCTGGCCATTGGCAGCAAGGACTCTGCTTCACTGACTGTTACACTTAGTGTTCTGGTTTACGGTGTTAATGTTGACACACCCTAAAGGCAGCAAGGAAGGGGTGCATGAGGAGCTTCCATTTGAATCTTCATTCTCTTCCCCATGGAGTGGGGCCATGCCACCCTCCTGGTACTGATGTGTGACAGTACACAGTGTTGTCAGCCGGGAGGGCTCTCCGGAGCATCCATGTCCAGAGGGTTTACTAGAGATTGGGTACATAGACTTACTTAATTGAATGATTATCCACAGGCTTAAAGTCTCCAGGTCTACTGATAATCATGATCAATAACTGTTACCCTAAATCATGTGATTGGCCTTTCTGGCATGGCCAGCCTCCATCTAATAATATAGTATGACCAATCCTTCCCTAAGATCGAATTGGTCAGTCCTAACAAGGACACTTACTATATCTGATACAGATTACCTCTCAGAAATGAAAGGCAAGGATCAAACCTTGCACTGAGCAAAGCCAGCTTCTGCCCACATGCAAACTGTGAAAGGATTGCCTTAAGTTTGTTTTTGTTTTGTTTTTGCAGGGATCCTCAATGTGAGAGGTAGAAGGCAGAGAAACTGCTAAGAAGTCTGTAGCCACAGTCCAGAGGGGATGGTGACTGATGGGGTGATGCACCTAGCTCAAATCTGGAAATACTCTGAAGGAAAGGGATGACAGGATGTGTTGATGGGTAGATGTGTGCATGAGAGAGAGGAGAGTCCAAGCTTCTTTGAGCTATCTGAAGGATGCTGATATATAGGAAAGCCAGTTGTCCATCATAAGAATGAAATGACTCCATCCTCATCACCAGTGGAGAAGCGATCATTAACCCCAGCCCTGTGCTGACAGCTTAGCAAGAGCTCCTCCGTCAGTGCTCTGAATGAATCATACCTTCTACTTGATTGATTGCTTTCCGTTTCTGAAGCATGCTTGGCTTTTTGTTTTTTTGTTTGTTTTTGGGTTTTTGTTTTGTTTTGTTTTTTGTTTTTTTGGTGGTCTTTTTTGCTTTCTTTGTTTTGAGGCAGGGTTTTACTGTGTGCAAACTCAGGTAAAACGGAGCTTGCAGTTCAGCCTCCCAAGTGCCAGGATTGCATAGTAGTTTCTGGATGTAAAGTGCTTTGACCTACTGAAACTGGCCAGATCTTTAGCAAGTCTTGCTCTGCATGTTGTGCGTGCTACAGTGCCTGTGTGGCTTCATGTTTCTTCATTTCTCTCTGTTGCCTTTGTTTCATGGTCCCTATTGATCCAATCAATTAACCGGTTTATTTGGGTCAATTGAGAAGAGTTATCTAGGGGAACTGTAAATATTGAGCTCAGTCATTCATGTTGCTTCACTAAGTGCTGGGAGTTAGTTACAATTCGCTGGATACTGTGTAATAATCTATCTGTAATTCCAAAATTAATTCTTCTAAATAGCAAGACTGTGCATCACACTGCGTCAGTTTTCTGGTCACAGTGAAGTTACAGCTGTGTGTGCATTGTTCTGTAACAGCACACACCTTGTCTTGTCATCTTTGACAAATCTGTCTGCTCACATTTATGTTATGTTCAAGCCCCAGTGATCAGTACTAATTTTGTTGAGTTATGGGTAGTGAGACCAGTTTGCTTAGGACTGCTTAGGAAAGTTACCACTGGCCAGTGACTGGTGACTATGTGCCCATTGCATGGTTGACAGGAGTAACCACTACAGACTTCTGCTCAAGGGCTGGTTGAGGAGCAGCTGCTCAGTTTCTGACTTCTGGTTGCTCACTTAATTCTCTGTCTTGCTATAAGAAAGCAGTTAGGCTTTACTGAAGTTAAATAAAATGGGAACAGGAAACCTTGTTCAGAAGACACATGCGTTTGGCAAAGTTCAGGAAAGCTTCCCTTGCAAGAGAATCTTGTCCTGGCAGCAGTTTATCATTCTGGGGTGCTGGATGCGTTCTCCACTATGCCCCAGCCTCCTGGGAGTATCTGCACCCCAAATACAGTATCTGCTTAGCTATAACCCTGAATGGAATGGGTAAGCTAGTAACATGCCTGGTTAGTCCTTGAAATCAGAGATGGGGGAGACCTTTTAGGATGTTTCAGGATGGACCTTTGTCCTTAAACTCCCTGAAGTTCCTTAGCTGATAGCACCAATTTTTCCTATATTGTATTGGTAGGTATTTTTCTTATGATATTATGTGAATTCTGTATACTTGGGCAAAACCTTGTAAGTGCCCTTAATGTAAATAGAAGAAAAAGGATCTTGCTGGATGGAGTAGCACATGTTTGTATTCCCACCACTCAGGAGGCTAAAGTAGAAAGATGGTGGGTTCAAGGTCAGTGTGGGCTACATGGTGAGATGCTGTCTCAAACAACAAGGGCTGGTTATAGCTTAGTGGTGGAACCTAGCATGCACAAGACACTGAGTTCAACCTACCTGATAGAGGGTGTATATGTATTTTTGTTTCAATAGTAGTGCATTAACATATTTGATTACTAGTGTGCTTATTTTTCCCCCTATAATATTGACCTTTGATTATCAGTCACATTCACCCTTCAGTTTAAGGTATTTTGAATATGGTCTCTACTCTCCTTCCCATATTCTCTGGAGCCACACTTGTAATGTTAAACCAGCCTTATTATCATTATTTTCTTGGCCGATGGGAGCAATGAAGAACTTTAAAAGGCTAACTTGTGATTTTTAAGGTGAGGAAACATGTGAAGCAGAAGGGACTGTAAGTAGAGTGTAGGCAAGCTTAAAAATAGAAATAAAGTAAACTTCTTGCTGGGAGATTACCAAACGGCTCTTAGGTGGACAGTTTTGAAGTGAGGTTGTCTGATAGCATTCACTCCCTGGCTGCTCCATTGCCCTCTGCTTCCTGGTGTCGCCCGGGCTTTCAGGGAACAGTGTGTTTACATGGTGGAATTAAATTAGATTGTTCTCTGAATGATTGTGTGCTAAGTTAAAATATTGCCACTCTGAAATGACTAAACAGTAAGAAACTACAGAAGGGTATGTTCAAGTTCTTTCTTACACAGCTAATGTGCAGTCTTAGAAAATACATTCTAAAGTAAATGTAAATATTTTGAAATGTAGTGACTTTTTATATATACATACTCTTGTCAAAATATGGCATTGTGATTATATTTTCATTAGTATATCTAGTGTGGGTTAGAGTTTAATAAACAGTTTAAATTGGGAAGTAATGGGCTGCTGATGTAGCTGAATTCTGCCATGTTGAAGGCTGGATTCAATCATCTACACTTTAACAAAATTAGAGAAGAGAAATTGAATAGAGTGTCTTTTTTACTTAATTTTACTCGTAGCTTTTGAGTATTTGGGAGGCACAAGTAGTTGTTTTCCAAATACCCAGTGAACAGGTACATTGTTGAGGAAGAAAGGTAATTGGGAAGACTATCCTGGGGAGGTTAGGGATTGTGCCTGTTTTAAGGGACACTCACAGTTTAACTTGGTCTCTTTATTCCTTGGAGGATTTCTAGTGCCATGGGTGCCTGTAAATTAAGCAGAGCAACATAAAACTGCATTGAATGTGTACAGTAAGCAAGGCATTTTTATCTCAATTGCAGTTAATAGAAGGGAAATGTAGATTTCAAGGTTGGAAGGTGTTCAGAAAAAGTCATTCTGTCTCGCTCCCTTTCCCAGTCAGTATTCCAGTGAGGTGGAAACAGTTATCAGAGTGAACCCGCCACTCCTCGTCTAGCTGGAAGCAGACACATCTTGACTTGTGAATTTGTGTAAATGTAATCATAGGAATGGCACAGGAGCTGAAGCGGTGTCTCCTTATTAAGAGTATGTGCAGCTCTTGCAGAAGACCTGAATTTGGTCCCTAGTGCCCACGTCTTGTGGCTCACTGCTGCCTGTCACTCTAGATCTGACATCTGTCTATCCTCTCCAGTACCTATGCCCAGGCGCGCGCGCGCGCGCGCACACACACACACACACACACACAATTGAAAAAGGGTGTCTTAGCATCTTAGGTCAGTGTCGCTGGTAGCATTCAGCCCCCTGTGCTGTAAGCTCTTCTTTTCTATGTGTGTGTGCTGCTGAGGACCGTGGTGGACGAGTGCTGCTGTGGCCACCTGAGCCTGCTTCCTGGACAGTTGCCTTCTGTGTGCCCCAGAGGTGAAGCTGCTCTGCCAGCATTTCATCTGGACAGTCTTCCCTCCCCTTTGCTCTCCAGTGCTTTGGCGTCTGCTTTTTTGTCGTCTTTACTGTTCTTGTGTGTTTCTTTTTTCCTTTTTGAGTATTGTCTTGCAGTCAGTTTTGGGAGATACTGGCAAATATTTTTATAAAGTAATTGTGTTCACATGCACTTCCCCTAGCAGATAGTTTTGCATCATTACTAATACTTACTATTTATTTCATTGTACTAATGCTGTCAGGGAAGTAATATTCCATGCCATATTATCATACCTCTGTTTGATTTCAGAATTTCACGGTCAGTCTTGTGTGAACAAGCAGAGTTCATCAGTGTGGACTTTACGATCATTTTGAAGTTTACAAAATAAATACACTGGAGTTTTACATCACATTTGGTTGAATTTAAATTACAGAGCCTTCTGGGTCAGAGTGACACTTGTTTTTCCAGTTGCTTTGATGTGTCTTTCCTGGCCGGTAATTGAGGTAGGTGTTGATGTAGAAACGTTCCATGATGAGTGGATTCCCTGTGTTATGCTTTTAACATAGCTTCGTTTTATTCTTTCCTGGCTTCTTCAATTTCAAGCTTATCTATTCATTTTCATTTATGCTTAGTAGCATATGCATTTAAAATTTTAAACTTTATGTTACAGATTTACAAGTTACTTTTAGATTTTGACATGTTTCCACTTTAATTAAAATTTCTTAGATAATGTATAATGCTGTCTCGGATTTCTCTTTTGCCTAATCACCATTTGTAGGCAAGTGTTTTAAATTCTATGAGGTTACAGGATTTTGTTGTTACAAATCTCCAGTTTTGTTGCATGATGATCAAGATGCTAGAATTCTTTTGTAATCCATTAATAGCTTTTATTGCTCTAGTATTTGTTGAAAGTCTCTGTTGTGGATATTTGAATAGAGACACAGCTGTCTTTGTGCGGTAGTTAATGTGGTGATGTGTATGTGTGTCCTGACTGTTGTTTACTCATCAGTTTTTGCTTGTCTTGTCTTTCAGGACCTAAGAGATTTATGAAAATAACTGGCTTGGCTTTTCTTTTTTTGTATCAGTTTCTTTCACTATTACAGTTATAAATATATAGTGTGTACACATACACAATTTTAGCAGATTTGTTGAGGACTGATTAATAAAAAAACTGCACGTGTAAAGTATAAAATTGGACATTTTTTGAGTATATATACATATCCATGAGGCTTAGTGTCACAGGAATCAACACATCTATCCATCACTCCTTGTCTTGGTCAGGTCTGGCTGTTGAATCACTACATTATGGGTATCCACACAAATGTTTCTCAAGTTCTGGAGATTGGTAGTCTGAGGTCAAGGTCTCTGGCATGGTCAGATTCTTGGTGATGGCTTTTCTGGCTCACAGACTGATGGGGAGGGGCAGAACTCTCTGCTGTACTGATATTAGTCCCATCACCTCTCAAAGGCCCCACCTCCTAATTCCATTCCATTGTTCATTAGCATTTCAACATCTGGATTAGGGGGAATATATAAACTGTTAATTGCAAATGGCATGCCTCTCCCACCTTCAGAATGTCCCCTAGCCATCCTTCCTGTCAGGCAGCATTGATGTGCTTTCTCTCTCTCTAGGGTAAGGTGCTGCATCTAGTAGCAGCCTTTTGCTCCATCTTCCTGTTTGGTTTCTGTGACTTAGCACAGTTATTTTCAAATTCATTCATGTTATGTGGGGTTATTAGTGCATTCTTTTTATTGCCCAGAAGTGCTGCAATTGTATGAAAACACAAATCTTTCCATCTATTCATCTGATAATGGACATTCCCGTTTCATGCAGCTGGGGGCTGTTACAAATGGATAGGCTCTCAACATTTGGGAACAAGTCTGGGTAGACATGTGCTTTATTTCTTCTAGATAAATACCCAGGAGTGGGATATCTGGATCATATAGCAGATATATGTTTAAAGTTTTAAGAAATCACCAAACCGTTTTCTAGAATGGTTGAGGCATTTTTCGTTTCTCTCAGTGGTACAAGAATGGGTACTTGCTTCCCACCTTTGCTGAAGGCTGCCATCAAAACAAACCAATGGGACCACACCTTCAGTGTCTGAGGTGATAGATTTGTTTCCTTTAGTTCTGGAGTGGAGTAAGACTGAGACCAGGGTCCACAGGGTTGGTTTTCTCCAGGACTCTACTTGACTCTCACGGTCCCTTCCAGCTGCTTCTGGGTTCTTTCCTCTGCCTGTATACTTCTGGTGCTTTTGGTCTGTTCTCTGGCTTTGTTTTACCTGAGACTCTGGTTGCCTGTGCTAGACCTAACATTTCCTTCATCCTTCTTACTGTATCGTCATTTTCCTTTCAGTCTTCGTTTCTATCTAGTTTCATCACCCCATGTCTGAGTTTTTTTAAAAAAAAATCTGACTTAAGTTCTTCCATGTCTGGTATTATTTCAGTTTCTTTGGGTTCTTTTTTCTTTCTTTCTTTCTTTTTTTTTTTTTAAGTTGTGTACTTTTGATGGCTTTATTATGAGGGTATTTGCTCTTTAATAGCTTTTCTTCTTTAACAACTTGTGGAGTGTGACTTAGTTTTGTTTTTTGAGACAGTGTTTCTCTGTGTGTAGCCCTAGCTATCCTGGAACTCGCTTTGTAGACCAGGCTGGCCTTGATCTCAGAGATCCACCTGCCTCTGCCTCCCAAGTGCTGGGATTAAAGGCCTGTGCCACCACTGCTGGGCCTGACTTCGTATTTTTGATGCTCATTTTTATGTGAAGAGTTTTCTTCCCCTGGGAAGGAATTGTGTGTGTGTTAGGTTAATCTTTTGGCCTTCTAGGGTTCCTCCACAGTGCTGTGGCACAGGCATCTTCCTCTCTGAAGTTTCCTGCATTCCCTTTATGTGTTTACCTCACCCATTTCTTCCATTTCCTTCTGTAATTTTTTTTTCTTTTTTCTTTCACTCTGCTGCCCTGAATGGCCTGGAACTCATTATGTACACCAGGCTGCCCCTAATGCACAGAAATCTGCCAGGCTCTTTTTGGAACTCTTGCTTATTAGCTTAATTACCTCTTGTCTTAGCTGAATTCTTGCTTAGCTTAATCACCTCTTGCCTCCTCCTCAGGTGCCTTGCTCTGGAAGGGGAAGCCTTTGATTCTGTATGTGAGTCAGTCCAGATCCGGGAGGGCTAGCCCTGCATGCCTGTGCTTCCAGCCTGTGAGGAGTGGGCTGAACACCTCCACTGTGTTTCCCATGAGCACCTGTACTGTTGGGTTTCCGGTCTGAGCTGGCAGACTTATCGCACTGTGCCCTCGACAGTATCCTCTGCAGCCTGTTTTAGGGTGTGGCCCACGGCTGGCATTTGTTCCTGTTTGCTGATGTCCACAGGATTCTTGTCATCGGGTGTGTCAGAAATGATGTGTGTGAGTGTTGGGTTTTTACCTAGTCTTTCTATATTTCATTTGGGAAAAAAAAATTTATTTAGAGAAATAAAGATTTTTTTTTTTTTAGTTTATTTCACAGGCATAAGAATCTACTTTTACTTTAAATTAACAGCCTCGTCATGAGGCCAACAGAGTAAAATTGTTAAAGCTTTACAATTTGCATTTAATATTATTAAAGGTTAATTGTTTTATTGTGAAATTTCTAAGCACTGGAGAACTAATTGCTTTTATTAGTCCCTAACAAGTAACTCAGAGTTATCTGGAATGTGACAAGCAGCTGAATATGTATTAGTACACTATTGAAAATCTCATCTTGAGGTCAGTGTTTATCATCAGTTAATGAACTGGTTCAGATACTTCAGCATAAAAAGTGCTTCTGGCTCTGGAACATATGTTATTTGTTGTGTATATTTTTGCCTAGAGAATATAGAATACTTACTTGTAATAAAATTAGACACTTTGGGAATCCCGAGAACTAGAAACTTAATTACCAATCATAATCTCCCTGTTTTCTTTCACTCGAAAGACCCCCTTGGTTTGAGAGTGTTTTGAATAGAAATATATATATATAGATTTAATAAAAGTTTTCATTTTATGTATGGTTCTGTATTGAGACTTAATAAAATTTCCCTTGTTTTCATATTTTACTGTTTTCAATCTACTTTAAAAAAGTTTCTTGTTAAAAATGTGCTTTTTTATGTTATATATTAACATGTATTCTTTTTAACACAGTTTATAGTTCCTTTATAGTATAAGAGAAATAAATACCTTTTTATATCATTAAATCACATTCAATCACAAAATTTCATGGCGTATAGTATTTTATTGTTTGTACTGTAGTTTAATTTGTTGGTTTATCATTGGTCATTTAAGCCCCTTCTAATTTTTGCTGTTATAAATACAACCATAGTAGATACTTCGTGTTAATAGCATTGTGTATTCAGGATCATTTCCCTAGGTAAATAATTTTGGATATTTGTATTAGAGGTGGGGGGAATAAGATATGCAGGATGAATTCAGATAGCTTTCATAAACGGTTATATGAGGGGATAGGGATGTAGCTCAGAGGTAGAGCGCTTGCCTAGCATGCAAGTGCTAGCCTTGATCTTCATCAACCCCATCCCCAGTCAATACCAACAGAGAGACAAGAGACAGAGAAAGAAAATCAAATGAAGTTACATTCCTACCTGCAGCAAAAAGGACCATACAAATGAAAATGCCAGCTAGTATCTTATACCATATTGTTGTTTGGTTTTGCTCTTTTGGGGGGCTCACCACCCAGCTCCCAAATAAATCACACATGGAGGCTTATTTTTACCTATAAATGCCCAGCCTTAGTTTGGCTTGTTTCTTGCCAGCTTTCCTTAACTTATATTATCCCATCTACCTTGCCTCTGTGCTTTTCCCATTCTCTTACTTCTGTAAATTTTACTCTTACTCCTTACTCAGTGGCTGGCTGTGTAGCTGGGTGGCTGGGCTCTGGAGTTCTCCTCCTTCACTGGCTATTTCTTTCCTCTTCCCAGATTTATTCTTCTATTTATACTCTCTCTTGCCAGCCCCGCCTATCCTCTCTCCTACCTCGATATTGGCTGTTCAGTTCTTTATTAGACCCTCAGGTGTTTTAGACAGGCACAATAACACAGCTTCACAGAGTTAAACAAATGCAACATAAAGGAAAGTAACACATCTTAAAATAATATTCTACAAAATACCACACAGCTGCACAACAGTCAGTTAATGCCCATTGTGGCTATGGAATAAATGCCAATGTCATAGGGCACACCATTATTTATTTGCAATAGTGGATGCTGAGTTATTGAGCAATGTCTGAGGCTACCCATTTAGTATATGCTTACATTTAAGGTTTTGGGATGGACAGTCCAGGTAGACAAGAAATAACATACGTGTCACAAGTAGAGAAAGAGATTGGGGACCCAGAGGAGAACATCAGGGACAGTGGGGCAAGGAGGGTATCACAAAGGAGTGGATGACTGTTTTGCATGTTGAGTAAGAGTTCTCCAAATGGACCAGGAGCCAGGTGAGTGGTGACACCAGGTGCATATAGAACAACATTGTGTGTCGGTGCACAGGGCTGTGAATCTCATGGGTACTTCTAAGGAAATGGAAGGGATTTGAAGATGGGGCTTTTGATTAGAAAATCAGATTAAAAGATAGACTGTGGGAGTCCAGCTTCCACCTTTTGAAGGGTTCTTAGGTGGAGGAGAGAGAAATGAAGAAATATAGAAAGACCTAGAAGATGAGAAAAAACACAGAAACACAGGATAGCTTTGGGAGTGCCTGGATCAAAACCAAACAACCACTTTGCTTATTTAAAAGGAGGCAAAAGACCTCCCTCTTGCAAGATCAAAGCACACCGTACAGCCAAGTGTAGACCCTTCCAAACACCTGGTAACCACGCCCATGGTCAAATCATTTCATTATGCAGCAATGCTGGGTAAAGCAAGCTCAGATTCTCTGACCCTAAGTTCTCACTAGGAAGCCTCTGTGTGCTCCCACAAGAGACCAATTTATAAATGGCCTCATTGGCAAAGTCGTGGACTTAACATTTACTCCATGAGTTATGATAAATCTTTGCTGGGTTTAAGTCAGGGAGTGTTCGATTGAAGATGTGCATAAGCATACTTATGTTTAGAGGGTATAGAAGGATTGTAAAACCCAACATTTCCTTACATTTCTTAGAAGAAACCAGGCTATTAGGAACAAGGGACAGTTTGGGGCATAGGGTTTCAACTGCTTCTTTCTTTCCAAAGAATGGCTTTAGCCCTGCCAGCTCATTTTTCCCAGCAGGGGTTGATTATTAAATGCCAAGTTCTTCATTTAGCTTATGCTATATTAGCATTTCCTTTTATTTTATTTTATATGTGTGTGTGTGTGTGTGTGTGTGTGTGTGTGTGTGTGTGTGTATTTATACTTGTTTATGTGTGCGTGGGTTGGCTGGCCCATGAGGGGGCCTACGGGGGCTAGTGGTTGGTTATGGATGTTTTCTTCAGTCACTCTCCACTTGGTTTTTTGAGACAAGGTCTTTCTGAATTTGGAGCTCATCATGTTGGCTAGACTGACTGGCTAATGAGCCCCTGGGACCCACCTGTCCCTACCCCTACCCCCTCAACCCCAGTGCTGAGGTTATAGATAGATATCACCTGGCCTTGCTTTTAAGTGGGTGCTGGAAATCTGAACTCAGGTCCTCATACTTTACAAACAAGCTCTACCTACTGAGCAATCTCCCCAGCCCCTACCACATAATCTTCCTTTTTCAGTCTCTTTGGAGAAGCACCATCCCCTCTGCTCAGGGTCTATTCTGAAGGGTCTTGGATATTCAGGAGGAATATTTTGCAGTCTTTGGCGATGAAGGATGGTGTTAACATACTTGGCCCAAGTATCCCAAGTTAGATCCAGTGTAGACAGTAATGATGTATTTTCCCAAAGGATCTAAAACTTGCCCCTCTCCACTGTGTGCCCTGTGTGAAGTTGCTACCATGTCTCAAGGTCTGCTACAGTAGGCTTCTAGCTGGTTACCAATGTAGCAGTGACAGTACTGTGGTTCTGATGCCTATATGCAGTTAAGCTTTTAATAACTTCATTTAAATCACAGTGTTTGGCCCACATGCCCTTGTACTGTCAGCCAATCCTGTTTAAGAAAAGGAAAAGATTGTCTAAAAGTTTTATATATAGGAGTGTTTGCCTACATGTGCGTCTGTTACCACATGTATGTAGTGCCTATGGAGGCCAGAAGTGGGTGTCAGATTTCCTGAGAAATCTTATAGAGAGTTGTGAGTATGTGGGTGCTGGGAATCGAATCAGGTCTTCTGGAACATCACCTGCTGCGCATATAGCTCTCCTGCCTAAATGTTTCACATGGCATGCTTTGTGCTAGTTAGTTTAGTTTTTTTTTTTTTTTTTTTCTTGCTGTGACAAAAATACTTGAGAAAGATGACTTAAAGAAAATTTTACAGCTTCATAGTTTCGGTCCACAGTCACTCGGCACTTGGTCCCTTTTGGGTCCTAGTGAGACAGAACATGATGGCAGGTAGTGTGTGACAGGCAGAGCTCAGTGTGTACTCAGTCATAGAAGTGCAGGAATGAACAAACAAGCATGCCATTGGTAGCCTGCTTCCTCCATCTGGGCCCCCTTCTTAGTCCAATCTCCTGGCCATGGTCACACATTGTGAATCCAGCTGCAGATTCATTTGCTGACCAAGTCCAGTCACTCACCAAGAACCCCACCTCAGAACTGTGCTGGGAACCAAGCCTTTTTAATACACAAGTTTGGGGAAGACACAAGGAAATCTTTATGACAGTATAATCACCCTATTTTATTATTAGTTTTTACTCTTTTATTGCACCTAACTCATTAATTAAACTTTCTCAGAAGTCTGTGCATACAGAGAAAACATGGTGTATGATGGGACTTGATACTTTGCCACTTTAGCCATTATTGAGGCTCTTGGGATGCTGTTGTGCTCATAAGGGAGCAGTGAGTACCATATGTTTAAAATGATGAGCACACCATTCTCCTCCTGCAGGGGAGGAGGCCTGCTGGCCCCACGGACATGCATGGAAAGATTTCACTCTGCCCTAGTTCACCCGGATTTTATGCTGCTACTTCACTCAAGAGTAATTTTTAAAATAAGCTATCTTTTTTTGGAATATTAACATTTAACATTTCTAAGGAAATTTCCCATTCAACATCATAAATTTAAAACAAGTCAGGAAAATGTACACCCTCTACATTAATAACCTCTCTTCTTCGTATCTCTCACTTTTCCAGTAAACACAATTTCATATTCTTTCTCACACACACACACACACACACACACACCACCACCACCACCACCACCACCACCACACAAATATAAAGAGACGTAATCCAGATTGAAAAGGTGCAGTTGAATTATCTGTACAACAGAGGAATGCAGGAGCTGCGGCGCTATGGAAGATGGGAGACACTTGCTGAGATCTACCAGGCTGTGTAAATTCGGAACTCAATGCAGTGTTAATTCTGGAATGTTTTCTTCATTGAGATTACAGCAAGGGGCAGGGATTACCACAGCGAGATGAGGCGTTCCTTTAGGACAGAGTCTCTAAAAGAGGGTACTGAATTGTGTAACCAGGCTTCATGTGAGGTGCTTTTATGCTGTGTGTGATGCCATGGCCAGTTCTTGCTCGTTTGCTCAGAATTCAGGTAGTGTGATTATGGAATCTGTTTGGGAATACATTTGGAACCCCTGTGGAATATATGTAAAGGACTGGGGTTCTGCCGTTACAGTGGCTTATTTAGTGAATGTGTCCATATGTGTGCTTTGAAAAGGCCCCTGCCAGTCTTTAGTGGCTCTTAGTAGGCTGGGCATCTTATGGCTGGTCATGGAAGGCCCACAGTTGGTACAGATAGTATTTCATGGGCACTTCTTAGTAACACACCCGAGGGCATGCCTAGAACAGAGTTTAGTCTGCAGTGGTCTTTGACAGATATCATTGAGTGGGAATAAGAAACCTCTTACGAATCGGTCAGTGAGAGGGTTTGTTGTTTGTTGTGTTTATTGAAAGTTGGAGACAGAAGGCCGAGCATCTGTTACAGTGAACAGCTCTTACACCTTGTCCCAAGGAAGCCCAAGGACACCACAGCTCTCGGCTGTGGGCTTTGCAACATCAGTACACCTGCACCAGCTCTGTGACACATGCCTGCCTCTTGCCCTGCCCCTGATAGTTTCCGGGGGTGGCGGCAAGTCCTGGGAGGGGGGATGAGGGAGACAGGACTTCCCTTTAAAAGTCTCTAGTGCTCTGTGTGCTGATACCTCTTAAAACGCTTGTACTTTGGGGGACATAAAAACCACAAACTGTGATGTGGCTATATGTGAAAAGGAATTGAATTTTGCTATAACTTTGTATCATTTTGGAAGTACTGAAAAATTAAACTGTGACATTTCTGATGGCAAATAAAACACCCCAAACAAACAGGTTAGCCACCCATCTGAAATGTGAAGGCTGTTCTAGACTCCAAAGCCCCTGCTTTGCTTGGCTTTCTAGAAGGTGTGTTTTGATTGCATAATGAGGTAACTTTCCTCTGGCTTTGGAAAGTTAATTTTAGTAATTCAGACTGTTTATGTAAGAGCTGTGCTAAGGATTTCCCCTTCAGTCTAGAATTGAGAATTTGAACCAGGAGTCTAGCTTTGTGCATCAAACATTGCTACTCCTGTTAAATGTCACTTATGTGAAGGTTTTTGTTTTTGTTTTTTAAGTAAATGATGAATTGTCCTCATACTTAGGGACTGGCAGAAAATGGGAAGGCCTTAGACAGTTGACTTGGCTGGAACAAAAATCATCCTTCAGCCTGTTTTCTTGTCCATCCCGTACTATCTTAACAAATGGATACAAATGCAGAATCTCCCAGTCATGGGTTTAGGATGAATTATCATTCAGAGACATCCAGGTATTATAATCTGCCTATGTAACACCTGACACTAAATGGATGTAATCTTTTACCGCATGTCTTCTTGACTGGGCCTGGTTGTGTGGGCCTGTAATCAATACCAGCTATGTGGGAAGCTGAGGCAGAAGGTTCAGTCACAAGCTCAAGGCTTGCCTGGAAAACTTCGTGACATCCTGCCTCAAAAGGGGGTGGGGAGAGCTGAGGATGTAGCTCAGTGGAGGTACTTGCCTAGCATACATGAGGTCCTGGGTTCAGTTCCCAGTAAAACACACGTGCCAGGAAACCAGCCATGCAAAGGAAGTGTTTTCGCAGTGTGTTACTGTGTGATTGTTCATAGCCCCTGGATGGATTAGAACTAGTTATCAACCCAAGCTCGGACATCCATTTATCTTTCTGTGGACGTAGAAAGCATCTCTGTCTGTCTGGTGATGTACAGGAGATCCCCTTAAGGTATGTGTGACCGGAAGTTTTAAAAAGGCTGTATGCTCAGTGAGACTGACTGTGTTCTATACCTTTAGCCTTGCCAGCAAGTGGTGTCCCATGGATGTCCAACATCTTTGGAAGCGCAACTTACACAGCCCAAATGATCCACTTCGTTATTTGTATTTATTTATTTTTGTGTAGGTGTGTGTGTGTGTGTGTGTGTGTGTGTGTGTGCATGTGTGTGTGTGTACTTGCATGTGAGGCGATTATTGGGTGTATTTTAATCCACTTTAAACGGGCCTGTTCTGGGTGGACCCTCGAGCAACCACATGTGTCTGCCCCGTGACACAGCAGTTCTATCCTGGAGGTTACCCAATAAAACCCCATTTCTCTGAAAAGGATGTGTATGTTACAACAGCTTTGTTCATAAGATGCCGGCAGTGGACGTGTCCTGTCTTGAAAGGGGTCCTGTTTACATGAGGTATATACTCACTGAGTTGAAACCAAAGCTAATGTTTGATTTCACTGTTGGCAAATTTTAACTCATTTTACAAGAGAGAATAGAGCAAACTGTGAATCCTAATTTTCAGCAACTCCAGCTGCTGTGCCAAACTAGAGGAATAAGAATAGAAGGAAACTAGTTAGCAGCACTTAAATCCTGAGAGGCGACAGTAGCTTGGCTCCTGTGGTAGCTGTGGGGGTAGGTGGAAAGTGGTGTGATTCTTGGCGAACTTTGAGGGTAGAGCTGATTTGCTGTGTTGACAGGTGTGACTATGGTTGGCTGATGGACATGAATACTTTGGCAGGAGAGACAGTTGTAAAGGATGCTAAGGGTTCTGATGGGGGTGGAGCTGCCATTTAATGAGCTGAAAGAGCCTAGGGGCAGGTGTGTAGGAAGGCTGGGAGTTTGAGTCTGCAAAGATAGATGCCCAGAGATTAGGAATCTAATGGAACCAGAAGTGTAAAATCCAGAGTTGTCAGCCTGGTGGTCAAGTCCTGAGACTGAATGAGTGCCAACAGAGTGAGTGGGCAAAGCAAGCCTGAGTTCCAAGTACCCGGAAACAGGTAGATGAAAAGGAGCCAGCAAAGGGGAGTGGAGCAGAGGTCTGGCCGGTGGAGGAGATGCAAATTCAGAGCAGAGTGGCATGCTTTTTTCCTGTCTCACAAAGAAAAACACAAGTGTTCAGATCTTTTTACTTCCTCTGAGTTTCTTACTTAATTTGAACCATACTCATTGGCACAATCTTAACTCTGTGTGCATGCGTGGAGGTTGTAGATGGGTATCAAGTGTCTTTCTTCATCACTCTACACTGGAGCTCAGTGATCAGCTAGGATGGCTGGCTGGTAAACCCTAAGGACTCTGTCTCAGCCTCTCCCTTGTTGGGATTACAGATGAGTGCCACAGTGTGTGGTTTTTATGTGGGCACTGGAGATCTGGACTCAGGTTCTCGTGCTTGGCATCTCTCAAGCAGTGGACTGTCAGGAAGGCAGTTGGTTGAGGTATTTTAAAGCCGTTTTATCCTAGTACCAACTAGAGTACCCTGTGCTTGAGGTTAATTTACTCTGTGTTGTTAAATGTATTTTAGAGAACTGCTTGCTCTGGGTTCTGTGTGCAATAAACAAATGCTTGATGATCATGTGGCTCCCTCTGTGGCTTGCTTGCATGGAATGGATGCATTGAGCAAACGAATCAATTATCTGGCTTCCTGTGATTGTATACCAGTCTTCAACGAGGTTTGCCTGCTGGGGAAAGTGGCAGTCACTGGTCACAGGACTCTGATGTTTCCTGGTGCCCTCCGATGTTATAATTCACTAAATAGTGCCAAGCCAGTATTCTGGGTAGAGTCCATTAAGATGGAGTTTGAAGATAGCTGCAAGGAACCATTCTGCTGAGCCCACATTTCTTAGAACTTCAACAAGTTACTGCAGTCCTCTTCTGGGACAGAAAGTGCTTTCCTTAGGAGACATAGCTCTGGTGTACAAGGCTGATAGTACATGTTGAATTTTTCCTCAGTTTGAATTTTTATTTTGACAACCAAGAAAATAGAAAATGAAATCATGAATGGAGTAATTTTTCCTTCCCACTTCCCTTTCTCCCTTTTACTTCCTTCCCTCTTGTTCCCTCTTGTTTTTTTTTTTTTTTTTTTTTTGGTGGAGACAAGGTCTAGCTAGCTATGTGGCCCTAGCTGGCCTGGTGCTTGCTGTGTGTTACAAGCTGGCTTTGACAGTTCTTTTTCTGTTTCAGCCTTCTGAGCTTGAATTATAGGCAGGTGCCAGAATACCTGGAGCTTCCCTTCTCTCCCTCCCTCTTTCCCCCTCCCTTTGCCTTAAGTGTCAAGGTAGAGCTTATAGGAGGCCAGACCTATCTGTTACTTGTTGGAAATACAAGAAGGCTGCAGTTCCCAGCAGGTTGGTTGCAGGCCAGTAGGACACTACCAGGGAAGCACCATAGTGGTAGGTCATGTTGATAGAAATGTGGTGTTCAGAACCCCAGAGATTGTCAGTGTGATAGACCTTACACTATACATCATAGATAGGATCCTGGACATTTTATGAAGGATTGATGACTGGAAGAGGGATCATATGGTAAAGCACAAATGTAGACCTGTACATGGGGGGGGGGGGCAGGGAGTTGAGGATGGATGGCGCCCAATGTGGGGCTTGAACCCACGACCCTGAGAGTAAGAGTCTCATGTGAGGTGTCAGTGAGGTAAGGTTGGCTGTGGCTTGTCCTATTCCTCTGACCTCTCAGCTATCATTCCAATATCTGGCTCCAGGTTTTTTATTAATAAGACCGTTTAGCAATTTGTGTTACACGGATGGGGAAGGAGAACAGTGTGCAGCTTACTGTGCAGCCAAGGATCATGGCTTCTCTCTTTAGAGCAAGAGGTCAGAGCCAGTATCAGTAGGCAGCAGTGACTGGAAGACAAAAGCCTTTGACTCTGTATACTCACTGTGAACACTAGGTAACCTTTCAATCTGTCTGACACCTCTTTCTTCTTGGTGGAAACTTGATTTTGTAATTTGCCCTCCCTGTTATGTCTTTGTCTTTCAAGTGAGGCAGACCCTAGCTGGAGTCTGTGTGAGGGGGAAGGAGATTAGGATGCATTTCAGACAGTGAGGCTGGAACCATTTTTTTGGCCAGTGACTGGCCAGAAACAGCTGTGGTCAAGTCATTGTTTTTGGACCATTTGTGTTATAACAAAATAGTAGAGTGTATTTCATTTTTCGATTTAAAAAATTCAAGAGATTTATTTTTATATGTGCCCCCACCCCCGTGTGTGTGTGTGTGTGTGTGTGTGTGTGTGAGAGAGAGAGAGAGAGAGAGAGAGAGAGAGAGAGACAGAGACAGAGACAGAGACAGAGAGACAGAGACAGAGACCTTGACCATATGTGTATGGATACCCACAGAGGCCAGAAGAGGGTATTGGATCCCCTGGAAGGAGCTGTAGTTACAGGTGGTTGTGATGTGGGTAACTCTGGTCCTCTGAAAAGTCTGCAAGCTCTCTTAACCACTGAGCTATCTCTGCAGCTCCGAGGGTGTGTATTTTAAAGGAAGAGATTATTTCACCCGAAGTTGTGAGGTCAAGGGCTGCACTGCTGGCATGTGCTCAGCTGGTGAGCGCCTACTGTGGTGTCACACTCTGGGGGAAATGTAGAAGGGAAGGGAGTGCATGTGAAGAGCAGAGCTGCAGAGTGCACAAAGGGGCCAGACTGCTGCACAGCCATGGACTCTCAATGCCTGGTACTGTTTCTTGACAGATATCAATCCCTTTCATAAGTGTGGAGCCCCTCAGACTCCCCTGACCTACAGCACCAATTTGGGGGGTGGCGGTTAAGCTTCCATATGAGTCTCCATGTAGACAAAAGTATTCAGAACATGTACTGGAGCTCTTGGGACACAAGGATTTCCCTTAAGGAAAAAAAAAAAAGATTGAAAACAGCAGAGAAATTCTTCTAGTGGACATGGCCAGATGTGCACATTCAGTCTGGTGGGTTGGGAGGTCTTTGGAAGCTAAATCCAATCCCATGGGCTGATGCAGAGAGAACCTGGGCCCCAGAGGATCTAAGTAACACTTTACAGAGGCTGGACCTGGGGACCTGACCTAATGAATGACAGAGCAGATGAGTCTGCCTCCACGTCAAGTCATTAACATAACACCACACGGTTTGATTGACTAGTTTCTACCAGCTGCTCTCAAGTGGAAACAGTGACTCCAGGGAAAGAGTCCTTGGAGAATGGCCACTTGATAGCATGGAAGTCCAGCATTGGGCAGAGTTTGAGGAGACTAGACTTGCCCTTTGTAAGTGGGAGATTCAGGGTATGCCATTCCCATTGCCCGGCAGAAGCCCTCTGAGTTTGAGTCTTGGAAGGAGGGAGGCGAGCTACAACGACAAGGCTCTGCTTCTGTTCAGGGGTGAGTGTGGAGCATTGCATCTTTTCATCTTAGTTACTTGAGTGTCTGTTCTCTGTGCTTGAATCATTTCCAGAAAGGAGACAGTGGGAAACAATCCTTCATTGTGAGGATACGCTGGTTTAGGGAGATGGGTGTCATGGAATTAGATGTCAAAGTTTTGTCTAGTTGTAGTATCTTATTTATCACTTAGTTGTTCCTGTTGGAAAATGGACCAGTTACTCAAACTTCATTACTAGTAATGAATGTTTGGGGGATACAATGAAATGATGCAACTTTGGAAAGTGATAGCAGTGGTAGGCATTTATTTGAAACTTTTTGTGCAATTTGAATTGAGAGTACATTGTTTATGTTGAGGTCAGATGAGCAATTTCAGAAGCTGCGAGAAGAACACAAACCTGGGTAGGTGTGTCTGTCGGGGATTTGTGAGTTGCTCTTCTTTCTGATTGTAAGCTTCTGTCCCCCTACCTATTGTTACAAGACCATTTTTCTGATCACTCTTTCCTTCATCTCTTACGTGTGTGTGTGTGTGTGTGTGTGTGTGTGTGTGTGTGTGTGTGTGTGTGTGTTTAAACCGTGCCTAGCCCTGAGCAGTTGGTGAATAGGGACAGTTTGTCTTTGGCATTTCCTGTCTGTTGATGGAGCATTGCAGCTTTTATGTACAATGCTTTTGTCTTGTTCTCAGGAAGCTGTATTGATCTTTCCTGGGGAGCGACAGACTCCAGAGTGTGGTCATTATGACTCTGCAATGAAGCTTATCAATCCTGTGTTTCCTGCCTAGGAAGCGCCATCTGCTCTGCAGTGATTATTCTCATATGCAACCATGGGATTGTGTTTGGGTGATCTTAATGTGCTACATTCCTCCGCCCCCTTATTTAAATGCTATAACCACCGCCATCCCCCGGAAATGTCCCAAGACACAGTTGGCCTTGATATGCCCTGAAAATTGTACCCTGCTGCCATGCCTCTGCCAAGGCCTCCTCTGCTCAGATGGGTGGCTTGCTGTTCCGTCCTCCCTCCCGTGTGCTCACTCAGCTCTGTGCTGGTGTTGCTCTCTTGAGCCTGAAGATAATCACTCCGAGTGCCCCGTATTTCACCATGTGCCAGGCCGTAGGAACAATGCGGCCCTGCGGTGAGCTTTGGCCCTTGCCCTGCTGTTCTTCCCCTTTGCTCCAGCTTTCCCTGTGGCCTTCAGTGATGCCCCTTCCCACTGTGCTTTGGATTCTTGTCTTTTCATTCTGTTCTCCTCGGCTAGCCCTGAGGGGTTCTTGGATGGTCAGAATTTGCTTTCTGCCATTGCGTGAGTAGTTGAACAATCAATTGCAGGACTTTCTTGAGCCTTGACAGGTTTATTCTCATTCTGTTGAAGAGCCAACATGTGGTTGTAAATATTAGCAGGGTACCATTTGTTGTCTCCATACATGTATCTAGCATGTCCTGCTCAAAATAGGATGATAAGAGTTTTGCTATTGTATGGAGCATGGACTTAAATTTTTATCACGTTTACTGATTGATTGATTGTGTGTAAGTGGGCACATGTGCCGTGACATACATTTGGTGGTCAGAGGACAACTTGCAGAAGTTTGCTCTTTCCTTTCATCATGTGAGTTCCAAGATTAAACTGAGATCATCAGTCATGGTGGCAAGCACCTTCACCCACTGAGGCCTCTTGCTAGCCCAACTTTTTAAAAAAAATTATCAAATATTGCTTCCTTATGCTATTTCGATAACGTGTATTGTACTTTGCTCATAATCACTTCCATTACCCTTTCTTGTCCCCACTCTTTGCTGGTCCCAAACATTCCCCTTTGATTTTTATGTCTTGTTTTGAATTAAGATTCCACATCTAGGAGAATGCACATCTGTTTTTCTGAATCTGGCCTATTTCATTTAACATACTGATTTATAGTTCCATCTATTTTCCTCTAGATGACATAATTCTTTTCTTCCTTATGGCTGAATAAAATGCCATTGTGTGTGTATTCTTTGTTCATTTATCTGTTGGCCAGTACCTGGGCTGATTCTATAACTTACTTGTGAATAATGCTACAGTAACATGTATGTGTGGATATGGCAATATAAGGTGTGGGCTTAAAGTTTAAATTTCTAAATCTTAATATGGCACTTAAGTAAATTTGGTTATTTTATAGCGAGGTTAAGAACATGTGTGCATGTTTATTTTTCCTTTCTGATCTTCCTTGGGATCCTAAGTAGTATCAACATTGTATGTGGTTCCAGACACTTGGTGTCAGTGATTCCAGGGAGCCGTTGGGAGCTGCTTGCGTATGCAGACTGTGTTCCCCTAGCGTTACAGTAGGATAGTATTAAAAGCTTTTCCAAAAACTTCATTTTAGATTTTAAGTTCTGGCTGCTATTGTTTGATTGTTTATAGCATGAATCTTAAATGGTCTTATTAATAAAAACAAACCTGGAGCTGGGCATTGGGGTCAACGCTGGAAGATCAGAGAAGCAGAACAAGCTACAGCTTCCTCATCTTGCCAGTTCCTCAGTTGATCCTGTTTCCTCAGGCTGGATGCCTCTCAGCTGAACTGTGCTGCTCCAAAGCCTAAAAGCTTAACCCGCCTAGTTCCTGGTTTTCAGGCCTTATATACCTTTCTGCTTTCTGCCCTCACTTCCTGGGATTAAAGTCTCACTTCTTGGGATTAAAGGCGTTAGTCACCATGCCTGGCTGTTTCCAGTGTGGCTTTAAACTCACAGAATCTCTGCCTCCCAAGTGATAGGATTAAAGGCATGTGCGCCACCATTTTCTGGCCTCTATATCTAGTGGCTGTTCTGTTCTCTGACCCCAGATAAGTTTATTAGGGTGCACAATATTTTGGGGAATACAATACCACTACAGTTGTTTGTATTATTTGAAAGTAGTTTATATTTAGTGTGTTTAGACCTGAGCTATTTAATCGTGGCATACCTGTATTTGTGAAGGCTACTAGTGAAGATACTGCTGGTCTAGGTTAGTCTCCTGGGGAGCATCAACTGTCATCTCACTCTACATACATTTTCATATGTGTCTCATTTAGGGTTTTATTGCTGTGAAGAGACACGATGGCCATGGCAACTCTTAAAAAGGAAAACATTTAATTGGGGCTGGCTTACAATTCAGAGGTTTAGTTCGTTATCTTCATGGCAGGTGGCATGCAGGGAGATAGGGTACTAGAGAAGGAACTGAGAGTTCTGCATCTTGATCTGCAGGGAGCAGAAGGAGACTGTGTGCCACACTGGGCATGACTTGAGCATAGGAGACCTCAAAAGCAGCCTCCACAGTGACACATTTGCTCCAACAAGGCCATGCCTCCTAACAGTGCCACTCCCTGTGGGTCAAACATTCACACACATGTGTCTATGGAGGCCATAGCTATTCAAACCACCACAATGTGTGTCTTTTAAAAGTCCTGCCTATTAGTGTATTTAGTGTTCAGTTAGCTGTGTGTTTAATAGTATTTTAACAGAGTCAGCTTAAGCCTGTGATTGGGAGAAAACATTTATGCAGGCATATGGGAGATAGAAGTAAACGTCCCAAGCACTCACTAACAGAGCAGGGTGCTCAGTGAATCAACACATTTGTAGAATTACAATAACACACACAAAAGCTGTTTGTTGACACTGCGTTTTTGTCAGGTGCTCACTGCCTTACAAATGATTGTTTATCATCGTGTGCACTGATGGTGGGAACAGAAAGTGGTATGGCTGTTGTGGGAAACAGTATGGTTGTTCCTCAGACAAAGGAATGGAATTGCTGTGCAATCTAGAAATTTCACTTCTGGGTATACATACTGAAAAATGGAAAGCAAATACTTAAACAGATCCTCAGTATCTGTATTCACAGTAGCTTTAGTCATAGCTGCCTGAAGGTGCAGGCAGCTGCAGGGCCCCTGAATGAGTGAGTGGAATATAATCCAGCTTTGGAAGAGAAGTCCTTTTGCACACCACACATGGATGAAATGTGAGGACAGTCACACACACACATACACACACACACACACACACACACAAAAAAATAAATAAACAGTTGCATGCTCCGACTTTGGAGGCACCTGCCTAGGCAGCCATCCAGTTAGAAAGGAGGGAAGCTGAATGGGAGATGGTGGTCAGTGGATGTGGCCTGGGCTTTACAAGGTGAAACCCTTGTTGGAGATGGTCATGTACCAGTGTGAATGCACCCAGTACCTCGGAGCTGTGTGCCTCAGAGATGGTTAAGATGGAAAGCCAAGCAACAGCTCAGTTGCAGATTGTGCTTTGGGTGGGGAAGGTAAAAATGATCATGACATGGGGAGGTGGAGACAGGAGTCTCTGGGGAAGTAGGTGAGACAAAGATGGCAGCATGTGGATGATGATTAAAACTGGATGAGGCTTGTCCATCAGGGTTCACTGTGCTCTTCTGACTATTGTGTATATATCTGGACATTTCCATAATCATTTGAAAGTTCTTGTTTGTCATTCAGTTAAGAAGACCACTTGCATTTTCCATGGTGAATGGGTGCTTCAGGAGAGAGGTGTGAGCTGGTATGGGATGAAGCTGGTCTGCTCTTTAGTGCAGAGGCTGAGGACAGCGCAGCTGTGGAGGGAGGGAAGGGAGGTTTTCTGCTGGCAGATAATTTTGAGGCACCCACGTGGCTTGCACTAAAGAACATGAGTCCTCTGAATGTCTGATACATGGGCCTCAGCTCTTCATTCCTGCAGAAACCTCTCCTGAAGGGCTTAGTTGGGTTTTATTTGTCTTTGCTTTGGACCAGTGTCTCAGTAAAGTTAATCTGGAAAAGACCATGGCAAGCCCTACCCTTAGCTGAGGAGCTGTTGGCACTAAATGAAAAGTCACTGTCCTTCAGGGAGCTACTAGACCCAGGAAACACCCCACATCCATGCACATGCAGGCAATCCTGAGAAGTTAGTGGATTAAGTGGATATTTTTTAAAAAACATGAAAGTAGGAGGGTGTGTTTGGAAGAAAGGGTCAGAGGTGGGGGGGGGATGGATAAGAAAGGGGAATAGAGGGTGAATGTGGTCCAAATACATTATAAATAATAGTAAGTTTTCAAAAAGTGAATAATTTTTAAAAGAAAGGAAAAATACAATGGCATGTATTTCATGGAGCAATGTTTAGAATGCCACCTCCCCCCACCACACACATAAAGAACCCCAAAGCTGGATTCTGTGTTGTGGCCCAAAGACAGGCAGTTTTTGCTTTCATCCTTTAGAGCCTAAGAATCTCTTGCAGTCAACACAGGATCTTCCTGTGAGCAGGACCCATGTATCAAAGGCTCCTACACTTCCAGCTTTACTACTGAGGCAGCCACATGCAGGTAGAAACAGCCTGACAAGTGCCTACACTGAGCTCCATAGTGTGCAGCCTGATCTCAAGACATTTTTTAAAGACAAAAATTGTAGATAAGAGGTTTTTAAAAAAAATTTCTTTATCAATAGTATTTAAATTTTATGGCATTCTTACTTTTGGTTATAAAAGCATCTGAGTAGAAGACCAAGAGGAAGGCCATTTTGTTGGAGTCATATAAAGATGACCATGTTTAACTAATGTGGGAGCTTGGCACCACTGCAATGAACTGATGGACTTTTAAAAGGAAGTCAGGGGCTGCCGATGTGGATCTTTGGGTAAAGGTGCTTGCTGCCAAGCCTGACAACCTGAATTCTGTCTCTGGTACTCACATTGCATGGTGGAAGGAGAGAACCAACTTCCTCAGCTTGTTTTCTGATTTCCACATGTGCACCGTGACGTAAGTGTGTGCCCATACACTAAATGGGTTTTGTTTTGTTTTTTTAATTGGCAAAGAGGATGCTGGAAAGATGCCTCAGCAATTAAGAGCAAGTATTACTCTTACAGAGGACCCAAGTTTAGTTCCCATCATCCATATTAGGCAGCTGACAACCACCTGTAACTCCAGATCTATGAGGATCAGATACCTCTGGCCTCAGTGGCATCTGCACTCAAGTGCACATTAACCCCCACACACATAATTAAAAATGAAGTGAACCCTTAAAAAAGCTAGCAAAAAACTAATATCGACAGCTTGGTTTGTTGGTGGGATAATATTATTTTCTAACATATGTAACTCTTGAATTAGAGAGATGGCTCAGCCATTAAAGGCTAGGCTCACAACCAAAAAAATATATAAATATAAAATAAGTAATCCTTGCATTTCTTTTTAAATTTTACCTATAATTCTAGGGAAATTTGAGCCTATCCTGTCCCACCTAATAGAATAAGGTGAGATTACTTAGTACTTCTTTTTTCTTGATAGAATGTATTAATCATAATTTCCATGCTATAATGTACAAATGATGTTGACTAGTAACTTTTAGCATGTACAAAAATTGTCAAAATGGAAAGACGAGAATATTCCATGAAGTTTGGAAACAAATCATCTATGACCCAAGGGAAGGATCTGTCAGTGACTGACAGGTATGAAAGCTAATAGTAACATTAGTAGCAGTTAACACTAGGGAGCATTGCCACTCAACATTCAGGGACTGGTCAGCACCAAGGACAGTGACACAAAAAGCCGTAGTATGAGTAGAGAACATTACCACTCACCCATGCAAGGACTGGTCAACATAGAGGACAGTCAGGCTGTAAGTGGGGATTTGTTTAAAGGAGTTTCTTGTTGGAGTTCCTGAGTGTTTTGTTAGAGTCCAAGGAAACACCACAGCAAGGTTTCATTCTTGTGTTGCTACTTCCAAGGCTGGTTCATCCACTACAAATGTGAACACTTCCTGTGTGCAGAATCCTGTGTAATTATTGAGAGATGCCGAGGGGGCAAAACCAGCAAGAGCATGTGCTGTGCTTAGGCCAAGAGTCATTTCCAAAGTATCTCAGGAGCTGTGACATCTGAGCGGATTTTCTGTCTGGGAATGCTCAACTGGACTTAGGGGATAGAGGGAGACCAGGAGCAAGAGGTGAGGGTACTGAATTCAGCTTCTGCATTGAGAGTAACAGTCCAAGGCTTCTCTGTTACTTGTGGTTGTTACTTGGGTTAAGGCTGATTTTCTTAAAAATTGTCCCCACATCATCCAGCCTGATGTACCAGGATACCACATTTTGGTCTTGTAGATGAATTTCTAAACAGTCTTATTAAATAAGAAACACAGAGCCAAATACAGAGTTAAAGCCAAAGAGATCAGAGCAAGAGCCACCTACCTTTAGCTTACTGCCAGCAGTAGCTTCCCCTGAGAGAGAGAGAAAGAGAGAGAGAGAGAGAGAGAGAGAGAGAGAGAGAGAGAGAGAGATTGATTCTTCCTGTGTGACTTGTGTTTTTATTGCTTTTCTGTTCTCATTGGCTCTAACCACATGACTTCCTCGTCACTGCCTGTCTGTACAGACCTCCAGGTCTCTATGGTTGGTACTGGGATTAAAGGTTCAGATCACCACGCTTGGCTGTGTCCTTGACCACACAGAGACTCTGCCTGCCGTGTGATCAGATTAAGGGCGTGTGCCACCACCACCAGACTTATGCTTAATGGTTCGCTTTTACCTCTGATCTCCAGGCAACTTTATTTATTAACATACAAATAAAATCACATTTCAGGACAAATGAAATATCACTAAATGGTCTCAGGACTCAAAGGTTCAGGTCCCTACCTGGAATGCTATACTGTTCATACTTTCTACTTAGCCTCCTCCTATCCAGCCCTTAGGTATCAACTCGGACACAATTCTTCCCAGTTCCCAATCAGGACTGTGTGTGATCAGGGACCTACAAGAATGATTGGTCCCAGAGAGGCAGGACAGAAGGGCACTGGGGTCCAAATGGACTCTTTCCGGAGTACCTCTCAGCCCTAGACACTTTTCCTTCATGAAAATTATCATTTCAAACCAGTGAATGTGCCTGATGGTTTGTGCAGTGACAGAAATCGCTGGCAGTCTCATCTTATCCACAAAGCCCTGGTGTATTGTCGTTTTCTAATAGACACTTAATGAGTGATTAGATACCATTGGAATATGTCAGTCAAAGAGGTTGGTGATGTGCACGGGGAGAAGATTGTGGGTTGTTCTGGGGTCTGGCAATGTGCTTGTGCTTATGGGATGTAAGGAAGAGTGGGAGTGGGAGGAAGGGATGAAATAGTGTCTGGGGCATAAAGACTACAGGAGAGGTGGGCAGAGAGCCTGAGAGAAGAGGCTTATAGCAACTTGAGATGAGGGAGAGAACTTTTAGCAGCAACCTGCCATGGATATACACTGTTCCCCTGGGTGACCATCTAAAGATAGGTACCTATGGGATTTTTCCAATCCTTGCATGTACCTGTGCTCAGAAACATTCTGATCACACAAGAGCACCTGTACTTCAGGCCATCCTGTGTTCAAGTCTATTCAGTGTTGATTTGGGTCTGCTCTGAGGACTGTGAAATCAACCAGGGACTTTCTGCAGCATGTTGTGCTTGGCGTCCTACCTGAGAGACATTTTCTCCAGTGGCGTTTTACTGGGAGGTTTGGCTCCAGCCCTGTATTCCATTTGTAAGGGTAGGTGTCTCAGAAGAAGGCCAGATGGAACATACTTGCAGAGGTGCTGGGTTAGAGCCTGCCATCTCGGAGAGGTCCGGCAACAGCATGGGGTTCCTGGGTTGGTTGTGTCTCTGGGTGGAAGATTTGCTCTGTGATTATTACTAATGTTGTGGCACACACTGTGCTATTGAATAGCTTGTTAAGCTCTTGGAAGTAAAAAGCCAAGCCCTATGACATGCCCCATGTGTGCTGGAGCCTGTAGCATAAGTTTACTTTGCCTGGGTTGTGCAGACTGAAGCATATTGGAAGAAGCAAAAAGTGGCCAAATTCAAGAAGCATGGTGGCCAGGCTGCATCAGCAGTTACCACCCCCCATTCTTTGACACCTGAGCTTCTCTCTGACTGCGCATGAATTCTCATGTTCACAGAGGCTCACAGTAGACCTGACTGAGAGCCAGCAGTTTCTGTCCATTTTCAGACACCTAATTTGTAGAATTTTGAAATGCCTAGTAAAGCACCTAGGGAAATATTTTGCTAGAAAAGTAATCATTGTTCATGATATAGAAATTATACTCTAGAACCATGAAGTGGTAAGTGAAAAGCTGTTCTGGGATAACAGCTTCTTGGACAGTCATCCACAATGCTTCTTTCTTTCCTGTCTTCTCTTTTCTTACCCTTTCCTGCTGCTTCAGATAAGCAAATGGCTTATGTCTCTATTCAGCAGCAGCATTTGTGCATCTGCTGATGTCCCCATGTTTCTGTAGCAGCAGGAGAGGTGGTCGCTTCAGACCTACTTTCTTGTGTACTTTATGATTGTTTTCTTTGGCCATCTGCATGTTGACAGTAATGCCTGTTCTATAAAGCCCCTGTAAATATTTTCCCTTATAGGAGAGAAGAAATCAGAAGGATCTAGTCCTGGAACTCAGATTTTGGGGTCTAAATTGGCTTTTGTTGTGTACTGCTGTTGAGATATGTCCCTAATATCCCTAATATTCTCCAGGATTTTTTTTAACCATGAAGGCGTGTTGGACTTTGTTAAAGTATTTTTTTTTCTGCATATAATGAGGTGTTGTGTGCTTTGTGTCTCTGCATCTATTTATGTAGTGGATTACTTTATTGATGTTGAATTCATCCCTGCATGTCTGTGATAAAGAATTCCTTGATCTCATCTTGATGGAAGCCATTGTGACATTCCTGACGAGGCAAATGAAGTTTTATGTTACTGTAATTTAAGACTAAGTATAAGCAAGGTGTGGTAGCACACATCTTGTACTCAGGAGGTGAAAGCTGGAATGAGAGGCCACAAGTTCAGGGCCAGCCTTGTCTGTGAAGTTGAGGCCAGCTTTTCCCTCTAAACCAGAGAAACTAAAATGTGTTTTCAGGTGTCAAGATGCCTATCATCAAAGACTGCACCCAAAGTTGAGGTAGTTAAGTTGTGGGATTGAAACACATGGTATGGAATCAGTCATGGTATTTGTTGTTGTGGATTGTAATTTGAATTAAAAAAACAAAACCAACACTTGATGCAGAAAAGGGGACTATGGCACAAAAATGGATAACCAACCTAAGGGGAGGTGTGGGCTCTGGGGAGGAGAATGGAACTTCCCAGCCATACCTATTTGTCTGTCTGTCTGTCTGCCTGCCTGCCTGTCTGTCTGTCTGTCACATAGATTGGTAGAAAAGTGAGTTAGGAAGAGCTGCAGGCTGGATGATAGCTTCTCTGTTGATGCAGGACAAGTTTGGAAGTGTTAGGTAAACAAACATTTTAGGCTTAAAGCAGAAATGCGCACCTATTAATTACATCTTCTGAGAATGTACTTCAGGTTGCTAAGGAGGCCCTGTGATATGGGGAAGGAGGAAGTATGGGCTGCTTGCGAATAGGAGCTACCAGATTTCCTGGACTCAAATTTGCATCAGAGGAGAGAACCACATGAGCACAGGCCTGATCTGATTTGCTTAAGACTTGTCCATGACAAGAATTTAGATTATCCCAATAGTTATTCTAAATATTTAATCATAACTTAGTGTATTGCTTTAAAGCACATGTCTGTGAACTTTAGAGTCAAGCCAATATAACTTATTAACACTTGTCTAGAGTTTAAACTTAGTTGAACCATGAAAAGTTCTGGAAGATGAGCTGACTGAAATATGTGTGGACTACTCTTGTTCAAGATGAAGGTAGAACTTAAGTTGATCACAGAATTAAACAATGCCGTTGATACACACAGACCCAACTGACAGATGTAAAACACCTAACAATAATGTTGATGCAGAGGCTACTTGTTAACTTAGGAACTGTAACTTCATGGTATTTATGAATGGAATTAAAACCCATAAGCTGCTTGTCTTCATTATACTGTAGGGAGGGCTGATTCCAGGGGAACTGGCAGCAGGATTTCTGAATTTTAAATCATAGCTCCAGCTAACTAAAGTACTGAGTAAGTGGCTTTTGGTCATCTTGACCATCAAAAATAACCCGAGACATGTTTGGCATCAGAACTACCTATGTTTTCCAGAAGAATGAATTTCAAGATTAACGTAGGATTCTGAAAATCGTGCTGGGTCCTGAAGTTTAGAGGCTAGTGATGCGGAGCAGAAAAGCTTGGGGTCCTTGGTGGGGTTTGTTTGAGTCCGGTTGGCTCTTGCTGTCACTTCCTGGATTCTGCTGCCCTTCAGGTGGAAGCAGCAGCCCCCACTGGGGCTGCTGGGTTGGCTGGCACCCCATCTTGCACTTGCCTTTCCATCTAATGCTCGGGCACATGCTGTGTTGCCTGGATGAGCCAATGCTCACTTTCCCCGGAGAAGGCGGTCAGTTTCCATGTACTTCAGCACTGCTCTGGAACCAGGAGTTCGGAAACCTCTATTTCTTCTGTCATTCCATTGTTGTGGCTCAACATTATACTTTGCTTTCTTGCCCTGTTGTGTATGTATACACAGATATATGTGTCTATCAGTAACAAAGTTAAATTGTTAACTTCATTCGTATCTTTAATTTAATATAAAAGTAATGTATCCTAGTTTCAGAAAATGAGTGAAATACTACTTTGGTTTTATAGATCAAACTTGGGATTGGATGATTGTTGTTTTTCCAGCTTTTAAAGGGATAGAAGGGGGAACCTTCCAGGGAGACTGGAGTTCTGATGCTGTGTACAAAGTGTGCACGTTCATCCTTCTGGGACCAAGTTGCTTCTGCTACTTTGCATTTTAGTGTCACGTTAGAGTTTCATTTCATGCTCATTTGTTCATTCACATGTGTTTTTATTTTTAGCTCTAAGCAAAAGGCATGAGGCCTCAGCTGAAATGAGGTGGCTTTGAGGTCATCCGATTTCTAGACGTGTGCGGTCACCTGGTCCTGAAAGTCCTCTACACAGCATGGTAATGGCAAAATCTAAGGGATGGAGAGGGGCCTCATGTCCCCACCTGCCCCACCCCCACCCCAGTGCCTCCCTTTGGAAGATGTGAAAATCCTTAGCTTACCGATGTTCCTTCCCTAGACTGGGTCATACGTTAACATCAGAAAAGCACAGGCATATCAAATGTTTTAGGTGTGTGTAAACTAGTTTCTGTTTTGTTGGTTTGGTTTTGCTTAAGTAGCAATAAAATATATGCCACACGAGAAGCCCTGAGCCCCTAGGAATTTGCATACTGAAAACCCAGTAGGATTTGCTCCTGAACAAAAGGGAGTCCAGGCTTCCTAGGATTTTTGGTGGAAAAGAAGGAATTCTTGCTAGGGTGTTCTCTCCTGTGATAAAGAATTTTGATGTTACGTATCTGTGTGTGACTTATTTTCAAAAGGTAAATCACCTTTTGAGAATCAGTTATTTTTTATTTAATTATTTTACATGTATCAGTCAGCTCTGCTTTAATTGTTCATGTTCAGAATGTTTTATGTGTTTGTATAGTTTGTAGTGGAAGGGAGTAGAACTGTGGGATAGATAGCTGTATGTACGTGCACATATGTTAATGTTAGGGAAGCGTTCTTGGGGAGGTGCCATCTCTTAGTTGTTTGGTTTATTCTCATGGCCCAAGCCCCATTAAGTCTGCTAAAGAAACCGTGCTTAGAGAAAGTGCTGGGCTTGATCCTGGGAAAGACTGAGATTCTTTGCTCAGATTCACAAGGCGTCCTGAGCCACTAACTCAGAGAAGGGGTTCTCTGAGTCAGTTCACGTCCTACACTAGATACAGTTCCATCAGCTTCAAAATACCTCACAGGTTTGCTGCATTTTAGCCTAAGTCGTGAAGTGGCTTCATCACTGAGCTCTAAGAGGGAGCAAGTTTCATCCTAGTCTAGCAGGTCATGCAGAAGGCAAGTTCCAAATTGTTACCCAGTGGATAGTTTCATTTTAAAGCAATGCCACGTTCCTTTTCGTGTTTCCTTCCATGGATGCTCATCAGCACTTCTGTGCATTGCTTCCCTTTGGTCTGTAGTATTTTCTCAGCCTGTAATCTTACAGGTTGGGAGTGGCAAGATTCAGGGAAGGATTCCCTTCACATCTGTGACATTTTATGATGAGAGGTAGTTGTTCACATGCACCAAGATAAAGCCACCCATGGAGCTCTGGCTCCAGTGGGTCACCCAGGAGAATTGCACTCTTGTCTCTGTCTCAGCTTGTCCTCACTGGCAGCCTTGTCCTGTTTAGACAAAAGCAGTGATTAGCAGGTTGTTCCTGTATGCAGGGTTACACTTCTCTTGGAAGGGAGAACTCTTAGTACTTAGTTTTCTATAGAAGGATGCTCTGACTTTAAGTGGCACGTTTTCTAAACCACAGTAGAGGAGTTGGTCACGGCTCCTTTTTGTGTATTAACAGTATCTTAGAAGAAGGGGCCGAGCTGTATATTTCTGTAGTCACAGTCCCAGCACTTGAAAGGCGTAGCAACATAGTGAGACTGCCCTAGGTGTGGGATGTGGGAGAAGGTCTTAATGAGAAACAGTTACTGGCATTGCTGATGCCTGTATGTTTAAAAATTGTAATCTCTAAATCTCTAGCTGGGCTTAGTGGCCCACGCCTGTTATCTCAGCACCCCAGAGGTAGAGCCAGGTCAGTCTTTCTGAGTTCTAGGCCATCCCAGTCTGTGCAGAGAGTCATAGGCTGGCCAGGGCTACATAGCGATCACTCACTCAAACACATTCTCTCCCTCTCCCTCTCAGTGATCACACACACACATACACTCTCTCTCTCTCTCTCTCTCTCTCTCTCTCTCTCTCTCTCTCTCTCACACACACACACACACACACACACACATACACACACACACACACAAACATGCACACACGCCTGATTTCTTATTACTCAAACCAAACAGAATTTTTTTTGTTGTTTTTTAAATAGAAAAAAAGAAAGCAAAGCGAGTACGCTTTGTTATGCCGGCCCCTTTTGAGTTAGAAGACTTGGTGTATTTTTAATGCTAAGTGCTAGAAGTTAGTGCACTGGAGGACACACACCAGCCACTGTCACTCAGCTAAAAAGTAGCTTCTAAACATGTGAATTGTTCAAGAAAAAGCCTGTGGCTTCATTCATGCACCTCAGTGTCTTCACCGTGGTGACCACTTCCAAGAGAGGAGGACAGGACTGGTGCCATTAAAGACTTAGAAATGTGAAAAGGTGTTGCCCCAGCAAATAGGGAACAAGCGGGTGGCACATAGGAGTGGAGTCGGATATTTATTTTGCTGTATGGAAACTGCTTTGTTTTAAAGTAAAGCTTAAGCGCTAATGTAGCACGAGTAAAGCATTAATGTTTAAATGTTTGGAAATTTATAGAAGTCAATATTGACCTTTTCTGAAAAAGCCTTTTCTTTTGCCCTTGTTTAATTTATTTTCCCTTTTTTGTTTTTTAGGTTTGCAATTTTTTTTGGTGATGGCATGTTCAGAATCTTGGATCCCTAAGTTGAATGTTGGAAATATGTAGGAGCCTTGGAAATTATGTTGTTTTCCTATTTTCATGTTTTGGTAGGTGAATCAGTAGATTAATAAATGCATGTGAAGGAACTCTGTACTTGTCAGCTGACAGGGGTGTCTCAGGGTTGTCGCCTGAGTGCTGCGCTCTGGAGACAGTCTGCTCCGGAGGATCTCTGTGGACCTCTCGTGTTCTGGGCAGTGTGGGCTTCCTCCCGTCATGCTTTGGTTAGAGCGTTTTCTTTCCCACGTGCCCAGCAACGCGAGCTGCTTAGATCACAGGGATTATTGATCAGGAGTTAAGAAGAGAAGAAAAAACAGCAAGTGACAGATGAAATTCAGTAATTACAGAATTTCGACCTGGAGCATCTCACAAGGTCTGGATTAGAATATATAGATTCCTTTTTCTCAAATATATGTGTGGCCAAATGCTGCCAGTTTTCAAAATTAGGCATTATTGTAGATCAGAGGTGCTCACATCGAGGGAAGAAGGCTGTTCGTTTTCACTTCCTCCCTCCCTCCGTCTTGTCAGGTGGGTGAGTTAGTGGGAAGGGGTTGGTGGTCTGGATAAAGGAGGGAGAAAAGGCCTCAGTTTCCTGGAAGGATTAATTTCCCTAAACAACAACAAAAATCAACAGAGCCTGGCTCCCTTCCAAGTGTGGGCTGCTCTCATGTAGAATGTGGGTGGGGAGTAGTCAACCGCCGACAGGTGGATGTGTGGTATTGAGTGCAGATTACAGGGGCTGTAGTCATTGGTGGTCGGTTGTCCTTGCCTGCCTCCTCTGCACCTGCTGGAATTCAGAGACTTGAGGATGCTTAGTTACTTCAGTAACTAACTCAGGGGCTTAGTTACTCAGTGGTCAGTATGAACACATCCCTACTCTTTACACCCTCACTGAGGAATAGCAATTGTAAAGACCACAGTTAGAACAACTTGGAAGGATGAAGAACACGCAGGAAACCGCAGAGACTGAATAGTAGCTCAGGAGAGTTGATGGCGAGTTTTATTACTGGTGAGTTGTCCATTGTTCCTGGAGTCCTTACATGCTTGCAGCCACAGTTACCCTCGGATTTCTGTTAGGGGGTTTTCGGAAACTGAAGGGCTGTACTACTGCCACTGGCCCCCTTCTAATCAAAAGTTAATTACATCATTTCCCCCTTCTTCCTGCCGGCTTTCTCCCTTTTCATGAATTAGATGATACTTATTTAGTAGGAAGCACACTGGAAAATAATAGGTAGACTGTTTTTGTTACATACCAATCTCTGCATGTGTTGTCTGTTTAGCTGCTTTCTGATTACAACTGGCTTTTAAAAACTCCTTCTGTGGCCCTTCTCTCAATAGAAGTTTCCTTTTAGCTAGTTCTAGCCACAGTATTGATTGGGCCTGGGTATCTGATACACCCAGAAGGAATTAGCCAGCCAGGAAAAACTTTGTCCCCACCAGAATAAATATTTTAAAGACCTTCTTAGATTCTGAAAACCATGAGTCCAAAGGAAAGAGACTTAAAGAGAAAACTCTCTGAGCCTGATGGTACAGAGTAAGGGTGAGCTACACACTGAACTGCACAGAGTGGATCTCAGGAAACAGAGTGCTTCCTAGAGGGGAAGAGAGTGCTGGGATGTCTTGGACAGGAGGCATTCTGTGTTGTCATGGGTAGCTTTCATGAGCATGCCATCATATTTAAGAATAGTGAGGCCAGTATTTGGAAAGATTGATGTATTGCTTTTAATGGTGAGTTTGAATTATTCTGGCATGTTCTAAATGTGTTTGTGGCTCGATGGTTAATTTAATTTCAAATCAATACCTTAAATACTAGAGAAAATACATCATCAATAAAAATTCTTTTGTTCCTGTTGCATAACTTTACAAAATAATATAGAGTATCATGTATAGTGAGCAACTGAGGCCATCGATTCGGTTATGATGGCCACCTCCCAGAGGCTTCTGGATAAAACTTTAAGACTGTACTCAACTTTGTTTTACTTGTAGTACTGATTAGAGAGCATTTTAGTGTGTCTCTCATGGGAAGTCTGTCCCTTCCTGGGTCACTGCTGCTTCACAGCCTTGGTACATCACATTCCAAAGAGTACAGATCTGTTTGAGTTACATCTACTCCAGAGAGACCCGGAGGTGAGTGGAGCAGCGGCCTGCTGTGTCGGCGAAGTTGTAGAGAAACTCCACGTGGAGATCTGCTGGAAGCTGGGGCTCTGTCACCAGCACAGCCACAGACAGAGCATCTCTGTGCAGTTTCTGCACAGGTAGGGACATTGGTGTGTGAGGATGTCCTGATCTATGGGATCCTCGTCGCTCTCTCTGACTTTGATCTCCCACACTGGTTCTCTGCTTCCGAAGGCGGGACCTGCAGGCTCGAAGGCTGCCCACTGCCTCTTCAGCCAGAGACCTGCAGCCACAGGGTGGAAGCCGCCTAGAGAAAGGGAGCAGATCCTGCAAAGGCCACTCCCGAGGACAAGTGGAGCCTGAGGCATTGGACATGGCGGTGTCTTCTGTTGATGGATGTTTATTTCATAAGAAGTTGAATAGTAATACCTTTGAACATTAGCAAACTTTCCCCCCTGAATTACTGTAAAAGTTTTCTCAAGTGTGACCTTTTATTGCGTCAGGATATTAAGTTCTTGGTGTCAGATACTTCTTAAATTATGTAATAGTGACTAGAGATTTGGCACTCTGTTGTGACTTGGAAATTTGAAGCTCATTTTCAGGAAAATTGTCAATATTCCCAGTTGACTGGTTTTCATTCCTTTCAGCTTTTCTGGTGTGTGGTCCTTTCTGAGTTTGTCAGCTGGGAGGAAAGACCCTCCGATGTGCGTTCCCACTTGGTGGCTGCCTCTGGCTTGTACCACTCCAGATCTGATTTTTCAGAAAGTCCATTTGGACAGCCTTCCTCTCTCCATGGTGCAGTCTCAGGTCACCTCCTTGTTCTGTCAGTTGTGGGGAATTTCTTGCACAGCACAGCTTCATTCTGAAGGTGGAATCAAGAGACTTGAAGAAACACTGCCCCTGGAGTAAGTGCACAGAAGAGTGTCATCGGGGTGACACCAGCAGAGCGTCCTGGGTGGCCTGCTATTTGTAGCTGAGATGAATTTGACTGCCATTTACAAACTGGCTGTACAGACATAAAATAATCTCATAAGATGTATCATTAATGTCAGCAAAATGCACCTGTCACCTCTGAGGCATTTCTCTGTGTGTGGTCTAGAGTTGATGATCCATTATGCTGCAAAGGCTCCAGGTCAGTTAACCTGACTGAAAAATATCATTTACTCAGCATCTGAGCTGTTTTTATGTCTCCTTTGAGAGTTTGCTACTTTGGACTTTTATGGTTTCACATCCACAAGAAGGGGGACCTGGAAGGAGAGCCTGAGTTGATTCATGCCTCAAATATATGCTTTCTGTGGTGACAATAAAAACATTGAGTACACGGTCTCAAGGGTCTGTGGAAATTCAGCTGCGTCTTTCCTGCTCATCCTTCCTAGGCAGTTCCATCATGGTTCCTTCTGCCTCTTCAAAAATGGTGCTGTTTGGCTCCCCCAAGTCCTGAGTCCAGATAGAAGTATCAACACACAGTTCAACCTTCTTTCCCATTGTCAGGTTGCATTCTGCTAAGAACAGGAGCTTTGCATCATCCTTCTGAATTATTCCTGACGTATTTCCATCTTCCTTCCTGAAGAGAAACAGCATTTCTAGACATAGGGACCTTGGCTGTCTAAGGGATGCCTCTAAAAAGTTCACGGAACTGTATTCTAGAAGTGGCCTCTCAGTGTGCTGGTCACTGCTGTTGTGGCTTCCAAGGAAAACTTCTCCAACTGCCATGCTATGAAGCCAAAAGGAGCCTGGCCTGCCTCAGGCATGGGAAGAGCCAGAGCTGACTTATGGGCATGGAAGCTTGCTGGGACTTGAAGAGAGATACTCCTGTGTTTCCCTTGGTGGCTAAAAAAGAAAAAAGAAATCACATAGAGAAAGTATCTGTGTCAGGAAGATTTGTCAAGACCATAGGCTACCTTTTTAGGCCCACATGAACCCACATTGACTATCCAGGTGTGTCTTTGTAAGCCATTATAATCTTTAGAAAACTATACTAACATTAAAAAATAAGATTTTATACATCTCAGAAATAATACAGATGTGATTTGTGAACAGGCTACACTGCTTGTAATAAATTTCTGATTATTGCTTAATAAAAATGAAATGATTCGATTATCTAAAACCCAACACTTTGAAATTATTTGTGGGGGTGGTAAGTGTGTGGTTGTTTTTACTTTTCCTGTAATATATGCATATCTTCTGTAGCTGCTGCTGTAGATCCTATGGTCAGGTCACGTGTTTTCTCCAGAGTCTCTAAACACTCAGCTGTAGTCACTAAGTGCTTAGGGTACTAGAAGTGTATCTCAAGGTTTTCTGTGTACACGGCAAACTTTGTCCAAGTAAGTAGCTGTGTACTCTGAAAGAGATTTTTAATAAGTAAGGGTGAGTGGGGCATGTGGTTCAGAGGGTAGGGAAAGACCCCTGTCGGGAATGAGCAGTGGATAAGCTGTGCGCTGCATGGCTAAAGCCAGTCAGGGGGGCTCATGGGTATCAGAGCTCCTGCATGACTGACAGGGGGTCCTACCTGCAGCAGAATACAGGGAGTAGAAACACAAGGACACACAAACACTTAGACAGTTAAAAATAAAAGATTTTAATTTGAATGTTAGTCCCAGCACTCAAAAGGCTGAGGCAGTAGGATTGCCCTGTTTCAAGGACAGTCAGGGCTATAGAGTGAATTCCAGGACAAGAGCCCTTAAAAAACAAAAACAAATTGTATGCTGCTCTCTGCTATATGTCAGGTTCATAAAATTAAAAGTTTATGCTGTTGAGTTCTCTTGAAGACAGTTATACAATTTCTCATTGGTTTTTGAAGTCAAAATCCTGGGAGACACCATGTCTTGGGAGTGTGGGTCAATTTCAGCATGTTGACTGAGTTCTGCCTAAAGGGCTTGTTTAACTTTCAGGTCCCCTATTAGGGTTTATGAGAACAGTCAAAGGGGCTTTGACCATTGCTTTAGCATGCTGTTTAGAAAGATCTTTGTTTTTTTAAAGAAATCTGACATTGCAAACGATGTCATCCTATTTGAACCAAGGCTCGGCCAAGAACTTTCTGGAAGTCTCTCACATTACCAATATGTTAAAATTCAACTGAAAACTCAGATGATGCAAAGATTCATGACAACCCAGACTTTCAGGAAATGATTTATGTCACTCTGTGGATTGTGGTTCCTAATTGTGTGTGTGTGTGTGTGTACTCATGCGTCCTTGCATGGATGGGGGTCAAGGGATACTTTGCAGAAAGCGAGGCTCTCCTTCTACCATGGCTTCCAGGGATTGTGCATGGATTGTCAAGTTTATGTGGCAAGTACTTTTGCTTACTAAGCCATCTCTCTGGCCCTGATTTTTTTTTTTTTTTTTTTCCGAGACAGAGTTTCTCTGTGTAGCTTTGCGCCTTTTCCTGGAACTCACTTGGTAGCCCAGGCTGGCCTCGAACTCACAGAGATCCGCCTGGCTCTGCCTCCCGAGTGCTAGGATTAAAGGCGTGCGCCACCACTGCCCGGCTCTCTGGCCCTGATTAATCAGTTTTTCACATTTCTGCTTATCTGTGTTATCTTACAATATCAAGTTTAAGACTGATCTTTGCGTGCCATTGTCCTCTTTAGCTATATGACGTTCATTAAGAAGTTTTAAAGAACTGAACCAAAACCCACAGAGGGAAAGGACACCAATATGTCCATGTTGCCTTTGAGAGGTGTAGTCATCTTCATCTTCCCGGCGTAGTGGCATTTTCTAGAACAGCTTAAGTGCAATAATGCCAGTTCCCATACCTTGTTTACTTAAGAGTCAGCATTGTGCTAGGTGTGTCAGGGAGCCAGTTTCTGGAGAAGATGTGTATTCCCTGTCTTGTTCAAGAGTATTACCTTGACCCACTTGGGTCTTGGAGGCACAACATTCAGCGGAGGCTTCATGACCTTTGACCAGGTGCACAGCACTCTAGAGTTTCTCCCTGACCCCTCAGGACTGTGCAAAGTTCTTCCTGGGTTGCAGGCTAGAGGAAGTTTGTTCTACTCTGTTTTCCTTAGAGTTCTTTTTTCTTAAGAGACCCACTGTTGAATCCTCAAGCCCTGAGCTGTCATTAGTGAGGCAGCCGCTTCCTCCGTTCATTGGGACTTAAAAGCAATGAATGAAATTACCAAATAAATGAATTTGGCTGGAGGGGTGTCTCGGACTCTGGGTCACATTGCTCTGTATCCTCCCGCAGGGCTGCACAACCACCGTACTTCACGGAAGGTATTATTTACTGTTCAGATTTTGAACCAAGCATTTTTTTTTAATATTCCCAAATTGCAGCAAAGTTTACTCATGGATACTTATTGAAATACTTCTTAAAATATGGCATCCAGAAATTGGTAGATTTGTGATTTTTACTTTGAAGAGGAAACAAGTTTCTGACTGGATCTTTGATAGTCTCAAGCAGGAAGCTTACCTGTTTCTCTGCCTTCCAAGCCATTTGCATTTGTGGTCAAATGATATCTCAGGTTTCCCTTAGAAATGAGAGTGGTGACACCGGGCGGTGGTGGCGCACACCTTTAATCCCAGCACTCAGGATGCAGAGCCAGGCGGATCTCTGTGAGTTCGAGGCCAGCCTGGACTACCAAGTGAGTTCCAGGAAAGGCGCAAAGCTACACAGAGAAACCCTGTCCCGAAAAACCAAAAAAAAAAAAAAGAAAGAAATCGGAGTGGTGAGTTTTTGTTTGTTGGCTTGGTTTTTTGTTTTTGTTTTTCCATAGCCTCTATAGCAATCCAGAATCCTGATCACAGAACAGGTTTTCATGCAATTTTAAAAGCCCCATTTGTGGAATCTTTAGAATATACCAAAATGTTGAATACACTGTAGGATGGTTCCCCATCTAAAGGGAATGGGAAGTTACTGAACAACCAGGCTGTGTGGCCTGTGTGCAACTTGTGGGTGGCTCAGGGCTGCCTCCCACTTTTCATTGGCCTGATTCAGCAGTTGTAGTTCTTGTTTTACCCAACTGATGGCAAATGGTGGAGTGTTGCTTTACCTGTCTGCTGGCATAAGCAAAAAGGTTTTACAGCTCTCCAGGAAGACACTGCAGCTAATTATAGTTTCTTCCTTGTAGATTTTAAGTTTTAGGTTTCTCTGTTTAAGTCGAAATTGAGTTGAATTCATCAGAATCTGCCATTTCCTCTAAAAAAATAAAATTTTGCCACCAACAGTTGATCTAGGAGCCCATTTGGAGATGCGCTCTTTATTGTGATACACCACTCTTAAAATCTGAAGAAGAAAATAAACCCGATGGTTTGGGCTTGATGGAGCGGAAGTGTGTGTAAGGGCCATTCCTCTGTAGACCTCGCTGTGCATTCTTTTTGCCCCATTGCTCTCTTTGGAGGAAACTGTAGAGCATCTTGTGAGTTTGGAATCAAAGGCACCAGGAGGAAGGACGGGATGGGCAGCCAGAAAGGAATGAAACGAGACTCCTTGGGGTATAGGCAGGGTCAGTACTGGGGTATCTTTACAGCTGCCCCAAATTCGTGGGTTCTGTATCATCTTCGTCTTGCTTGATGGGAACTTGGGTTCCCTTAGGCTGCACTAGCACTGCGTTGTCACTAGGCAGGCTTCCTGCTATCCCAAGACTCATCCGATGGTTGAAGGGAACTAGCTCGTGCCACCTAGAAGCTGTCACTTTCCATCACCTTTCTTCCCACCCCTTTCAGTGAGCTATGCCAAAAGCCGCCTTCCAAAGGCTGTCCGAAGACTCGTTTCAGATGGGTGTGTCAGTTACGACTCCATTCTTGCACTGATGATGTTTCTTAGGTCTCAGGCACTGCTCTAGTCTCTTGGCAAACAGACATGATGAGCATAAGGTTTGTGTTTGGAAAGGGATAAACTTGTGAGATATTTACTTGTAGAATTCATTTAACATGTTTTGGACCTTGACTGACCACTGGCAACACAGGGAACAAAACCATGGCTGAAAAGCACCGTGCTCAGCATTCTGTGGGGAGACTGAGGCAGTACTTGGTGATGACTAACAATGTCAGGGTAGGTGTCCTCCAGAAAGTGTGACTTGAGAAATGTTTCTAAACAGTTCTGTTTTTCTACCCATCCCTTGGCCCACACTGGACATGTGTGCCAGCTGTGGAAAGCCTGTTGTCTCTCTGTGTTCGCCTTGCCTGATAACCCATGGCCCAGCTCAGGCGTCAGCTCCATGCCAGTCGGGGGTTGTGATACTTAAATGCAGAGGTTCCACCAGAAGGGAGCCATGTTCCTTAGGGGTCTGCAGCTCAGGCCCAGAACATGCAGCCAGACATGAGAGCGGACTAGCCTAAGGAGAATCTGAATGAGACCAGTGTCGGACCCCACATTTCATGCTGCAGGGAGGATGTGCAGATGTGGTCCTCTGCAGCCTCCCCTGTGAAAGTTAGTTAATGCTAAACAGGGCCAAGATTTCTTGAGTCCTGTGGACAGGTTGGAATTCCTGGTGAGTGAGGGACAGAAAGTGGGTAGTCAAAGTTGTTTTCCCATCTCTATACCTGTTTTCTTCAAAACACACCTAGCTTGTTTTAAAATCTGGATATGATTTGCAGCCATTACTTTCCATGAATCGTCCTTGCTGACCAGCCCCTCCCCCTTCTTTTGGGTAGCACTGGGTTTGAACGTAGATGTCGTACATGCTAGGCAGACCACTCCGCTCCTTGTCTGTGTTCATAGCCCCACACTTTTTTTTTTTTTTTAACCAGCATTATGTAAGTACACATTACTAAGATGAATGCATCCTTTTCAGTGTCTTCTCTGTGTGCCTGGAACCAGCTCTTGTATTAGCTCCTTGTCACTGGGACAGAATCCCTGACTGAATCAACTTAAGGGAGGGTGTGGCAGTAGATCATGACACCAGTACCATGACACCACCTGTGAAGCAGAAAGTTAGGGCGACTTGGTCATGACCCACAAGCTGCATCACTACAACTCTTGGTCAGCTGGCTAGACCCTGTGTCCAACGGTTCTCCAACAAGGCAAAATACTTCTAGCAGGGGCCCAGTACTTCAGACACATGAGCCAAGACCACTTCGTGTCCAAACCATAATGTCCCTACTGCTGGAAGCTCGGTTCACAGTTCAGATTCCTTCCGGGTTTGCTCTCCGGCAAACTCGGTTCCCCTGACCTCTCTCCTGTGTCATTTCTGCACTTACTTCCATTACCTTGGTATAAGTCGTTGGCACTTGGAAGCTTGAGCTGTCTACATCTGAGATGCACTATCAGGATTCGGTGCGTCCAGATGGCCCCTCTGAATGGTGCGTGTACGTTTTAGAACACCGAAGCCGATGGCATCTCCCTTTGGAATTGTCAGTCTGTGCCACCTGTCCCAGCGGCTCATGACGTTTGTTCCCAGCCAGGTTTTGCATCCCTGATTCTAAGGCCTACAGAATTTCCCAGCCTAGTGTGAAACCGCTTTGATTGCAAGTTTTCCTAGTTTAATTAGGCAGATCAAAGAGAAGTGTTCTCATTGCAGAAGTTGAATATCTACATCGAGTTCTGATGCATCTCTCTTTCTAGTCTTTGCAGGGAGGTGGTGTGCATGTTACTCCATCCTCCCTGTCTTCAGGGAGTGCACCTTTGGGGTTTGGCACAATTGCTGTTTTGTGCTTAGGATTGGCAATGCTGTTCATCTTCCGAAGCTGCCCTCTCAGATCATCATAACATCTCTAGTTGCTTTCCAGATGAAACCGTTGGGCACTAAATGCAATGAGTGGAACTTTCAGGCCCCTGCCTAGTCACATAGCTTAACTTCTACTGAAATCATTAGTTCTATTTTCTGTCAAATCAGATCTATTTAGGAATTGTTACTACACCATCTCTTCCATCTCCAACCTTCATCATACCTCCCCAGGAACTCACAAGCTTGGCTCTGCTGTTGGGAGGTATCCACCAGAGAAGACCACTCGGATGTGGTTCTAGTCAATAGAAAGTCTTTATCAGGATTCCAGTGCAGTCCTGAGCCTTTCTCAGTGAGCCTTAAAACATGGGGGGAGGGGGAGTGGAGGGAGGGGAGAGGGAGGGGAAAGAGAGAGAAAGACCATTCTGGGTAGACACAGTTAGCCAGAAGCAGAACGACAGAAGCCAAAAAGCAAGGTTAGTACATTTAGGGACTTGCCTAGGACTATGGGCTTTGATGGATTAGGTCTTTGTTCTTGTTTTTGGCAGGTATTCTGCCTAGGTGCTGGGTTTTGAGGCCTGAATAGTACTTTCATCATGGTGTCTGTTGTGCTAAGGTCCGGGGGTCTGCTACATTCCCCACTACTTCTCTGGGCATGAATCAAATCGTGGACTCTTCTGAGGGCAGGAGCTTATTTCGTCTTCTGAGCCCCAGCTCGTAGTTTAGCAGAATTTATTCTCTGTTTTGCATAGTTAAGTAGGTGGTTGAGCAAGCAGGGTCCTGTAGTGAGAGGGAGGAGCAAAAGGATTAATGGCCCAACCATGCCTGTAAGTGGAGTAGTTATCCAGGGTGACCAGAGAACAGTGTTTGTTAGTAGTTGTCAGATTCTCGATTTTTTTTTTTTTTCTTAAAGGTTATTTCTGACCATGGCTAAACTTTCTCTAATTACCCCCTGACTGGTGGGCATAGAAGCAACAAATACACAGGGTAACCAGGACCTGGAGAGGCCCCACTGATTCTAGGGCTGCTTTTTGGGTGGCCAATTCTACTGCCCTACTCCCTTGGCCTCTGGGGGCTCCTCTTTTGATGCCCTTTGTGGTAGACAGTGGCTACTCTCTTGGCACTCACATGGCCTCTAGTAGGTCCATGATTTTTTTCTGGTTTTGATTTCCTTTTTGGCTGAGGTGAAGAGTCCCTTCTCTCTCTCTCTCTTTCTCTCTCTCTCTCTCTCTCTCTCTCTCTCTCTCTCTCTCTCTCTCTCTCTCTCTCTCTCTCTCTCTCTTCCCCCCCCTATGGACACTGGCCATGACTGTCTGTGTATACAGTGATGGCTTTGCCCTATTCCCAGCAAAGTCACTGGGTTAAATGCCAGAAGCTCAGCCCTTTGTGCTGAAATCCCTGGGCTGAGGGACTGGACCCACTCTGTCCTGTCTAACTGGCCCCAGCATAACTGATTTCATCTTGAATAAAACTGCTCCCATCAGTGGACAGTATCTCTTCTGCGTCTTGTAGCGGGATATCTGTTAGGTCAGGTCTGATGGATTGGATGACACCAGTCATTTTCAAGTGAAGCGAGGATTAGGAAGTGTGGACAGAGGCTGGAGGCTCCCAACCTGCTAGCCCCAGAGCATAACAGAGTGGAGCAGAGGATGTAGCAACTGCAGCCACAGGGAAAGCGGCAGCTGGGGCCAGGGCCCTGCCTGAGGTGGAAGCTGACGCTGCTGGAGTTCGTCTTTCACCAAGGCTGGAAGTGTTTCCACATTGCCAGCACCCGGCTGGATGAGCTGAGCTGTGAGTTCCTGCTAGCTGGAGCTGGAGAGGCCAGGGCATCTCCCTTTACCAGGTTGGTGACGGGGGACCCTGTCTGCATCCACTGCCACGTCACAGAATCATACCCTGCTGTGCCTCCCATCAGGTTGATGGAGTCTGATGACCCTAACATGGCTGCTGTCTTGGACAGGCTTTGGATTATTGTCTGGCAATAGACTGGCCCTGCTGATAGCTGAAGTCTTACAGAATTGGATGCAGGGCTGGCCCAGAAGTGCTTGATGGTGCATTATTTGGGCACTGTACCTCCGCCTTTCTTGGCTCCCCCTCAGGAGAGCCACTACAGAGTGTGGGGTGGTTAGGAACAGTTCCCGGTCCAAAACCTGTTTGTCAGCTTCTTTTACTAGCGTGGCTGTAGCAGCAACTGCCCGAAAACAAGCCAGAAACAGAATCAAGTCTTTTGGATAGATAGGCCGCTGGCCTCTTGTAGGGTCCTAGTGCCTGGCCAAGGACCCCCTTTGTAGGATACGGTACCCCTCTTCCCTCTTCTTTTCCTGCTGTCTCTGGCTTCGCCCTCTGGGGCCTCTTTTATATTTTGTTTTGTCTCCCCCCCCCCCCCCCAGATTAGGACCTACTTCCATTACCAAACCCTCTAACTTCTGAAGTTTCTTTTCTAATGTCTGGGGCCAACTGAGTAACAAAAACAGTGTTTTCTAGCTGCTGTCTTTAATTCTTTAAAAAAAAATTATCCCAAGCCTCCTTTCCTTGACCAGTGTTGGGGGTCCCAGTCAGGTTGGGCAGGGAGGAAAACCTCTCTACCGAGGTAGCACTGTACTTTTCTGAGAATAGGGGTTCTGAGTTTTTCAGTTACATAGATCACTGGTTGAAAATGAGACATAAATTATGGAAGAGAAAGGAGTGGAACTTGCTCTTCTCTGGCTTTGACCTGGAGAGCTGCTTACTCCTTCTCCAGACGCAGCCAGTTGCTTAGAGGAGGCAGGAAAAGGAGGAGAGGGAGGGGAGAGCGGAGAGGGAGCTCTTGGCTAGGGGAACTATCTCCTCCCCTCTGTGCACACTCCGCTTAGATGGCAGAGGGTATTGGCTGAGAGACTGGACCCCTCCCCACATCCCCACAAAGACTAGGACCAGGACCCCAGGACCATGAGTGAGCTTGAGAAAATATGTGGAGGTTTGAGATTTCTCTGGGCAATATGGCCTAGCCAAAATGATTCAAGTACCCAACAAGAGGGCACAGGTCTTAAGCTGGGGTTTGGGGGTGGTCTCTCACCAGATAAAGCCACTAGTCGATGCAGGGAAACTGGTGCGGGTCTGGGTGGTTGGGATTTCCCAGTCACTATGTTCTAGATGGCCTGAACCATCACCGGGAATCCATTTCACAGAAGGTCCAGAGATTTCTGTGGAAGAAACACCATGTATGTTCTCGTCTGCAAAATTCCCCTTGGGCAGTGGCAGCCACCAGCCACTATTACTGCTTGGAGCTGCCACTGGCATTGCCATAGCAACAACAGCAGCTGCCTCTGGAAGGGGGTGTGGTTCTGGTGTATGGCCTGGCATGGCTTGTGAGCTTTTGCGAACTTAATAGGCATCTTGGGGGCAGTGGAGGTGATTTTCCCATAATGACTCACTCCTCTTTCAATTTTAGATCTGTTTCTCCAGCCAACAAAATTGATAGAAACACCTGGATATACACAGAGACACATGATAAAGACAATCGGGGTGGCCACCACATATTCATACACCTGAACAGGGGAGTCTGATGATGTCTCACATAGGACTGGATCAGCAGCCAGCCGCTTTCTGGCCTCTCCTTTGTGCCCTAAAGAGAAGGTGCCTTAACCAGACTTATCTCCAGAGGTGACAGACAAGCAACTTTCAATTTGTTTCCTTTTGGGATGGAGCTGTTGGATTCCTTTGAGGCCATCCATAGTCAGCGATTGGTCAAAGAGAGTCTCAGGGCCCTGGAATGTCTCAGGTTGCACACCCTTAGTCTCTTGTCCACTGACTGCATTTTTTTCCAACTCTGGGGGGCTCGAAGACACCTGGTGTCTTGAGGTCTGGTCTGTGGGGATTTTACTGGGGCCTCTAAAATTGTGAGGTAGGTATCCACTAGAGAAGATCACTTGGACATGGTTCAAGCCAGTAGAAAGTATTAGCCATCCAGTTAGTCCAGTAGGTGTTTGGGACCTCAGTGCTTTTAAGCACAAAAACATATCTTGGTTTGGCATACCTCAGCTAGCAGAACAGTTAGCCAGAAGCAGAAGTACAGAAGCCAAAAGCAAGGTCAGTACATTCAAGGACTTTCCCAGGACTGTGGACTTGGATGGATCAGATCTTTGTTCTTGTTTTAGTTAGTGTTGCTGTCTATGTGCTGGGTTTCAAGGCCTGAATGTACTTCCACCATGGCATCTCCTGTGCTAAGGTCTGGGAGTCTGTAACACTGATCCAGGTTCCTGTACTGATACAATCTCCCTAGAGAGTTCTGTTAATATGTCCCCATCACAGTGGCTATGATGTGAACTGTAACTTTGATACCTCCAATAAATACAAATCCAGACTAGGAAGTGTCTCTGTTCAGTTTATGACTTCTTTATCAAGACCTAAGCAATCCCTGACATGTTAGACAAGAGTTCAAGGCCAGCCTGGTCTGCATTTAGAAGTCAAGAACATACATGGAAGCAGCCCCCAGAGTGGGGTCTCCAAGTGTGGTTGCCCAGTAGCACCATTCCAGCCCCAGCTTTGACTTGGGGGAGTACTAAGCATGATCAGTTAAAAGCATTTCAGTGGCTTGATGCAGTTCTGAGATACTCACTGGGAAGCAGCCATATATCTGCCATGTTGCTGGAAGCCAGTGTTGATAGGTGCTTGGCAAGTTGTCTGGACATGTGACTTTGGTGGATACCTGCTACCCTGGGCAAAGCACATCCACATGGTTGTGAGGATGGAGAGCAGTCACAGGCCTGGGTGCTCATGGGAAGTGGTGGGCTTTGTGGTTCTGTTGCCATGGCACATGGCAGAAAATGGGAGCCAGGCTGCTGCTATTGGGCACCAGGGAAAGAGTCCTTGATAGTCTCACTCCCTTCTAGACCATGTTAATAAAATTCTTGTGAGTCCTCTTTTCAGTTAAGTGAGACAGACTTGGTTCAGAGTGTTTTCTGTGGAGAATTTTTCAGAAACTTTCAAGATCCAAAATGTCTATTAACACGACATTGACAACACCAAAAGAACCTGTGGGATGGGTCAGCACGTAAAGGGACTTGCTGCCAAGCCTGACAACCTGGGTTCTAAATGTAGGGCCCACTTGAAAGGCAGAACCTATTCCCACAGCTTTTATTCTACACACCCTTTCATTTTACATAGGAAGTACATGCCTACATACATACGCATACACAGCAACTAAATGAGTATGTATATATGTGTTCACACACACGCACACACACATATTGCTGCTCCCTCCCCCACGTAAGATTCAAAAGACAGCAAAAAAGAAAATCTATTTCCCTAACATTGTGAGTAGGCTAAAGTTTAAGTGAACAGAACTGTTCTCATACAGTAATACATGAATCCTTCAATAATAAGCCACCCGAGTGCTCTAAGGACCTCTGAACTTCCTCTGAAGAATGAATATTTTAATTGAAAGCAAAGGCATCATAAAAGTATACATGAATACACAGCTTGCCCTAGTTAGCTTTAAGTATCATCAACTTGAAACACCTTAAAGTCAACTGAAAAAGGAGTCTCAATTGAGAGATTGCCCAAATCAGATGGGCCAGTGGGTATGCCTGCAGGGGGTTGTCGTAATTGTTAACTGATGTAAGAGGGTCCAGTCCACTGTGGGTGGCACTATTCCCTGCACAGATTGTCTTGGGTTGTGTAAGAAAACTAGATAAGCAGTCCCATGAGCGAGCCAGCAATTTTTGTTCCACTTTGGTTTCTGTTTCAAGTTCCTGTCCTGACTTTCTTCAATGATGAACTCACACTGAAATAAACCCTTTCCTCCCCCTGAGCCTGCACACTGAAATAAACCCTTTCCTCCCCTGAGCCTGCACACTGAAATAAACCCTTTCCTCCCCCTAAGTTCCTTTTGTTCAGAATGGTTTTTTTTTGTTTTTTTGTTTTTTTGTTTTTGTTTTTGTTTTTTTAATCACAAGAACAGAAAGAAACTAAATCACAGCCCTAATTGTGGAGCTGGGCTTTCTGGAAATTTCTGGCACCTGGCCAAAGGGCCCTGGGCTCCAAAGATGTTGTCATAATGTTTAAAATGCAAAGATGTGACACACTTGAAGATGTAGGAGGCTCAGATTGATGTTTAAACCCCAGTAGTGTTGTGTGTTCCTTTGGTCAGCTCAGGAGAGGTGGCAGGCCATATGCAAAGGTCATACGACAACTCTGAGGACTTGGTTCTCTCCTTCCACTGTGTGGATTCCAAGGATCAAACTCAGGCCATCAGACTTGGTGGCAACCACCCTTACCAAGTGAGCCATCCCACCTGCCCTCAAAGTTTCTTTCAAGCAGTATTTAAAAAAAACTATCTTCCCAACTCTGGAGCAAAATGATTCTGAAAGTTATTCTTAATTGGAAGATGATGGAATTGCTAGTTGGCCACAAATATTTTGAGACAAGTACTCCTCTTTATTTGGTTGTTAATCAGTTCTCAACAGATTCTGGCACCAGACTCACCAGTCTGGCTTTTAAAACTTAGCCATGCCTGGACTGCATCTTCAAGCCACTGAGTCAAATATGTCAAATACCCTGCACCTGTCTGCAGCCTCAGAAGAGCTGGGTTATTCCTTTTGTGGGCTTTGATCTATACATTCAATTGTGTCAGTGTAACAGATGTGTTTGGCCATGGCCCTTACCCCGAGTTAGCAGCAAGGGTTTTCTAGATTCTGCACAGCATTGCCTGGCTTCTTTTGTTATTTGTGCACATGACCATTTCCAAGTTCTGTGGCTGACTTTCTGCCTGACTTAGGTGTCACTACACTCTAGTAGCTTTTAATAATGGGTTGTGCAAAGTATCTAGTGACACTTTTCATTTGTGTAATTATATGGAGCACAGTTCATTGTTGTTTGGTCTACACTATAATCACAATTGAAATGAATTGTAAAACTGCAGATCACTAACCAGAATGGTGGTGTCCCAGCACTGGAGAGGCAGAAGCAGGAAGATCCCTGCAAATTTGAGGTCTGCCTAGCAAGGCCCTGTCTCAAAACCAAACCAATCCAAACCAGAAAAGAGAACCCAAAAGATTTGTATCTGGGGAAAGAACGTGAAACAATCCCCGGTCTCATCTTTGTACAAAATGAAAGCACTTGTTTTCCTTCATTGGGAACCAGTCCTGTTTCTGCTCCCCAGTTGCATATCCATTCATTCATGATTGTACACGGCAGTCTGCCTGTGAATCAGCCTCTTTTGTCTTCTTTTGTGTCTGTCTGGTGAGGATTAATCTGTGAATGGGAAGCAGCTCATCTGCCTGCAGTGGGTGAGAGACAGGCAGACTTTGGCTTTGGGTGAATCAACCCCGGAGTCGATTCTGGTGACGATAATGACAGTCTCGCTGCCTTGTCTGCTTGTGAGGAAATTGGAGTTCTGTGTGGAGGCTGCAATCCTGTCCCCAGGTGTTGTTACCATGAGAGCATCACCAGCTCCTTGCACCACAGCAGATGACTGGAGGCAGAGGAGGGGGAAGGGGAAGAGGGCAGAGGAGCTCAAGGAGAGTTTTTTTGTTTTGTTTTGGGGGCGATCTGGTTAGTGTGTATGTATGGATTATATATGCCCCAAGCCAAAGACCCCGAAGTATGAAGCTCTAAATTTTGTGTCAGCAAGCTTATTACATATATGACATTTTAAAAAATGGAGAGAGCTTTGACCTGGAGTCATCACTGCAGTTTTTATATCATTTATATCATGAATTTGAAACACTTAAGCCAGATTTAAATACATGTTAGGCCATGTTAAGAAGAAAAGGGTCATGCCACCCACAGTCAGTCTTTAAATTCCACTATTTAGTGTGTGTGTATAAACGTGTGGGGGATGGCACATGAAACATGCATGAAGAAGTCAGAGGACAGTTTTCAGAAATCATTTCTCTCCATCCATCATGCGTGTCCTGGGGCACCAAACTCAGGTCTTGAGGCTGGGTGCAAGCACCTTTACTCAGCCGCCTCAACGCCCTGCCCCAAATCTCTTAATACTGTCGTTGAGTCTACAGTCTGTGATGAAGATGGACCACCACCTGTGTGAGATGCAGTCTGCTGATTTGGGAGCTGGAAAGCAACAGGGCTTTGGAGCCCTAGGGCTTGGCCTTGGCAGATTTTCTACAAGCGTTCCCTCTGTGTGTGAGCAGAAAGCCAAGGTAGATGGTTTGACTGGAGCTGAGAGCTGGAATACTGGAGTGAGGGAACATACCTCAGGGTCAGCTGACCAAAGCCAGTGGTGGGCAATCTGGTAAGTGTCCCCAGGGCCTGTCATGGAACTGTTATCCAACATGGCCTGTCACAACCTGTACTCCAAGTCACGTCTAGCCACCCATCCTCAATAAGCGAGTAAAAAGAGACAGTAGTGGAAAGTAAAAAAAAGAACTCAGTGTAGCCACACTGGGAAGATGCCTCTTTGGCCATCATTACCCCATAGGAGAGGCTTTTGTTGGCTTTCCAACTCTGGCAGAATCCATGGGCAAGCGAACCAAAGGAGACAGGCTTGTTTTGGCTCATGATTTCAGTACATGGTCACTCTGCTCTGTGGCTTCTTGGCCTGGAATGAGGCAGAGCATCCTGGCAGGGAGCACGTGGTGGAGCAGAGAGAGAAAAAGGTGGGGGCCTGAGACAAGATACAGCTGTCAACAGCCACTTCCTGCAGCCTTGTCCACCTCCTTCTTTCTAACGCTCTGCTCCCCCCCCCCCCCCCCAGCAGTCTGTTAAACTGAATTCATCAGTGGTTAGATGAGGCCAGAACCCTCATGACCCAGCCATTCTTGAAGGCCTCATCTCTGAATCCTCCTGCACTGGGGACCAAGCCTTTGATACAACTGTTCGGGAACATATCAGACCATAACTGGGCCCGGCTGACAGGAATGTTTATTGTTCAGGACCCTCAACCCTGGCATTCTTTAATGAGAGACCTACTTATTGATTGTTGTGGGCCATGAAAATCAAAAGAGGTTGAAAAGGAGCCTCAGCTTCTTCCTTACTGGCTGAGGACGTTGGTCTCAACCCAGGAGAAAGCACATCCAGGACCCTTCCCCTAGGCCTCTTGCTGGGCTCCACAGGCAGCACCATGGACAGCTCCTGACAATCTAGTGCAGTAACCCATTTCCTCCACCACTCACAACCGTGGCCTGTAGATGAGCCCACCTTTCCAGCCAGGGTTCTCACCTAACCCCTCAAAGCTCACAGGGCATCTCGGGCCAAAGTGTTATGTGCACTCTGATAGCAATGCAGTGGGCCACAAACAGAACAGAATAAAACATAGGGTAGGAATTCTTTAATGGAATGTTCCTTGGCTTGTCGTTCATATGTGTGTGCATATGTGTGTGATTGTATGCTCAATGAGGGGCAGTGAGAATTTTATTTAATTTTTTTTCTGACTCTTGAGTTGTAAACAGGAAAATGTCAAAGAAACCTGAAAGTGTTTTTAGGGTCAGCATAAGGTCATGAGAGACTTGTAATTAAGGTTATATATGGCTAAGGAGAGTGTTTATATTTTCTACTGCAGTAACAGATCAGCCCTTTCACACCAGTGGGTATGTCACACTTGAGTACTTTTGGGTCCCAAAATTCTGACCCACAAGAGATTTTATGTAAGAAGTTGTGCTAGTTAGTTTTAGGTCAACTTGCCAAAAACTATACTCATTTGGAAAGAGTGAACAGTTGAGAAAATGCACCCTCCAGATAGATCTGTGGATAAGGCTGTGATGTATTTTATATTGATAATTGATATGGGAGTGTCCAGATCACTGTGGGCAGTATTACCTCTGGGCAGGTGGTCCTAGGTTCTATAAAGAAACAGGCTGAGCAAGCCATGAGGAGCAAGCTAGTGAGCAGCGTTTCTCCATGGCCTCCACTTCAGTTCTGTCTATAGATTCCTCTGAGTTTCTGCCTTGATTTCCCAGGATGAGGGACTACAATATGTAAGATGAAATAAACCCCTTTCTCCCAAAGTTGCTTTTGGTCACAGTGCCCTATGGCAGCCATAGAGAACCTGGGTCTGAGGTTGACTGCCCCCTGTGAGCATACCATGCTGAGAGTCAGGAGCAGAAGGAAGAAGTCAGGAGCTGTGAGGTGAGCTCTTGTGGGACTCAGAAAGCTTGAGGATCTCTGTTTACGTGGCTGGTAGAGTTCCAGTCCTTCCCAGAATCCCAGGTTAGATAAGGTCTTAGCTCTCTAGCCTCTTGTGCCAGCACTTGCTGCCATGGCCTTGATATCCAGCCATGCAGTACCAGATTATGGCTGTGCTTCTCCACGCCCATGCCGTGGACGTGTGGTTTTGTCAGCTCTAGTCTGCTTGCTCCTCCACGCTATGACTTTACACACTTTCAAAGCCTATTAAAATGTTGTCTCATTCTTTCCACCCACCCACCATCCAGCCATTTATGCCCAACCCTTTTATTCATCTATTCAATTATCCACCTATTCATCCATCTATCTGTACTTCTATCCATCCGTCTGCCCAGTCACCCAGCTTATCCATCCATCCACTCATCCACTACTCACCCACCACTCCATTCAACCATTCAGTTATGTATCTGCTCACACATTAATCCATCTACCCACCTCTCCAACCATCCACCCATTCACTCAACCACCCTTTCATTCACCTGTCCAATTATCCACCCACCCACTATCCATCTGCCCCCCAATCCATCCACCCATGCATCCATCCATTCACCCATCCACTCAACTACCCTTTCATTCACCTGTCCAATTATCTATCCACCCACTATCCATCTTCCCCCCAATCCATCCACCCATGCATGCATCTATCTATCCACCCATTCACTCAACCACTGTTTCATTCACTTATTCAATTATCCACCCATTTATTGGTGGAGGGCAAAGGGATGAATGGGTGGGTAGATTGCATCTTTAGTAAGCAAGTAATATACGACTTACCTTAATTTTCCCTATCATGGGTCATTGTACCTTCCACAAGAACTCTGTATTGCTTCGTATCTGTAACATGGATTTTAGTCACATTAGCATTTATCTTCCTAGACTATTCATTTTTAATGCCTTGTACTTACAGAAGCTCATTAAATATTGGCTGAAGAAATAAATTAGTCTCAGGTTGTCTGTCCACAGCACTGAGATCAATGTTAAGATGACGGCTCCGTCTTCCTCACTGGACTCTGAATACTTAGTATCTTTAACTCAGGGCTGCACATTGTTCATGTGTATACCAGTCTCTCATATTTGTCATGGACAGGAGAGGAAGGAGGGAGGAGGGAGTGAAGAAGAGAGGGAAGGGGGATGGGTGGCTACCAGACCTGTCTTTGGCCAGTCTACTCTCACATTGACTGGAAACCCAGACTCTGTGCATCAGATGATCTTGCTTCTCTGGGGATTTTGCATTTAGTCAGAGAGGGAAGGAAGTGCCATGAAAAATTAGTAACCTGACAGAGAAGTGTGAGGTGTGGGCCAAATGAATAATGCTGGCATCATGACCTGAGATGGCCCATAATGAAACAGCTTGTTTTATGCTTGGCTATGTGAGACTGGTTTTGAGAGATTGGTTCTTTTGCAAGAGGATCTGGGTCAGAATTATCATTTTATGTCAGATTGGGTTTCTGTAAATCTTTTTTTTCCCCCGTGGTTCAATGATGTTTAACAACATCTCTATTAAGTGTAAGCTCATGTACAGGTGCAGATTCGAAAATATCTTCTGATACTACAGTTTTACATGGTGTGAGCCTCAAATAGCTTTCTGACCTGACACCAAATGGGATTTTCTTTGCACTCTTTCAGACAGGTGTCTGTGAATTCTTAGAGCTGCGGCCTCCCTCACGCACCTTGCAGCGCTGTCTGGGAATACGGTTTTCACTCTGATAGCGGCTGGCCCTGTGTCTCCACCCATCAGGCTCAGCTTACTTTACTCACTGGGTTTTTTCCCTGTCCAGGCAGGCTGCTTGAAGACTCTTTAAGTTGGAAGGGGTCTTTGAGTAGGCTCCCCTCTTTATAAGGCAGAAGTCTTTCCTCTGCCTTCTGCGCTTGAACACTTCTGGTGATGGGAAGCATACTATTTCTCATCCATGATGACCTTTATGTGGAGGCCAGATGTTTTGGGCTGTCTGGACATAGGCGAGTACATCTGGTATGTGTGAACATAGTAGGTGAGCTGGACTCTCTGCAGGCATAGGACACACATAGGATTTCAGAAAACTCAGGCCCCCTCAGTAAGCTCAGGATCTGCTCATACATCCCAGTCTTTGAAATGGAGAATTTGTCAAACCTTCCACTGAATCATAGCATCATTGGAGCACTGGCCTCAGGGTTAAGATCATTGTGAGTGGTGCGTGTCACTTAGCATTTTGGGTGGTGAATAATAGAATTCCATTCCAGCTGTGTGTGAAAGGGGGTAGGAAGTAAGAGCATGAAGTACAGGGCAAACATGGGGAGCTGTGGGCAAATTAAAAGAGGGACCAGTCCTCTCTGCCAGAACAAGCAGCTGTGAGTTCCAGGTGTGACCCGGCCTCTCCAGTGCCCCCACAGTCAGCACTGCTGATCAGGCCAAGTGGAACCTCACATCCCTTCCCTCTAGTTTTGTCCTGAGCAAAGAACAAAGGAGGGGTATCTGGGGGCAGCATTTCCACCGTGGGTTAGAGCCCAGCAGATATGGCTGTCATCTGGACAGCCAAGAAAGCAACAGAGATCACAGACTTGAACTAAGTCTTACCGTGTCTGTGTTCAGGGATAGCACGCTGCTCACCAAAGAGGAAACACTTGATTGCTTCCCTCCACTCTGTCCCTGCTTCATGCTCCAGCATGTTTTGTTGGCCAGGGAGGTAAATGTGAGTTAGTAATGGAAGCAGAGCCAGGTGAGCCCAGGCTAATATGGTTCAGTGACTGCCTGACAAGGGGAAGCTGGAGCTGGCTTATGGCACAGGATTCCCAGGGACCAGCCAGTTCTCCCAAGACCGTCAGCTTTGTACATGTCGAGTGGGTCACAAAGAACACAGAACATGGTTGGAGTTTAAAAATCAAAATGAGCCTCAGAACACCTTGAAGTATGCTATGTTGTATCTGCATTATGGCCAGTATGACAAAACCTTTGGAACCAGGACATCACGTTTGCCTTCAACCAAGAGTCCCTTATCCCTTAGCTGTGCCCTTTTCTGGCCCAGGCCTCAGGCCTACCACTCACCCTCTCAAAGTATCTAGGCATAGTCCTACCCTAATGCTTCCATCTGCTCACCTTGCTACTGTACCCCTTGGCTATACATCCCTTTCTCCTCAGGATCCTTCCCTAGGCGTTTGTTCTCCAGTTTGATGTAACAGTTGGATCTTCATATAGGGGTAGCGCAGGGTGGTGCCTCAGATTCTACAGTTTGTTTGCCCAGTCTGGCTGTCTATGGAACATGAGCATAAATAGCAAGTATTCTTTTCACCAGCAATGTTTTTGAAAGACCACAAGTATAAACATAACCAGGCTTAAAAGCTTTGCAGAAGTGATGGATTCACAGCTAGCATAAGAGAAGGTACGGGCCGGCAGGCTGGATAATTAATACCCACAGTAGACCATGAATGGAGTGATTAGAAAAGCCTTAGAGGCAGGCCTGCTAGTGTACCGCTGAAGGACCCAGAAGACAAGGCCCATGCCAATCAGAACCCATATCACCATAGGCTCGGGAGCTGGACTGTGATTTATTTCAGGGCTACTGAGGCTGGCCTGGCTGGCAGGGGGAGTGCCTGGAGTATTTACCATTTGCCAGGCAGAAGAATATCTGCCCAGCTTGCCATATGGATGCTGACAGAGACGCAGCCTGTATTTCTAGAGGTACTTTTTTAGGGATCAGATTGTTTAAACATGTTTAATTTGGTTTGTGTGTTCTGATTGGCTGGGTGTTTCTATTGCCAGCCTGTAGCAGTTTAGGAATTTTCTGTCTCATGCCAGCCTTAGTTGTCCAGCCCTAGTCAGGAGTAGGGGGGAAAAAAGGACCCACCTTTGTATACCTCCCCAAGCCAGCCTTTCTGAGAGGTAGGCCCTGATGGTACTTCTCCCGGGAGACACAAGAATGCTGTGGGATAGCGGAGGACGCTGTGGGATAGCCCAGTCCAAGCATCTCACCCTCGCTGCTCACTGCAGCACTATGGGAGGAAGGTTGGCCTTGCAGAAGGACACCCGAGCTTTGAAATTCTGCTCCGACATTTGTCTGTGCGGTTCCAGACGGGCTGACTTCTTGGAGGCCTGGTTGCCTCGCCTGCCTTGAAGGGTTGTGAGGATGAGTGAATAGCGACGACTGGGTGGCCTTCCTTCTATTGGCAGTTGTGTGCATTGCCTGTGATGCTGGGGCCTGCGGGCTTAGGAGTTTTGAGAAGATACTTGGAGACCGAGGTAGCTGGCCATTCTTTTCAGGCTCCAAGTGAGGCTGGCTGTGGCTTCCACCTCCCTCCTCCCCATCTGCAGACTCCATCCCAGCCTGGAAGTGTGGTGGTCGCTGGACTTGGAGGATTACCAGCTGGGGCTCTCAGTCTTTCAGATGAGCCAGTGTTCCCAATTAAGGTCTTGACACCAGTGTCATTTCAGAAGGGACCCCCTTAGTTTCAAAGCAAAACAAAAAGAAAACAATAGGAAAACACCTGATCTTTTCAGCAGTGATCACCTTGTACAAAATGCAGGCTGGAATGTGGAGAACAGAAGGATGCACCTAGAAATACCTTCATGATGCAGCCACTAAGGGGCTTTTGTGCTATACGGAAGACCTCATATTTATACATGCCTTATGAGGAGAGAGGAGGCACAGGCTGGTAGAACTGGGTAGTTGCTGCTAATTCACAGAGGAGCTGTTGGCCTTCTGTCCAGGGCAGGCCTTTCAGGGACCCAGTAAATTGACCCTTGAGCACTTACTTGTTCAAGGCCCTACGTTCAGATCTGAAGAACATTTAGTTTACCCTGGGAGTAACCAGGTACCTTCATCTAATGTGGGAAAATGTGAATAACACTGCCATTCCAGGGTGTCCTCCAGCCCTCTGATCTAGGGAAGCAGGATTCTCTTGGTAGACTTTGATCTGCCATCTAAATGGCTATTGATATGTGTATGTTGAGCTGCTTATACAATGGCTGTGTCATCATTTCTTGTCATTCAGGGTAGGTTGGACAGCCTTGTGCATCTTTCCCCTGGCTGATTCTTGGGGTAGGCAGGATCTCCTCTGGGAGGCCTTTTCAGGACCCTATAGCCAGGGCAACACCTGCTCCTCCTCTGCCACAGTCAGCCAGTGTCTCCCATTGATCAGTGAGAGCAGTGGCCAGAGTCACATCTCATTCCACACTGTATGTCGACAGAGCCCATGACCCAGTGAGCTCTACATTGACACAGTGTGTGCTGATGTGACTGAATCAGAGAATCAGAGAGAGAAATGTCTCATGGGAATGTTCAACTGTGGTGGAGCTCAGATGTGTCTGCTTTCACAGAGTCCCAGCATGGTCCCTGGACTATGTGGATGGTGTCAAGGCTATGGTTGCCCATGCCCAGTGTGTTCTTGTTCTCTCTCTCTCTCTCTCTCTCTCTCTCTCTCTCTCTCTCTCTCTCTCTCTCTCTCTCTCCCTGTCCCTCCCTTCCCTCTCTCCCCCTCTCCTTTCTCTCTCCTTTTTCTCTCCTCTCTCTGTCTCCCTCACTCCCTCCCCTCTTCTCTGGCTCTCTGCTGCTTAGCCCGTCAGTGTGGCCCCCTGGACACAGTAATCACCCTGGCCTTGGGCCCTTGCTGTTCAATCTCCTGTCTGCGCTGTTCCCCCTGCACCCAGTACTCTGTGGTCTCGGATATGCATTCCCCTCCTCAGTCTTTCAGACCCATATTTCTAAGTCCTCTGTGCATTGTCGTTTTGTTTGCTCCTCTCCTGGGTCTTCCATTCCTCCCTGGGATGCAGCGGGCAACACTGAAGACTCTAGAATGTAAGTACAGTAGCTGAACAAGCGGGCCCCTGGACACAGAATCCTGGATGAGACCAAGAAACCACCTACAAATACAGAAAATGTGCTTCCTAGTCACTGGATAAGGAAAACATGATATCACTCAACAAGATGTCACCAAAGTGACTTCAGAATTGGTTAATTTGGTAGCTCAAAGTTGACATCAGAGAGCCAGGCTCCCTCCATCTTTTTGCTCTGTGACCCCGGAATGTCAGGCTGGCTCCCTTCCGGTGCCTTCTTAAGATGGAATAATGAGATGATGGAGAGGACAGCCCCCCCCCTCAACTTTAAGGAGGAAGCTTTCATAAGCCTTATGCCCAGCAGGTGTTCTCCAAGTCTGACTGTCTAGACTCCATCCTATTGCGAGTTTAAAATGAGCCCCTGGGAAGAGAAATGGGGTCTCTGAGATTGTTGGAAGCAAATTAGAGTTTATCCTGAGCTTGGTCAGTCCCTTTCCCCTAGGGGAGGAAGGTCAAGGTTTGAACTCTTTGAGCAAGGAAGCAGGGGAGGAGTGGCTGTAGGTGGTGAACTTGTGTGAGAACCCAAAGTGCCCTTCACTGAGATAGTTATCTGTGCCTCTTTAGGGGTAGATTGAATGGGTTCAATGCCGAAGAGTATGCTAAGGTATTATGGACTAGGGCACAAGGAGAGACAAGCTACGCAGGAAGACTTCTAGAACGTATACACTGCATCAGACCCTGGAGCAGAATGTGGGGCGGGCCTGACAAATGAGAGCAAGTGGAGAGGGGACTTGGGTGACTGTAGGCTCTGTTCGCCTATGTCCACACTTAGAATGAAAGCAGAGGTGTGTGGGTGGCAGGTCAACTTTCATGAAGCTGGCAGTGAAGTCATTCCCTGGAGATCTCCGAAAGAAGGGCATGACTGATCCCTGCGGGGCAGCACCGGCCAGGTGACCTCCAGGGCCTCCCTTCTGTTAGAGCTGTTTCTGGCATTAAGTTTCTTCAGAGGATCCTGGCGGCAGACACAGCACTTGCCTCCATTAGCAGCAGAGCAAGCGACCGTGCTTACTTTTTATTTGAAGTTTCCCCTTTCACTAGAGAGCCAGCAGAATCTAGCAAAGAAATACAATCAGTGGGATACCAGAGATCTGGGATTAGAGTCCAGCCTCCACTGGGGAGTGGCTTTGTAGCTGAGGTAAGTCACTTAACCTCAGCCGTCTCGTTCTAGTGTACGGGACTTGACTTATTGTCATTTAAAGCTTTCTGTTCTCTCTGACATGTTAGACTTGCTGGCCCAGAATCGCCCTCATGCAGGCTGGGCAGGCTGTAGTGTTACACCATTGGGCTGCCTTGCCACGCATGGCTCAGTAATCAATGCCAAGGGATAGTTTTGATCAAGCACTCATCCTTAAAGCCCATCACAGCCACAGATTATTTTTAATAGATAACACAGCTATAATTGTTTGAAGACCTACTATGTGCTGGATGCCTCTTCAGCCAGAGCTTCGTGCTGGGCCTTAGTTTTGCCTTCAGGTCGTCTGAGTTCACCTGTGTGCCCCTAGTCTGGTTTTCCTTTCTTAAACAATTGAGTTACACACGTGACAAGCCATGAGCAACCTAGGCAGTGCATTCACAGGCGTGGTGATCGGGGATATGAGTTCTTGATTTTCGCTTGTTTGTTGTTTGTTTTTAAAAACCTTATCTAAACACACGTTGACTTTCAATCCTGTTCTTCACATCATGGCATCTGGGTGCTGTCAAAGCTGCGAAATCTCTTCAGGGCACCCAGGCCACCTACCAAAGAGAAGACATGTGTCGTCCACTAGATGTTAAAATCCACTACCCACTTACCTCGCGCCTGTCCCTAACCAACATCGGTTACCCCTGAAGGGATTTTATGATCCTGTCTATGAAATATGGAAAACCAGCTCTACCTAGATTTAGGAGTTTGACATGAGGGCTGATGAGTCTCCCCCATTCCCCACCTTTGATTGCTGGCAAAAGACAGCTTCCCTCTCCACAGCTGGACTCCCTGCAGAGGGTTCTGGGTGCCTGGTAACTGCCATACAGAACAGGCACACGTGCTGAAAGAGAGACTGAACCTGACCTGTCACCAGAGACAGATTCATACATGGCCCCCGCCCTTAGTCCCTCTCAATGGATCTCAGGGGACCCCCAGGTAGACAGACCCTAGTGTCATGGGATGAAGCAATTGCTGGCACTGATTGAGTTTTGTGTAGACTGGTCTGAGACAAAAGGATGGAGAGTTGGAAGGGGGCAAAAAGGAGGACAGTGAAGTTATTAAGGGTCCAGAGGAGGCCGGGGAAAGGCCATCCAGGCAGAGTGATGAGCGGGGAGTGAGAGAGAGAGCGAGAGAGAGCAGGCTGCATCTGGGGGCAGGGAGCAATGGATGCTTTGAGACCTGGAGGATTGACTGTACCCCACAGAGAGAGTCCGTTATTCTGAAGCTCTTTCTCTGGACCAAATCCAGTCTTAGGAGCTGGCCAGCTACAAATGTGGCTGTGGAGTGGAGGAGACACAGGATGCTCAAGTCCCCCGTCCCCCACTGAATGTTCAGAACTTCTCCCTTCCCTTCAGGCTGGCAGCAGGCCCAGCACCCACACAGAGTGGAGAAGCTTCTTTGAGCCTCAGGAAAAGCTAGAATGTTGCTGGCAAGTGCCTCTTCATAGCAGGGAGTAAAATAGATCCCACACGGTAATGCTGGAAGCTAGTGAAGCCTGATCGCTGATTTCAGACTTGGATTGAATGAGGCACAGGCAGGCTGGTGGGCGGAGCTCTAAATATACACCTTAAGCTCATCATTAGGATGGGGAAGATGTTTCATTAGCGTTAGGTGCTATGTAAATATGAAGCACTTTCTGAATAAATATTTGCCTTTTTCTCCCCTTCCAAAATTAGGATATGCTGTACGGAAAGTAGCGTGATTCTTAGACACAGGAGAGTTGTATTTTGAGAGTGTTATTTTAAAATGGCAATGTAAATTATAGCGGAATTCTGGGATCCCGCCTGAAAATAAGCCACTGGCTTCTGTGTGCATAGGAAAGCCACGAGTGGTTGAGACTGTCCAGGGTGCATCTGTTCTCACTCCTGAGAAGATGTCCACACGTAGTGCTCAGACCAGATCTCAACTCCTTGGGTTTGGAAAATATTGATGGTGCAGAGTGAAGCGTAGTTATGCCCATGAGTGAAGATTGTGGATGGACAAAACTATAGGGAGTCATATCTGAAAACCATCTGGAGGTCACTCTGCAATGTAGTCTGTGTTGTGTGCTTGGAGGGACATTCCCAAGGCTGTGTGCTAGAGGAGGCAGAGGAGGCGTGGAAGCCAGGAGAGATCCCACTGAGCAGCCACTCTCTCTGGACTTCTCCATTTGTCTCTGGTTTTTCTTTTCTCCTCCCTTCTCTCCTGTTCTCTCCCTCCCTCTCTCCCTTCCTTTCTTTCTCTTTCTCTTACATAGCCCAGGATAGCCTCCGACTCATTTTATAGACAAGAATGAACTTGGATTTCTGATCCTCCTGCCTCTACCTCCTGAGTTCAGAGACTGCCTACTTTGTAGGGTGCTAGGTATTGAACCCAGGTCTTCCTGCGGGCTAAGAAGGCACTATATTCATTTGAGCTACATTTCCAGCCATATTGGTTTTCACTCTTGGAGACCAAGAGTGAGAAAGAAGTGCCTGCTCACTCCCGCGAGGGGTGCACGGAACTAGCCCCTCTCTGGATCTCCCAGTGATGTGTCGAAGAGGGTCCTTCATGCTCTGACACTGTCTGCTGCAGCACCAGATAACTTCAAACACACAGTGCACCACTGCAGCTCCACAACTCGTCAAAGGTGCAGGAGTGAGCAAGCAGTTCTTTCTAGTCCTTGGTCTCCAGGAAACTGCTCTACCAAATGATCTCCCTCTCAGAGGATCAGAAATCCAAGTTTGTGCTTGGATACAAAGTGAGTTTGAGGCCAGCTTGGGCCATGTAGGAGAAAGAGGGAAAGAAAGAAAATGTCAGATGTCAGAACACAAGGTACAAAGCCTCAGGTACAGAAGAGAATCTGGGCTGAAGGACGGCCCCATCACAGGCTTGTTTGAACTTGCTGGCGTGGGAATTTCCTGAAAGGGTACAGCCCCAGGAGAGGAGTGAAGCTGATACATTTAATTTCTCCATTAAAGTTACTTAAATGTCCACATTTTGATGTGTGATCAAATCATATCTGAAAGACACTGGGCCAAATCTATTCCTGATGAACTGCTGTACACATAATGGAAATAATTTCAATAAAAGTCTTATCCATGCTAAGACCTTAATCAAGGGATAACCTATTTGACACTGGATCACAGATGATGTGTAATTCTACCCTGGCAGGAATAGATTTATTCCATTTGAATGATTAATGCGTGAGGAAGTGGAGGTCAGACCGAAGTTAAAGTCTGTCTTTTGGATTTCTCCAATACCTTTTGGGTTTTAGTGGGAGCAGCTTTCTCGTGCTTTTAATGTTTTATTTTTTTCATAATACTTTCCCCAAAGTATGGACTGCTTTTCATCAGAGCTGCCATTTTTGAGTTGGATAACCCAGAGAGCCAGGGGCTACCTCTCTGCACCCCTTAGAAGAGCAGAATGCTGCTGGCGCGTGAAGGCCATGGTTTTGCCTTTACTGAGTGCATTAGCTACTTTTCTCACTACTGTGACATGATACCGAACATAGATAAATGGGGGGCAGGGGCGGTGTTTGGGTCCCTCATGGAGGGGAAGACATGAGCAGCTGAGGGCATCTCTGCTTCTGGTGGTGGGAGCGTAGGCACAGGCTTGTTCACATTTTGAAGATCAGGAAGCTGAAGGAATGGAACCAGAAGTGGGGCTAGGCTGTAACTCTCAAGGGCCCATTCTGAGTGACCCGACCCTGCCAGCCAGGTCCCACAACCTCCCAAGCAGCATCACCAGCTGAGGACCCAAAGTTTTGTCTCAGAAGGTCTTGTCCCAGGTGGCTACAGACTGCCAAGTTTCTTCACAATCATTTGCCCTTGACATGCCTGGTACATGTGTTATCATACCCATGTTCTTCTGTGGTCCTCAGTTTCCTTCTGTGTAAAATGAGAGTGCTTATAGCTCTACTCTCCTTTCCAGACTGATCGCTGGTCAAACAAGGAGACAGTGCCTAGCGGATCCAGTTCAGTGGGACCCAGAAGTCTCAGGTCATCATGTTCTTCCTGGGGTCATCTCTTCCTAACCAGATTGGAGCACTTTTTTTATTAATTAATTTTTATTTTATGTACATTGGTGTTTTGCCACGGCTGCCGGGTTCCCCAGAACTGGAGTTACAGACAGTTGTGAGCTGCTGTGTGGGTGCTGGGAATTGAACCCAGATCCTCTGGAAGAGCTGTCAGTGCTCTTAACCACTGAGCCATCTCTCCAGCTCCAATTGGAGCACTTCTTACAGGCAGGGACTTTCAACCCTTCCCCAAATTCACTTAGTGCTTGTGAGACTAACCAGTTGGACAGAAGCAGGCTAAACAAATGGTTCTGAAGACTAGCTTGGGGGTTACCATGACAACAAGTTAGGGACAGACTCAAAGCAGTGACAAGAGTTGACATCCTGAAGTTTTGAGGATTCTGTTCTGCTGTTTAGAGGATGAGAGGGATAGAGTAATTAAATTGCTAAAATGACCCCAACAATTATATCTGATCTCTTTTAATATGTGATAATTTTTTTTCTTCCTAAAATATGGCCTTTTTTACAGAGGGTTAGGTCCCAGCCTGCCACATGCTGTAACTTGGGACAAGAAGTGTGAGAAGAGATTTCCTCCTGGCAGTTTGCAGGATGTCCACAAGTGACTGAAGAAGCTCAGGAATTCTAACCAAGCAAAGAATAAAAGATAGGATTAAAGTCCTCAGTTTAAGGGAGCTTGGGGAGCTGGCTCAGTGATTAATGCACTTAACCATGCAAACATAAGGACTGGCGTTCAGATCCCTAGAACCCACATAAAATGCTGGGTGAGTGTGGTGCTTTTCTGTAATTCCAGCCTCAGAAGGGGATGGGATCCCTTGAGCAAGATGGCTAGTGAGAATAGCTATGCCAGTGAGCTCTGGGTCTGGCCTCAAGAAACCCTGCCTTGATGAGTAATGTAGAAGAGAGATTGAGGATTGTTCCCACCATCAACCTTGGGCCTCCACATACACAGGCACACAGATGTGTGTGCATGCATGTCCACATGCATACAAACATGAATATACACATGCATACAATACACACACGAAGATGGAAAAAAAGATAAAATGCTGTATTTAAACAGACTTTCCCCCCTTGTACTGGAGAGGAATGTCTGCAAACAGTTTGGGGTATTGTCCGCTCAGGAAGGGCACTGCCCTTAAACATGCATTTTTCTTGTTCAAGGGGTTCGAGGACTTTGTGTAATTATTTATTCTTCACCTTTCCTCTTCCAGTGCTGGGGACTGAACCCACAGCCTTGGGCTTACTAGGCAAACACTCTACTATGGAGCCAAATCTCCGTCCCATTTGAAAACTGGTTGGTTACGCTGTGTGGTAACAGTGGGCCGGGCACTGGCTGCCCCACTAAAGTGCCATTGTTTGTTTCTTACTGCAGGGTCACCTGACCTTTGCAACAAAATTGCAAGGCCTGTTCAGCATAATCCACTATTCTACCTCTTCTTTTTCACCCTTCCTTTTGGATCCAGACACATTTCTCCGTCCAGAGGTGCCAGGAGTTGGTGTGGTGTAGATTTCCAGACTTGTGTGAATTCCTCATCCCTTACACAAAGATTCTGTGTCCCTGAAGATGGGACACGCGTGGGATGTAGTGTGCTACAGCTGGCCTAACTCGCTGAGGAGTTCACTCAGAAGCAGAGCTCTGCTTCCTTACTATTGAAAGCCACACTTTTGAGTCTGTTTTTTTTTTTTTTTATGATCTGGATGTATTCAGATGTGGTCATGTTGATACTTACTTAGCTGTTGGATGGACCTTCTGTCCATCCAATGAATGTACTCCTTTTAGCCGTTTGTGCTTTGTGCGAGCAAGCAAAACAAAGAACTGTACATGTTGGCATCCACTTCACTGTGGCCTTTTTTCTTTCTTGATTATGTGCCTTTCTTCCTAGGAGGAGGCGGTGGCTGGTAACCGTTCTGTGTCTTGGTGTCCATTCCCTTCTCCTAAAAGACGGGTGAGATTTTCAAAATCTGCCAGGTCTAGCTGTCTGGCACCTCCATCGAAGGTCTTCGTCTAACCTACAAGCTCTTTGATTTGGCCATCGGATAGTGTGTTGGGCTGTCACCCTGTCGGTGAGGATGAAGTGTTTGAGGACAAGGCACCAGTCCCCCTCAGGAAGCTGTGTTTGGTTGGGGGCTGCCTGTCTACTCTGAGGTCTGATGCTGGAGGTATATGTTGGCCTGTCTTATTATTCTTTGCATGTCAGGACCCTTCATGTGAGCTCTCCAAGACAGCAGCCAGGTAGCACATGCAGACCACCTGCTCTTGTCTTGGGCAGCCTCTCTTTAGTGGGCCCGGACACCCCAGTCTGGTGAAGGCTGCCTCATAGTGTCCTGGGTGAGGGTCTTATGCTTCTGCCTTTCCCCCTTAGATCTCATAGGGCCATAGCTCATGGAACCCTCCCTTCTACGGAGTTAGTACTATTCTGGGATAGTGGGGAGACAGGGGAAGAAGGGCAGAGTCACTCTAGTTTGGACCATGGAACCAGATTTAAAAGCTCTGTGCCCTAGGACAAGTCATTGGAAATTCTGGGTCTCATTTCCTTCTCTGTAAAATGGTGACAATCACTTAGTCCTTCATAGGTCCCTCATGTGCTGACAGTCACTGGTGACATTGCTAAAGAGAAGGTTCAGGACTGAGAGACATTCAGTGTGTGTGTGTGTGTGTGTGTGTGTGTGTGTGTGAGAGAGAGAGAGAGAGAGAGAGAGAGAGAGAGAGAGAGAGAGAGAGAGAGAGAGCGATCCTGTCTTAAAAAGGAGTTCTTTCCCTACACTATCCTTCCAAATAAAAATAGGTCTGCCTTCCCAGTAGAATCAGTGAGAGCCAATAAATCCTCATATAAGGCACCAGGAAGGATTGTAGTGTTCCCTAGAAGACTCTGGTAGCACACTGCTCTAAGGTGGCTTGGGGTCAAGCTTAAGGTCAACTTGGGGCACTTTCTTTGGAGGGCCATTGTTTCCTCTCAGCTGACCACCTGGTCCCTTATTGCTTCCAGGTCTTACTTAGGCCACATAGGTGAGCACTGACAGGGGAGTGGGAAGGTGGGGGGAGCTGCTCCTAGATTCCGCTCCCTCTTTGATGTCTCTTGGGGTCCAAGTTCTGAGGAGCATGTGAGGGGTTCCCCCTCCTACAGCTGCAGCAGCAGCCTGTACTCATGCTGACACAGACTGGAGCGGTTGCCATGGGGACCAGGCTCTGTGCCCAGATGCATTCTCTGAGCGAAAAAGATGGGATGGGTCTCCTCCCTGGAGAGATGGGGGTTCTGCTTTCTAGTGGGGATGGAGGGAAAGAGCCACAGGCCCCTTGCCTGGTTTTCCTAGCCAGACCTTGAAAGTCCCCTCCTCCAGGAGATTCATGGCCTGTGTCTGGGGCTCCTGCTTGGTGCACGTGGAGTAGCATATTCACCCATAGCCACCATCTTTCTCATAGACCCTCCTCCTGGCTACAGCACAGATGGAGAGGTCCTGGTGTTCCAAGACCAACCATCCATTCCCCCGCATGCTTGGGGTCAAATGTAAGGGAGAGAACCTTATTGATGACTCACCAGTACTAAGTCTTCTCCATGTCCAAAACTCCATTGGAGTCTTGGATCCCTGACAGTCCCCAACAGGGGACGTGTGGGTGGTGAGGGAAAACATGAAGTGACTCCTCAGAAGAAGCAGCCTTCACAGAGACAAGTGAGACTCCAAAGACATACTCATAGGCTTGCCTGTGCTTCCCATAACCTGGGGAATGCTCCCTGTGTTGGGATAATGTTGGGCTTTCTCATCCTGGTGATTGGTATTCAAGGTTATAATAGGCATAAGATCCTTGTCTTTCCATCTGGCTTGCGATGCAGAGATGGGCAATCTCTACCAGGGTGCTGGGTACTGGCTGGATGTCTCTGGACCCTTCCTCATACTTCTGTGGGGCTTTCACAGTCTGTCTCCTCTGAACTAGGCACTTGACTACAAGTCACACATAGTAGGCTGGATTATGGGTTAGAAAGCTGAAACTAGGAGGCCAAGGTCACATGACCACTTGCTCACAAGTTTCTGGTTTAACTCTTTTTAGTGACTCCTGGCATCATCCTGCCCCAGTGAATGGTGCGGCAGTCTGATGGACCAGAAGGTACGGGTTCAAGTCACCTAAAAATTTAAAGTTTTAGATGTGGTAAAGCACACGTAGCATAGAATTTGCCATCTGCAATATTTGAAGTGTACACGTCAACTGTCTCACATACATAGATGCCCTGCTTTCGTCACCGTCATCCATCTCTCGAATCATTAATCTCCTGAAACTGCACCTCTGCTCTGGTGAATCAGTGTTGCAGACTGCTCGTTCTCCTCACCGGTGGGAGCCCCAATCTGCTTTCTGTGACACAACCGCCCTCAAGATGGCATTCAAGTGGAATCAGTATTTGTCCTCTTGTGACTTGCTTGTTTCTCTGTGTAAAGTACCTTCAGGGTTCTTCTGTGTGGTAAACACATGCTAGACTATCCACCTTCTTTAAGGCTGGATAATATACCACTGTATGAAGACCTCATTCTGATGACTCATCTGTTGACAGACAGTTGAGTTGTTTTTGTGTTTTGGCTTTGTGATGACTCATACTTCAGTGAGCATGGGTGTATAAATGTCTTCTCAAGGTCAAATCACCTTTTAAAATGGATAACTTGAGAACAACGTCACTTGGCCTACCTCCTAGGATTGTTGTGACAATGTGTCACAACATTTGTGAAGGGCTGGATTCCAAGTCATCTCTTTCATTAGCCTTGACTGGGCAGACTTCTAAGAGGAGAAAGCTTGGGATACCTTCCTTAATCCCATCCCTAGAAGGAGCTTCACAAAAGAGAGGAGACTAATTAAAATACCAGTAAGGGTGTCCAAGTGTGTTGTGAGGGCAGATCTTCCCACACCCTGCTTCTTTATGTCTGAGCCCCTTCCAGAACATTCTCTCCCACAAACCCAGAATTAACATGCAACTACCAGGCACCTGCCATCCCCCAGTCCACCTGAGATATATATGATTAACCTTTGCACCCAGCCTCTGTTTTCTTCCTTAACACAATCAAGACAAATTCAACTCAAATTTCTAATCAAGGGACCTGTGGCTTATAGATGTGACCTGCTTTTTTCTCGTGAGTTCAGACTATAATGGGGCTTCTGTGCCTTCCAATACAGACACTACAGGTCTCTGTTTCCCTCTTCACTCCCCGCCAGGGCATGTGAGCCCCTTAGAGCCTCTGCCCAGGAACCCCAGGGTGGTTTAGATTGCTCCAGTCCAGTTGTCCTCAGTGCTCTGCCTGTGTCTCCTTTATCCCAGACCTCCACACTGCAGCTTCTCATCCTGTCCCAGGCACAGCTGCCCCAGATGCTCTGGAAGTTGCTGCATCCCGGACCTCCACACTGCAGCTTCTCACCCTGCCCCAGGCACAGCTGCCCCAGATGCTCTGGAAGTTGCTGCATCCCGGACCTCCACACTGCAGCTTCTCACCCTGCCCCAGGCACAGCTGCCCCAGATGCTCTGGAAGTTGCTGCATTTGGCAGCTGTTCACAGTCTCCTCCCTGGGCCTGCATGCAGCCTCCACTTTGTAATCTCTTCTGGAGGCCCAAACCCCACAGCTCTGCTTCCCATCGCACTTGGCCTTCAGTCCGCTTGCTCCCCACTCTGGACTGGGAGCTTCCTGGAGCAGGGAAGGTGGTCTGGGCACATACCAAGTACTCACAGGACATTTGTGGATGGAATGACAGTCTCCCCTGCTGGACATGCTCTTGGGAGCAGGAATGGGGTTCAGCCTCCATTTCCGTTTCTTCTTGGTCCCCCATATCTGATGGAGCACCTGGTGTATGAGAAGAACCCAGAAAATGGCTGTTTAGATAAATGAGTGAATGAATGATGGGACCGGAGCCTCTGTGAGCTTTGGGTGGAGCTGGGTGGTTCCATAAGTGCGTACTGCTGACACATCACCATCATAGTTACCATAGTGACCTCCATGGGTGTGGGGCTGTGATGGAGCACTCGAGATGGGGGAGACCTGAGGTGGGAGAAGCAAAGGGGAGAGCTTGGGCAGAGTTGGCAAACCTGTGTGCACACTGGCTTCTCTCCTGTGTCTCCTAAGCTGAGCACGGCCTCTTTGCTGTCATGAACCTCAGAGAGAGGCCATTTGAAACTACTACACCCCAGCTCCCCTCTCCCCAAGAGTGCCTCAGACTGCTGCTTCAAAGAGTCTTGCCTTCCTGTCCAAAAGCGAACAACTGAAGCTTGCGGTTCCTAGTCTTCCATAATGTCCCCAAACTGGGGGTTTTTGTTTTTCTTTATGCCTTTCCCCCAGCTGTCTTTTCAAACCAGCCATGCAGACCACTGGGTGTTTGCCATGTGTCTCCTTTGTTTCCTGGCAGCATTTTGGAACCTACTGCCTGTCCCCCAGCCCAATGAGAGGCAGCCGAGCCCTGGGCACCAGCCTGTGCCCACTGGAGCCTACCTCCAGGGTTGTCGCACGCCCCCATGGAACTCCACATTCCGCCCTGGTTCCTCTGAGTCTGCCAAAGGCTCCCCAGCTGCTTTTTGACAAGGCTTGCTACTTCTTCATCTTTTCTCACAACCTGTGACTGAACTGTATGCATTGCAGGTGTCAGGACCTAATGCATCTTTTAATTCTCTACTATTGATGGAAATTTGGGGTCTGGGAAGCAAACCTGACTTTCATCGGTTTAATTGGTCTTTCGTATTGATCAGTGCCCATAGTACATGGAAGACCAGGTCTGGGCTGTTGCAGATGAACAAAGAGTGTCATTACAGCTAAGTTCGAGGCTCATCCCAGGGACTGTTGTAGCCTTAGGGCATATCCAACTCTGACTTTCACCATAGTCTTTCAGTCTGAGCCTCTCTCTTCGGGTTGGAATTCGAGACCTCCATGGGTAGGATATGCATCCAAAATAATTCTCTCACAGAGCCAGCCCCACGTCTAGCTTGGAAGTGGCCCTCAGCTATTATGCTGAATGCATCTTTGGCGCTCACCGCAGCCTTGAGTCTGCCAGGCAAGACCACATACACATGCGGGAATGCCATGGCACTATGGCTTGAGGATCCTGGACACTAGCTAATGGACAGTCGTCCTTCACAGTGTCATACTGTGCTGCCTGTGGGTTACTTTACCACGTGGGGCCCACTCTGGTAGGCATACTTTTGGCAGGATTCAGATACCCTGCCTACAGCTGTCCAACCTCCTGACCATTGTCGTCTTCCCATCGTGACACGTGTGTTCTTGCTTGGTAGATGGGGCCTGTGTTTTCTTGACCCAGTGGGGAGATGGGCTCGAGCATAGATTTTTCTCTCACTCCACTCAAAGTGAGACCTTGGGACTCTTGCCTCCCTCTGCGGAAGATGCTTGGCTTTGAGTAAGCCCCAAGTCTCCGTGGTAGCCTCCAGAACCCTTGTGAACTGTGGCTGTGGGGAGAGCATGCCTTCTGCTTCTTCAGTGTTACTGGAGCTGGAGGAGGCTGAGTGTGAGAGAGCAGCACTGCCATGAAGGTGGTTTATTATCACTGGTATTGGTTGACCAGGTGTCAGAGGGTTGGCTGGAGATGCAGCCGCCCCCAAACTTACGGCTTCTGGGGAAATATGTTCTGGGTCCAAACATTTAACTCTCAAACTGGCTTGTGGACAGAGTGGTTTTAAAAACTAAGCATTTCACTGTGTCGTGACAGCATGTTTCTGTCTTAGTCTTCTACTAATTTCAAGGTTTGTTTTAAAGGGGAGAATGCATGATTTATCTTGTCTGATTTCCTGGAGTAATGTGTTTACCGAGCAGACATGGTGTTGGTAGAGGCAGCATAGGTACTCTGTCGTGTTAATGAAGAGCACGTACATATGGGTCATTCCCCAAGTTCGAGGCCCAGCCTGGCACTGGAACTTGTAATACTTTGCCCAGCCTCCTCTCACAAGCTCTGCTGTCTGAGAGGCTTTACTAGCCTTCACTTATTTCCTCCTAGCTCTGGAGGCTGGAAATCCATGGCCAGGGTTTGCACAGGTCAGCCTTTTATAGACGATGCCTTCTTCCGTTTTCTCTCATGGCCTTTGTGTGGGTGCCCCTACCCTAATCACTTCTTATTATAAGAACACAGGCAGATAGGGATTATTTTCCCTATATGTTTTTCTTTTGTGAACAGAAGGCCCAGAAGACAAGAGTACTTGCTTTTGCAGAGGACTGGAGTTCAGTTACCAGCACCCACATCAGGCAGGTCAGATGTCCTGTAACTCCAGGGGATCTGATGTTTTCTTCTGGAATCCTTGGGTCCCTGCATACACAGGTGCATATATACAGACACAAATACATACATACACACAAAGTGAAATATTTCTATATCTCTATATATAGCTGTAAGATTTTAATAAGAGTGTTAATGTTACAGAGATTAGCCTTGCAGTGAGGGTGAGCTATGGCACAGGTTATGCTTTCTTGGAAACCCGTAGTGTACATTTGTGATTTGAAGGCTCCAGACAGTATAGAAGCTGATCCCCTGCCCTGAAACCTCAGAACTTGATCCACTCTTCTTCATTTCACTTGCTCATTGATTCTGTCTGGAATGCTCTTTCCAAAATGTTAGTGAGCTCGTATCACTTTGAGACACTCTTCATGTTCAGAATTAGAGTCGGGGAAGGTGGGGCTGGGTTGTGAGTGTGGCACACTAAGGACTCAGACTCAGCATGATGGTCACCAGAGGACATGAGAAAGAGGGTGGAAGGTACAGCCACCATCCTGGAGTCTGCATGGCCCTGAGGACTGACAGCACCAGCTCTACCCAGGGATATGGGGGGGGGCGCTGAAGTAGACGTGCTGCAGGTGGATCTGGGGAGAGTCACCCTTGGGGAGGAGATGGGTTGGGGGCTGCTTCTGCTTCAGGGGTCCATGAGCCAAGGGCAGCATGAGACACCCCGAATGGAGATTCTTGCAGACAGCCTCTTGGCATGATTCAGGTGTTCTGGCTCTGGCTGTCCAACCTTTGGACCATCAGCACCTATCCAGCCTGACGTGTGTGTTCTCCACTTGGTCCTCTGTCTATCAAAGGCAGTAAGGCCCCTCCTCTTTATCCCACTGAAGAAGAACCGGAAATCCATTATTCTTTGCTCATGTTCCATACTTGGTGTTACCATCAGTTGATGGGGGTGGGAAGGGGAGAGGAAGACCAACAAGGAAGACTAGGCAACCACTCTCTTGATCCAGTCATGGTTAGAGACTGAATTCATTCTTAAAATGGGACAAGAGAACTGACCCCTGGCTAGGAGAAGCCCGGGGTGGGTAACAGATGGAAGGATGGAGGTGTGAGAGCAGATGAGAATAGAGTGAGGTGTTATCTGCCTGGCAGATGCCTCTTTGGAAGGAAGAGACCAATTATTATCAGTGTGTTGGGCACCCGGGGATCTGTTGTGACTAGCTGTGTTCCTTGCTAGCACTTGAGGCTGCGGAGGCTGGAGAGGTGGTCTGGACCCTGCATTAGCCAGGAATGGACTGTTTGCTGATGGGAGACCACGTGGGCACCATGTCAAAGCAGCCAGCTGGGCTAGAGTCAGCAGTCCCAGCAGGAACCCATTTTCCCTTGAGACTCCCTGCCACCTGCTTGCCAGGCATAGGCTGTGTTTTAGGAAGAAGTCTTTCTCTCAGGGAAAGGCAGAAATGACAGTCCAGTCTAATACAAGTGAAAGCCACACTGTCCCTGATCCGCACAAGCATGTAGGTGTGAGGACTCTGGCTATGTGACCATTCGGAGCAGCAGGAAGTAGCCTAGAGTCCCCTGGGTGGGGGTGGGGTGAGGTGGGAGGGAGGGAGGGAGAGAGAGAGAGAGAGAGAGAGAGAGAGAGAGAGAGAGAGAGAAGAGGAGAAGAGAAGAGGAAGAGGAAGCGGGAGAAGAAGAAGAAGAAGAAGAAGAAGAAGAAGAAGAAGAAGAAGAAGAAGAAGAAGAAGAAGAAGAGGAGTCATGCAGACAGGAAAAGAAAGCTTTTTTAACAGACGGCAGGGTAAGGAAGGCAAGAGCAATTGGGAAGCAGCACAGAAGAGTCGGCGCCGTGAGGGCTGACAGCAGGACCCTGATGGCCAAGGCCCTTCCTTCATCGTAGGGCTGGTGTTTGCTAAAAGAGGTTTACTCTGACGTGTGTGCCAGGAATGCTCGTCACTGGTCATCAGGTCAGCCACCACCACCCCATACGACTCCGGTTACCCCCCGGGTGCCTCTGGCTGAGGGGAGCCACAAGGCTGTTTATTTCCCACCTTCTGCGGTGGCAGAGCTAGAGGGGTCCTTCCCTGTAGAGCAGGCAGACTCCGGGGTGTCAGCTGTGATGCTGAGAGGGGCACCGAGAACAGATGGGCAAGGAAAGCAGCGTGTTTTCCCAGCCAACAACCAACCATCGAGTCAGGGACTGAACAGGCCCCAGAGACCTAAGAAAGGGACTGGAAGGTGCTCATATCCAGCGTGGGACAGACCCTCAGCAAACTGGTGTCTGATCACTGCATCTACAGCAGAAATGACTGACTTGTCTAGCCGGAACAAGGAAGGGCACGAGCCTGACATGGTGACGGGGTTTTACATTGGAACCTCACCCAAGGATAGGCCTTTTATCCTTCTGTGGGTTCTCTCAGATCACTGAGTGTCACCTCGGTGACCTTGGCCCATTCTCGTCCCCTGTAAGCGCCGGGGTCCCCTTAGAATGCCATGGACCTTGAGATCCCTTTGAGCACCAATTCCATGCTTTCAGATGCACGAAGACTTGGGGCTATTAACTACACCTGATGCAGACGTAGTATTTGTTTTTCTGCAGTGCAGACCAAGCTGTGGTAGATACCTCTTTAAAGGTGGGTGCCAGGATCCTCCCACACCCTCTAGCCCTGTAACACCACCCTGTGTCACCCATGCAACTGAGTCTCCAGAGGGAAGGGAACAACTCTCCACGCCCCGAAGCATAGTAGCACAGCATAGGCTCTGGGGTCTGGCAGGTGCTGACACCTCTGGGTCCCAGCCTCCTCATCTAGAAAATGGCCACAGGTTGTTCTTCGTTTGTTTTGTGGATCAAAGGGCCCTGCATGGGAAAGCGATGGGCAAACTATGAAGTGCCACGTGCATGCTTTCCAGGGAAGTTCTTCGTGGCAACTGGCTTTCTTAGCTGTTCGATTGCACAGCAAGGATGCTCTGAGCTGGTCCTGAGAAGTAGCAAGGACAGAAGAGAGGGACAGATGTAAGTCTCTCTTGACCACAGAGGTATCACTTGGAAAGTTGTATAGCTGTGAAGTCCTGTCCCCGAAGAGGAAATGATAAAAGACCAGTAGGTAAACTGCAGAGGAAAATGGAGACTGGGAACAGTATCTTTAGAACAAACTGATCCCAGAGACAGTTTAGGAAGTGTGACCAAAGACAGAAGGCTGCTCATGATGCTTGGCAAGGCCTGCTTCAGTGAGCTAACCTCAAGGATAGAGGGTTGTAAGGCCCCTGAATGGCTGCTGATGGCTGAAGAGCCCCTTGGGGGTGACTCCTAGTGGGAAACAAAGAAGCAGCAGAAGCCAAGTTACAGTGTATTTGGAAGAACCCACACTGATGGTCATGTGTCATCTGGGAAGAGGGAACATCAATTCAGAAAATGCCTCTGTCTTAGTTACTTTCTAATTCCTGCAATAAAGCACATGACCAAGGCAACTTATAAAAGAAAGTCTTTAATGGGGCTTGCAGTTTCGGAGGTGTGGAGTCCATGATGGCAGAGTGAAGGCATGGCGGCAAGATCAGCTAAGATCTCACGTTTCAAAACCACAAGCATAAGGCAGAGAGCACACTGGGAATGACACAAGTCTTTTGGCGTATTAAGCATTTTCCCAGGGACACGTGGAATATACACGTGGACTTCTGTGGTGTGTGGAAAGCTGCCATGTTGTATGCTAGGCACACCCTGGGTGCTTTGGGGTTTGTAGAGGATATGTCAGGTTCAAAGTCAAGTTGACAGGAGAGGAGGCCCTCGGACTTGGGTAGGTTTGGAGGGAGAGGTGGCTTCAGGTGAACGTGAAGAAAGAGGAAGTCATTCCTGAGCCAGGACGGAATGAAAAGGCTCTTAGGAGGTACTCGTTTACCAATCCTTGGATCTGAGAGGTTAAATAAAATTTAAGTAAAAATGTTAATAGAGTGAAGGGGGTGAGAGACAAGACTCTATGGCTTATGGGGCAAGTCTCTTGGCTATGGTTCCCAAATGCCTGGAAAACATTCCCTTAAGAGGGTAAAGGAGCTGGGCGGTGGTGGCGCACACCTTTAATCCCAGCACTAGGGAGGCAACAGGTGGATCTCTGTGAGTTCAAGCCTAGCCTGATCTGCAGAGCAAGTTCCAGGAAAGGCTCCTAAGCTATACAGAGAAACCCTGTCTCAAGAGAAAAAAAAAAAGGATAAAGGGGAGGCTGGAGAGATGCTCAGCAGTCAAGAGCACTTGCCTCTCTTGCAGAGAACCTGGGTTCAGTTTCCAGCACTCATATGTGGTTCACAACCATCTGTAATACCAGTTCCAGAAGATCCAGTGCCTCTTCTTATTTCCACAGGTACCAGGCACATACATGGTGTACATACATACAAGCAGACAAAACATTCATACACAGAAGTGAGAAAAAGTAAACTAAAGGGATCTAGAGCTGAGATAGAAGGCTGCCGGATAGGATAATTCATTGACAATCAAGTTAGCCAATGATGTTTAGGACCACATGTTCGAGTCCTTGGCAAGTTCTTTCTGAAGAATACAGAAACCAAGCCGTGTGTGTGTGCATGTGACCTCAGCACTAGGGGAGGCAGAGATAGGAGGGTCCAGGAGGTTCTATTTTCAAAAAGAAGGCAGAAAATTGAAGCTGACAAGATTCAGGAGAGAGCTCACTACCATGGTCTGCAGTGGAAGCATTCACTTCTATGATGGTGGCCAGGGAGACTCAGGCCTGTCATGTTTCCATCTTTGCCTTGGGTGCTGGGCAGCTCAGAACTAAATTTTATGCAAGTGTTCATTCTCTCAAGTCCAGCCTTTAAAAAAGATGCTCTAACTATTCCTCCCTTCACCCACATATCCCTATTCAGCCTGTCTTTGTCTTTTTTTAAAATATGATTTTCTTATTTGATGCTGTGTCATATCCTTTAGCAAGCACGCAGTATTTTTAAGGCATTTCAAGTACTTTACTACTAGTAAAGAGTACTGCCATGTACACCATGCTTTCCAGGATTAACTGTGGGGACTGTGTCTTTGGCTCGACCTGTTGCAACACCTCCAAGCTCAGTTTTCTGCTCAGTGACAATAAATTTCCTTAACCCAGGATACATGCATGGATCCACACATACATCCTGTCAGCTCCTTAATTGGTTTGTGTTTTTTTTTCATGTTGTAAGTTTTATTGTGTATATCTCTTGTGTTGTGAGCGATCGCAATCTATTTTGGTTGAAAGAAATGTATTATAAACACTAGAAGGGGAAAAGAAATAAAAGAATAGAAAATGGAAGTATTTGAAACATCAAGAAACTTGACAGGGGGCTGGCGAGGTGGCTCAGTGGTTAAGAGCACTGGCTGCTCTTCCATAGGACCTGGGTCCAATTTCCAGCACCCAAATGGCAGCTCATAACCTTTTGTAACTCTAGTCGCAGGGGATCCAACACCCTCTTCAGTCCTCTGCAGGCACTATACTCACATGGTGCACAAACACACATGTAGGCAAAACACCTGTACACATTAAATATAAATAGATAAATCTTTAAAAGATTGAAAGAAAATTGACAGCAGCTGAGACAATTATAACTGAGACAATGGAGGCAAGTGGAATGTTTAAAGAGGTAAAAGATTGGACTAAGTGATTTGCAGTTCTTGCAGTATACTTTATATTCTTTTAATTACATTAATTAAATTAATTAATTCATTTATTCACCTCCATATGTATGCATATGCCACAGTATGCACATAGATGTCAGAGGACAACATGTGGGAGTCGATTCTCTCTTTCTACCGTGTACGTTCTGGGGATTAAAATTAGGTCACAAGGCACCTTTGTTCACTGGTCTGCAACCTAATCACTATGCTTTCTTTCTCAAGAGGTATTGTGAGCAGACTTTGCCCCTTAGTAAGAGGGAGATTAGGATATCCATGGTCAGGAGTCTCATACTCTTCTGTGAGTGGCAGCAGACAACTACTGTCTATGTTTACCATCTGCATGGCTTGACTTCTCTAGAGGAGAATGGAGAGGGAGGCTTGCTCTCCTCTCCCCTGGCTGAATGATTGATGGGAGGGAGTGTGCCTCAGAGAGTAAGTGGAGCTGTGGTTGGTGCTCTGGGGAAGGAGGAGATGCATGAAAGATGAAGGAAACGATTTATTGGAAAAGAAATAGGAAACAGGGCAGAGCAGAGAGGAGCTGGAGGACTTGAAAAGGCAATGTGGGGAAGTGATGCAGGAAAGAGGGAGAACCATCGCAATCTAGAAGGATGGGTTGATGGACAGGGCTATAAAGAACCTGAGAAGACTGTAGGAAATGGAGGGTGTGAGGCATTCAGTAAGCTTATGTCACACCCAGCAGTAAACTCAGAAGATTAAGGGAAATTAGGAGCTTGAGGACAAAGTTTGAAGAGAAAGCCATGAGTTCACTCAATTTCTAATTGAAAAAAACCCAGGGGCCATCAGTTACATCCAAATGTCCATGAGAATAGCTACTGAAGAAGGAGAGAGAGACACTGATTCCAGGGTCTGGGGACAGGTCCACATTGCAGAAGAGGACAGGAATAGAGAGCAAGGAGGGAGGGTACCAACTTTTTTTTTAACAAAGCTCTGTGGACCAGGAGCTCTTGCAACTCCTGCCTCAGCAGTTGTCTCCAGTAACCAGCTCCTCCCATGTATTCAAATCGACTTTTATCTGCACATGCCTCGCCCTGCCCAGCTTGCCACATACTGTCACATAGTGTGTGTCTGTATGAGGCTGATGCTAGGTGCTCCGGTATGTAAACACCGTTATCATTGTATTGTAGTGGATTAAAAATTATTTCCCATACGCACAGGAGTGCCACCAGTGTTCTGCCTGGGGGGATTCTAGAACTTTGGTTGCTCCATGCTCCATTTCCAGGGTTATTGAATTCATTCCTAGCCAGTGCATAGGAAAAGAGGATGGTGGCTCATGGCTGCAATTCCAGCCTCTGAGAAGCTGAGGTAGGAGAACTGAGAACTCATAGGAGATTAAAGCCAGCCTGGGTCACAGAGTGAACTCCTGTTTCTGAGAGGGAGTATTGGGGGAAGAAGGAGATAGAACACACACACACACACACACACACACACACACACACACACACACACACACACTTGATCATGGGAGAATTTTAGGGCCAAGCCTAGTGGTGGTGGTTGATTTTACTTGCCTCCCACGAGCTTTAATTCATTAACACAAATGCCCTGATTGCTAAGGAGGCTGAGAAATATGCTTTGGCTGTGTTTTCAAGGAAAAGGGAGGGGGCAGCTTTGGTAGATAGATACATACATAGAGGTTAATAGCAATATTTTATAAAGTTTCCTCCGTGAAATAAGTGAAGCTCAAACTATAACAACGTCACCTCAGAGGGTTATGTTTACTCCTGGAGTCTTTACTCCTTTAAGAGATTTGCAAAATGATCTCACTGTACTGACCTTGAAAAACCGATCTCCTTTTTTTCTTGGGTCCTGGGCATGGCTGTTTTGAAGTAAATCCCTCACAACCCTGTGTAGCTAGAGGTTTGGGGTCTTCATATTTCCTGTGTAAAGGCTTTCTAAGGGTTGGGGTAAATGAAGGCACATGTAAATAAGGTCATAAGCCTAGGAAGAAATAGGGCTTCGTTTGTACACACTTGGTTCATAGATCTCAGGTTACATTGCCCCTGGTTTTCTTGTTATTTTGTCTTTTATTTTTTTGGAGCTGAGGACCGAACCCAGGGCCTTGTGCTTGCTAGGCACATGCTCTACCACTGAGCTAAATCCCCCAACCCACACCTGGTTTTCTTGAGAAGCCAGTGGCTCTCCCTTACCTAAGCTTTGGCTCTGTAGACCACTGGGGTACGTTAGTCTGCCTCAGTGTCTGAGGCCTGTTTCCCCTAGTACCTGGGCAATGCTAGCCTGTACCAGGGCAGACCCTGTGCTTACAGCTTTTTCTCCTTTCTCGTTGGACTTCTGAACTATACCTGACTTGCTTTCTGCTGTCATGTCTAGTTTCTTTCGGCAGGCCTAGTTTCCTTAGCCTGTCTATTCTGCGGAATTCTGTGTTTCCAGATCCTTTTGCCCTGGATGTATTAGCCCACTGCTGTCCTGGTTTCACCCCGTGAGCTGTTTGCTTGCTTGCTTGCTCTTTAGAGGGAGGGGCAGGGCTAAGGGACCCAGCAGGCTGTGAGATAAGAGCAGCAGCAGCTCCTGCTGCGATGTCCTGGTCTGACCTACACACACACACACACACACACACACACACACACACACACACAGATCCCCTGGAAGGGCCTCGGTTGCAGACCTGGCAATGTGGCTGCTGGCAGCAGCCTACCCTGCTCTCCTGTACACCCAGTCTCCCTCCTTCTCCATCTTTGGACCAAGTGTCTTAATGGTCCTGTCTGACCCTCAGCCCCTGTACCAGAAAGATGAAAATGATTTCTCAGTCTCAGTTCTCCTCCGTGCTTTCTTGGAACCTTGAACAGAACACTTGGGGCTTCTGTAGCACTCTATACAGAACCCCATTAGTGAAATATCAGCACCCTGACAGACCCTCCCACTATACCTATATGTGTATACCCAGTACCTTGGACAGAGTTCTCGGGGAACAGCTTCAGCCCCTGGTCAGGGCCCCATTAAAAGTCTTCAGTGCAGGACTGAGGCTTGTGAAATGGCTTCAGCACCACGGACAGAGACCTTTCCAAAAGGGTGTTGGGTACCCTGGACAGCACCACCGGTCAAGTCCTGGCTAAGATTTCAGAATGCTGGACAGAGCCACCCACCCCAGTCTTGTGGGTTTGTGTTCTCATTGCAGCTACAAAGGATTCTCAGTTCTCAATGGAGGCATAGATTTCCAGTGTTGACCAAGCAAACCGACTTATACTGAGACTCACCCAAACTTGGGGGTTGGCCTTCATGGGTCTGCACTGCTGTCAGCTAGGATGGCTAGGTGATGACTTCTGGTTAGTCTGTACTTTTTTTTTTTTTTTTTTTTTTTTGTTGTTTTCAAGACAGGTTTCTCTGTGTTGCCCTGGCTGTCCTGGAACTTCCTCTGTAGACCAGGCTGGCCTCGAACTCACCTGCCTCTGACACCATTGCCTGGCATCTGTTCCCACTTTCACTAATCTGGGAAATTCAAAACAGCTCTAAGTTGTTGCTCTAGCTGAGAGTTGCCGCTGTCCCTGGCTGTGGGGCCAGATTTCAGTGTGGTGCTGCAGCCCAGCTGTTTCAAGCTGAGCCATGAGGCAAGTCATTTCTCATCCGTGTCCTGTGCAGACACCACAGCAAGATCACAGACTTTACACCTGGCTCTCCGTCCCACTGTGACCTGGGACACATTGTTTCTCTTTTCTGGATCATTTGTAAAATAAGGATATTATTTACTACTCAGAGCTGTTATCAAGTTGGTATCAGGATTAGCATACCCCTGTGGCACCCAAATTGTCTTTTTTTTCTTTTTTAAAGCTGTCTCCTTGCTTACACTTGTGCTTTGTCCTCAGGGTACAGCACAGTGTGTGTGTGTGTGTGTGTGTGTGTGTGTGTGTGTGTGTGTGATGGGGGGATACACTAGGGATCTACATCAGAAGGCTTTCTCTATTGCTTTCTGTCTTATTTTTTGAGACAGGGTCTCTCACTGAACTTAGAGCTCGTAGATTAAGCTAGATAGGTGGCCAGTGAGCTCTAGGGTTCTTTCTATCCCTGCCTCTCCTGCACAGACTCATCACACTAGTTTTTATGTGGGTGCTGGGGCTTGAAATCAGGTCCCCATGCTTGCTTTACCCCACTGAGCCATCTCCAAGTCCCGATAATGCTTTTATTCTATTAGTAAATGGATTTTTGTTTCATAGGTGAATTTTAATTTAGACCTTGTCACCTGTATCTTGCAACTGTCAAAAAAAAGTGAATGTCTTGTGTTGTGGGAGAAATTGGAGCTGAGTGACCTAGAGTGTACCCAGTACTGTCCCCTGGTTTTGTCCTTCACAAACCCTTATCTAGATACTGTTACCTTGGCCAGAGTGCCATATGGGCCCACTGTGGACCTCCACACCTTTGCTGGTGCAAGGTGTGAAAAGGTCAGTGACCAGGTGATAAGGGCTCCACTCTGTCCACTGGTCTTGGTTCTTGGTCTGCACACCATGGTCCTCACTGATCCCTCTTTCCACCTGCACAATGCCTGGAAGAGGTATGATGTTTCTCCAACATGTAGAGCCCAGTTTGTAAACAAACCCTGGAACTGGTGCTGCCACCGCCCTCACAGCAGATGGCTCTGCAGCTGCCCACTGGGTGGGGCCTCCCTGGAAGCAAAACAGACAGGCAGGCTCCAGGCTCTGCGGTGAAGCAGAGGCGCCCAGTTGGGGCCCAGGGGAGAAGGCCAGGAGGCCTAGAAAGGGAGACACCTCCCTCCTCTCTTCTAGGGCATGCCTCCTGTTTATGTCTTCCTCCCTGCTTGCCAGCCTCCCTCTATCCTTTCATCCTTTCCTTCCTTCCTCCTTATCTTCTCCCCTCATTTTCTCCCATCTCTCTCCCTGCCTTTCTAATCCCCCCTTTGATTCCAGTGAGCTTTCCCTTCTCAGGACTGGGATGAACACGGCCCTCCATTGTGATGCAATTCAGCTGGGTAGTGCTGTGGCAGTGTGCCCATGCCTGGGAAGTAGTTACTGCCTCTGTCAGTAGGTGAAAGAAAATGTAGCTATTGCCAGGCATGTGTTAGCCCGAGGCAGCCTCTTCCTGTGTGGCTAGGAGGTGAGGTGGGCTGACCAGATGGACAGACCTGGGCATGGAACTTGGCAAGCTGAGGCAGCACCTCCCTGCATGATTGGCTGTGCAAGAGTTGTGGGCTCTGAGGCCATTTCCTGTCTGCTAAGTGAAAGTTCCCGTCTTGGAAGGACAGTTGTAAAGACAGGAGGAATGTGAGCGGTAACTGAAGGGTTGTTTGTAATGTATTATAGTTCATCCTCCGCTGAAAGCACCCCAGAGGGCAGGCAGGCATTGTTAGGGGCTGAATGGGTGCTCTTCCTGAGTGTGTGAGGGGATCCAAATTTTTGCAGAGGAGAGGACAGTACAGTGGGTTTTGAAGGGGTTTTGAAGGCTGGGGAGGAGCCTGCTAGGTGGAGGTAGGAGGGCAGAGGAGGTGGCTAATACAAAAGCAGAGAAGTTGGATGGTCCCTGGCTGTGCTCAACAGCAGCTCTGTGCCAACCACCACTGCCATGCGGATGTGCTGGGATGGGGCGTGTGATGTGGAACAAACACTGGCATGACTGGATTATGGCCACTTCTCCTTCATTCATTTCTTCATTTATTGAACGTGTGGTTTTTGAGCTCCTACTATGTGCCAGACCCTGCTGGTGTTCATCCAGTGAAGGAAAGAACAGAAATCTCTCCCATGTGCAGCTTAGGTGATGGGAGACAGAGAGATTGAGAGGTGCTAATGACAGAACAGGATTGGGGTTCATGCCGAGCAGCTGGTTATCACTGCTCTGGGTCTAACATGGAGAGAAAGTGGGAGTGGCTTCCCAGGATCAGCATGACTCTAGGGGTGTGAGGAGGCTTTTGAGCATCCCGGTGAGTCATGGTCAGGATGCTAAGGTAGCTGCTGATCTCAGAAGTGAAAGGGGTGGAGCCAGATCGTAACCAGCAGCGGGAAAGGAGAGCCCAAGGATCAGACGGGGAGGCAAGACCTCAGCCCTAGGTTGTGAGCCAGAGCTGTCCTAGGCAGGGAGAAAGTGAGCCAGGGGTACATGAAGGGGCCTGGTGAGGGTCACAGAGAATTCACCCTCTTGCTTCGTCTCCTGCCTACAGACTAATGAAGGGCAGTGAGGGTTCATGCCTAGGCCACTGGCAGGCATGGGAAAGGGGTGAAGGAAAAGAAGAAATGAGTGCAAGGAGTTTTGAGTGATGGCCAAAAGTATTGTCTTATCAGTTCACGCTCATGTCTCTTTTTGTGGGCTGCTCAGACTCTGGAGCTCAGAGGTTCGAACCACCTGCCTTTCCCGGAAGCTGGGCCAGGGTGTCCTTCCCCAATGGGCATCACCTCAGATCAGCTGGGTGTCTTTAAACCAAGGGACAAGATGCGCAGAGAAGCATGTGCCCAGTCTCAGCGTGTCCCACATATATGACCACATAGCACGTATTCCCAGTGGCTCTCAGAAGAGCTTGTGAGCACCCGGCGTTTTTGAGCCGTCGGGGGACTCAATAGTTCAGCCATGTGGAGCATGGAGAGGAGATGAGGAAGTGGGGGAACTTGGGGAGAAATGTGTTTGCAGCAATCAATGCAGACAAGAGCTTCCCAGCAAATGTGTAAATAAAAAGCTTGTGGCAATGCCCTGGGAATGGGAATTGGCCTGAGCTTGGCTCTGCCTCCCTAAGTTAGATGCATACTGCGATGCCTCCTAAAGTTGGCCTCTGTCTTTCCAAGAGCCCGCCTGTGTGGGCATCCAGCAGGGGAAGCTGATAACATGAAGGAGTAGACTACAACAGGCCTCAGGTAGTGGGGATTTCCGGCGAGGTTGTTGCTCTCCTGTGTTTGGCTGGAACATTGCATGGAGAAACATATGGAAGAAATACTATATTAACAGGAAGTTGTGTGACCCATGGCCTCAGGGCTGGGCAGGACAGAGGTCATCTTGTCCCTCAAGGTTTTGGTCACTCCCTGGACCATAGACTCCCAGTGCCACAATACTGCCGCCTGTCTGTAAGGCAGTGTTGTCACTGCAGTGTTTACTCTGGTGAACCCTAGAGCTTGTAGAAATGCAGATGCCCTTTGGTGGCAGCGGAAGCTATTTAGTGTATGGCATAGGGCTGTCATGTGTCACATAGAGTAGAGGTCTCATGTGGAGAAGCCATCTGCATTCATCCCCACAAGAGCTGAGCCTTAAGTGCACTAGCTACCCTCTCCAAAGCCTTCAGGGCCTGGCTTCATCAGTGCAGTTTAGCAAGACTCTAGGACTCGGGATCTCATTAACAGTTCCCCACCCTCGATACCCGACCTGATTCATCACCTCTACCCATATGGCTTCCTACGCTGGCCTACCTACAGGAAGAGTCCTGGATCCAGCCCACAGGAGCTCCATCACCATCTCTGGCCATTTTTACTTGCTGGCCCCATCTGGATCCTTGACTCTGAATCCCCACTTGTCCTAACTCTGTTAGGAAGGATCCCAGTCCCTCTCTCCCACTGCAGTGCCCCACACGCCTCTCTGTCGCCCCCTTGGATAGATTGTCCTACTGCCTTATCAGTTGTCTGGAGTAGCTGTGCCCTTAGTGCCTTCTCCCACAACCACCCCAGCAAAACCTCTGGGTGCTGCCATCCACCTCCCTGTGGCTCCCAGCCTGCCCCTTGGCACTCATCATCTACAGTGAGGAGACAGCTTGGCCCCAGTTGAGGCTTCCACCTGGTGCCCCCAGGGCCTTTGCATGTATTAGAGTGTTTGTCCCATACTAGGCACCCATACTTGGGGCTCTCAGGGCTCTGCTGGGCAGAAGCCCTGGCTGTCCCCACTCTGTCTTTCACCCTCTAGTGACAGCATGCTGTATCACCCCATGTCCTCTACCCTTCTTCTCACTCACTTGTCAGGTGAGGCAGTGGTACCAGGCTGTCCCCTTCAGTGTGGACAGATACTAGGCTTCCTAAAGGGAATATGGGTGATGATGGGCCCATTCTAGAGTGTGATTGCCTGTGTATTGGGGGAGTGTTCCAGACAGGTTCGTGGGACAAGGGACCTCCTCCTGCAGTTGAAGGACTTGACTTGGAAGCCTGGAGTCCCTGCACCTACCCACATGCTCTAGGTGAGGTTGGTATATGTCTATAATGTTAGCAATAATGGGCAGTGCCCAGACTGAGGCAGCGTACAACCTGGACGTTGGTCCTTGAAGCAATTTCTTGTTCAAGGTAATAGAGCCTGTCAGCTGAGTGTCACTGTTGGGTCTCATAGCTTCTGATTGTCATATTTGGAGAGTTTAAGACTGAGTCACTCTGAGCTGTTGGTCTCCCCCACTGGCCCTGCTCAACGTTCACTTCTTGATGTGACTTGCCTGGGCCCATTGGGAAAGGCCATATCCAGAGGAGGTGGGTACACCTTCTCTCACATGACTTCCTGTAACCAGGGGCTACCCTCCTAACACTAGTCCTGTCTTTTGAGTTGGACCCCTTGACTCCCCGCACGACATTCTCACCATGCCTTGTTCTTCATGAAGCAGTATATGGCAACTTTTCAAAGAATTACAGAAGAAAAAGCATGCAGCTAGCCTACACATTTTATGGCTCTATGGTTCCGAGATCCAACATTTCCTGTGCATCATCTGATACTCACATGCCCATGTGTGTTAGAAAACCCAGCGTATATACACTGTTGAGGTCACTGAATTCTAGTGAGCAGAGAGTCCCAGAGAATAGCCCCCTCCGGGATGGTGAGAGGGCTCAGTGTGTAAAAAATCCTGCCATCAAGCCTGGTGACCTGAGCTCCAGCCTCAGGACTCACAGAGAGAGAACTGACTCCCTGCTCCCAAGTTGTGTTCTGACCTCCATGTGCATGCACGCACACGCGCACACACACACACACACACACACACACACACACACACACACACACGAGGCCCCATCCACCTAGTGGGCTGCTTTGCTTCCATTTCCCTAGTGTGGGGTTGGGGGCGGTATTTAATAGAAGGAACCGAAGGGGAAAATGAAATTTTGTGGACTGGGGGATGTTTTTATTTTTATCCACAGGGCTGTGTAAGTGGATCTTGGTCCCTGTGGGAATTCTCAGGACCAGAAGGCTAGAAATAGATTTGATCAATGAAAGTCGTTTCCAGACAGAACAAGCCATTGATAAATTCTAGCCCTGCCTGGTCAATCAGGCTCATCTGTTTCTGGGAGACAAGGAAGAGGGAGAAAGGGAGGGTGACAGGGAGGGAGTCGGGGGCAGGAAGGATGGCGCCTACCGGGAGGAGGCTCCTGAGCTGGGCCTCCCTAGAGTTTCTGCACACTGCCCCCCTCCTGCCCATGAATCTTTTATTTCCATGTCTGGGAAGGAGGAAGGGATGCAGATATCTGTCTAATTAGTGTGAGAGGATCCGGGATTGATCTCAACTGTGATTGATGGATTCATCCCAGCTGCCAGCAGGGTAGTGGGCGACCCCAGGGAGGATGGAGTGGATAGTTGGCTTCCTTAGGATGGTGGAGACTTTGGAAAGAAAATGAACCCTCTCCCCACAACCTTAGCCCCATTTACCAAACTCTCTTGCTGTGGCTGAGTGTGGAACAGGAGGAGTGACGTGAAAGTCCCTAGAGTGAGTGTTCATGTGGCCAGGGGAGTTTCATCAAGCCTGCCTTCTCACAGGTCTTCCTAAAGTTCTAGGCTGCCCCAGCCAGCGTCTCTTAGACTGTCCTTCCTGCTCTTCCCAGTACTTTACCTAGATGGGGAGAACTGGCCTGGGAGACAAGTGACATGATGAGGACATGGTGGCCCACGGTAAACCATGTACTTGAACTCCATGGTGGTGCTCGGGTTCTCTCTGGACCTGGTGTGCTCCCCGGTCACTCAGACTTGCTTGTTGCCTTGGACCCAGGGCTTGTTGATGTCAGGCTAGCATGCTCAGAGGTTGGAGAGCTCACCTGATGTCCCTTACCAAGATTGACAACCTGCGGGTGAAACCTGTAATAGCCAGTGTGAGTGGACCAAGGTTTTAGCTGGCAGAGAGGTCATGTCTTGATGGCAAAAGCAGTATGATTTCTGACAAGGGTAAACTGAGGCACAGAATAGAATAGAGAATGCTCTTTCTACTGCTCTGCCGTGGGTGCTGCCCTTGTGCCCCAGCCTGTGCCTGCTGGGCTTTCCTCTTGATTCCAGACGTGCTTTTAAACCTAACATAGGGAGCTCAGCCCGAAGAGTTGGGTCGCATTTCTGCTTTCCTGTTTCTCACCCATTTCTAGACGCCCAGTGTGCTCACTGCCAGCACTAGCGTTTCCCTCCCAGGAGGTGAGGTCCCAAGCCTTGACCTGCTGACCCCACCCTGGATGCCACTCTGTTTCATTGTTTGGTTTTGTTGTGGCGGGGTTTTGTTTGTTTTTGATTGGTTGGTTGGTCGTGTTTGTTTGTTTGTTTGTTTGTTTTGGCCTCTGACTTCCAGGAAAGACTTCATGGGTCACTTGGCTTGAACCAGCCCCACATGACTGGGGGCCCCAGCCCTTCATCCCCTTAAGGTTTGGGTCCTCAGCTTCATAAGACTGGGATCCCCAACCCTTCATCCCCTTAAGGTTTGGGTCTTCAGCTTCATAAGACTGGGGCCTTCAACCCTTCATCCCCTTAAGATTTGGGACCTTCAGCCTCTTAAGATTGAGGTTTTTGATCCTTTCCCTTCTCAGGATGGGACCAGCCCTTGGGGATCCTGACTCTGCCACCCCATCAACAGGTACCATGTCCATATTAGCTATGCACTCAGACATGAGTTTCTGCGCTTGAAAAGACTAAATGAAAAGGCCCCACCAGACAGCTTGGAACTTCCCGTGGGTCCAATTCTGATCCAGTTTAGGCTCCTCCCCAAGCAAGAATAAACAGGGGTGATTCTAGAAGGCTCCAGGCATTCCACAGGTCTTCCCAGCTACCAGATCTCCAGGTGAGGCTTTTCCAAGAGTAGGACACCTGAAAATACAGCACCTAGACCAGAGAGGCCTCCTGGGTGCCACAAAGCCAGACTTCCCCTCACAGATGTTTCTACCACTGAGGCTTGACCACATCTGCCTGCTTGGTGACGCTACACACTTGTCAAGAAGACACACACAAGACTTGTCCTGATCCTGCCCTGATGGATGCCTTGTGTTCTCATGATGTAAGCTGCAGCTTGTGGCCATAGGGCACCTGAATAGCCAGCTGCCCTACTGGCAAGGAATATATTGGAGGCAAGGGAGGGACTGAGCAGTGGATGCAGACCAGGAGGAAATGAAGCAGAGTCTCTGGGCTGGCCCAGGATGGACAGTCAAAAAATACCACCTAGGGCTCGCCCAAGCGGCCTGGGACACCACTAGGACATGGAGCCTATAGGCTAAAGTCCATGGGCCTCTTAGAGAGTCCAGAATGACCCGGAAGGTCAGGACCCTTTGCCTGCTGTTGCCTGTAGCCTGCATCCAGAACATCAGACACTCAGTTGCTGTTCCCACCAACCTATTTCTAAAGCATCTTCAGGTCCATGCAGCCTGGAAACAGCCCCGAGGAACCTCTACAATGGGCAGTACTGTCTCCCAGGGGCTGATTGAAAGCATCTCAAGATTACATGACTCCATGGCTACCCAACTGCACTGCGTGCTGAACTTATGGACACTTTGCATTGGGTCCCCAGGTCTCTAGAGCAGTTTTCAAGGGTAAGGGACAGACTACTCGGACACGGGGGCGTTGGGTTCAGACCCTGTTCACCCTGTCATACCACCCGGTGCTCATTCAAGAGCAGAGGTTGTCAACTGTGGAATTTTCTTACTGCTTCCATACTGGCGAGTTGTCTTCCACCCACAACCGCAATTTGCTCTTCCTGAGAGATGGGGCCCGGTCTGCCATGCTTCCTGCTGTCTGTCTGACACCCCAAATCCAGCTGGCTTGCCTCCGCACTTGCTTCCTGCTTGCTTGCTTGCTTGCGGATCTGAGTCACAAGGATACAGGTGGCTCTCAGGAACACTTTCAAAGTCACCCGGTTTTCAGAGATGCTTCCGACCCTCCCTGTTCCTTTCCACCTCTTCTGCGGGTATAGCAAGGTGTGATTGGGAGCGTGGATCATCCCAGCCAGCAGCACTTCCTAACGGCAATACCTACAATTCGGATCTTACTTAAGTCTGAGCCCAATAAGGTCTGGAACAAGAAGACATGATTCAGCCTCTTCCCCCCCCCCCCACCCTCCAGTTCTTACCTGCTCTAGTTAGAAAATGGCTTATCCTTTCTGAGATGCAGGATGAGATCTGATTACCACTGTGGACTCTTTGAAAGGTAGGGCCTCTAAGAGGAGAGAAGGTTCTTAGGAGAGGTCAATGCCTTTCTCACAGAACTGGATTCATTCTCACTGGACTGGACCGGTTACCTCAGGAATGGGTTATTTTAAAGGGAAGCTGAGATAGCGTCCTGCTTCTGGCATACGTGCCTGTGGTTCTTCATCTTCACATCACGAATGAGAGCAGCAGGGGGCCCTTGTCAGCATCGATGCTCCTGGAACAGTCTCCTCAAACATATCTCTTTCCTTTATAAATGACTCGGCCTCAGATATTCTGTTATAACAACTGAGCCTGAACTAAGACAATACTTTCGCTCTCTGATACTGAAATACGTATTAAGAGGCCTCAGCATGGGATTTTTGCTAGTCTTTAATTTCATCCAAGGGGCACAGGGATCCTGGGGAAGCAGAGGGATGGAAAAGCTTCTGCAGAGTGGGGCAAGATCTGAACTTCCCCTCTAGGGCACGTGTCCTAATCAACCCATTTCTTTAGAATGGTAGGCATATGGTTAAGACACAGGGCAGGCTGCCTCTTGCCAAAGGTCCTGTGTAATATGACCAGCCAGGGAAGTACAGAGCTCAAGCCTCACAGGCCACAGAGAATCAAGACCTTCACACCAGAATCTTCCTAGCTCAACCTTGTTACTGCCTGGCTGCTGCTTGGCACAAGGGTGTGAGAGCGGCAGAGGGTAGTGTGGTAGAGTGGTCTGTGCAGTGCAGCCAGCAGGAGGAATAGCTTCTAGATATGGCAGGACTGCCTTTGACGGCCTCATCAGCAGGCCAGTGGGCACCTCTAAGCTTAGAGTTCCCATCTGTGAAATGGGGTCCTTCAGCATCACCCAGAAGCCTTTAAAGGGTAAGAAGGATGGTTCCCACCTGTATGTTCCTGGGGTTGTGTTGTTAGGGCCAGTTAGCCTACAGTTGCTATGGCTAGTTCTTTATTTTTATTAAGAAAATTTGTATTCATTTATTCATTTTACATGCCAACCACAGATCCCTCTCTCATCCCTCCTCCTTCCCCTCAGCCTTCCCCCCCATCCCACTTCCCATCCCCTCCTCCTAAAAGGTAAGACCTCCCATGGGGAGTCAGCAAAGCCTGGTACATTCAGTTGAGGCAGGTCCAAGACCCTCACCCTGCATCAAGGCTGTGCAAGGTGTCCCACCATAGACAATGGGCTCAAAAAACCCAGTTCATGCACTAGGGATGGATCCTAATCCCACTGCCAGGGGCCCCTTAAACAGACCAAGCTACACAACTGTCTCCCTTATGCAGAGGGCCTAGGGTCCAGTCTTATGCAGGCTCCACAGCTGTTGGTCTAAAGTTCCTGAGTTCCCACTAGCTTGGTTTGGTTGTATCTGTAAGTTTCATCATCATGATCTTGATGCCCCTTGTTCATAAAATCCCTCTTCTCTCTCTTCAACTGGACTTGTGGAGCTCAGCCTGGTGCTTGGCTGTGGATCTCTGCATCTGCTTCCATCAGTTACTGGATGAAGGTTCTATGATGACAGTTAGGGTATTCACCAATCTGATTACCAGAGTAAGCCAGCTCAGGCACCCTCTCCACTATTGCTAGTAGTCTAAGCTGGGGTCATCCTTGTGGATTTCTGGGAACTTTCCTAGCACCAGGTTTTTCCCTATCCCCATATCATCTCCCTCTATCAAGATATCTCTTTCATTGCTCTCCCACTCCCTCCCTGTTCTAGCTTGACCATCCTGTTCCTTTATGTTCTCATCCCCCATCCCCTACCCTCTATTGCCCCCCCTCACCCTCAGTTTTCTCAGGAGATCTCATCTATTTCCCCTTCCCAGGACAATTCATACATCCCTCTTAGGGTCCTTTTTGTTACCTTATGGCTAGTTCTTTAAAAGTTTAAAAATTTACTCTTTGACGTCATACATATATAAATATATAAAGTACTTTGATCATATTCCCCCATTATCTTTTCTTATCCTCTCCTTATCCTGTTGAACCTTGCCAAGTAGTCAGTCTCTCTCTGTCTCTGTCTCTGTCTCTCTCCCTGTGTGTGTGTGTGTGTGTGTGTGTGTGTGTGTGTGTATCCTGCTGTATTTAATTAGATTGCTTGCAGAGCATTGGTGTGGAATTTGACTGGGGCACAAGCAGTTTACTCATGTCTACAGTCTCTCTCCTTCCTCCTCCAGCAGCCATCGACTGCCTATGGCTCTTCAGAGAGAAGTGGGGCCTCATGACTGCCCCCCCATCTGTGCTGGAACAGTGATGGACCTAGTCTTGTGCAAGTAACCACAGCTGCTGTGAGCTCATGAGTGCAATGGGCATGGCAAGTCCAGAGCACAGCAGTGCACAGCCTTCCTGCCCATCCCCCAGCTCTTACAGTCCCTGTCCACTCTCTTGCAATGCTCCCTGAGCCTTGAATGTTCTTTTTAAGGCTGATTATCCAGTGGTCACCTATTCTTGGCACTTTGTACAGTTTTTTGTCTCTGCATTAACTGTTGTCCTCTACAAAAAGAAACTTACCTGACTCAGGCTGAGAATAGCACTAATATATGGATGTAAACATGAATATTTAGATTTATTTTTAATTGTGTATGTGTTGGTGTATGTGTATGTGCATCTGTGTGCAGTGCCTATAGAGGCCAGAAGAGGGCACTAGATCCCCTGGAACTGGAGTTACAGGCAGTTCTGAGCCACCATGTGGGTGCTGGGAATTGAAAGTGGATCCTCTGCAAGAATAGTAAGTGCTTTTAACTGTTGACCATCTTTCTAGCCCTCCACGATGAATATTTAGAAAGCAGTTTGACACCATGGCTGTTTAGTAAATCAATGTGGTAAAATAAACATAAAATTATCTTAGCCATTTTTAAGTGTACATACAGTTCACTGTCATTAAGTCCCCACTACTCTCTGAACGCCTTCACTTTTGTAGATCTGAAATTAGACATATGACATCTGAGCTCCTGTTTCTCCCATTCTCCTTTCAGTTGCTATGAGATGAACCATCCCAGGATTCATATTAATTTAAAAAAAAAAAAGGAAAACTAGCTAGATATGGTGACACATATATCTTCAATCCTCACATTTGATAGGCAGAGGCAGACAGATCTGTGAGTTCAAGGCCTGGTCTCCATAGTGAGTTCCAAGCCAACCAGGGCTACATAAGAGGACTTTATCTTTTTTACAAAAGCAAATTGGGAGCCCTAGAGATGCCTCTGTGGGCAATGGGTCTTGTCATGTAAGCCTGACAACTTAAATTCAGTCCTGGGACCCACACAAAGGTGGAAGGAGAGAACTATCTCCACAAAGTAGCTTTCTGACTTGCATAGGCAGACCATGAAACCCACAAGGCCCCTCCGCACACAAATAATAAATACTAAATATATGGAAATGGAAAACTGGCTATGGTACATCTTAAATTTCATTCTATATTTTCTCCTAGGCAATATAAAAATGTTCTTCATGGTAGGAACACCACTCTGCTACAGGAAACACAGAATCACATGCATCCATGAGTCAACACTGGAAAGCCAAAGCCTGTAGTCAAAGGGTGCTCAGAGTCTTCTGCATCCTCCCCCCCAAGCAATGGACAAAAACTGTGTGTTGAAGGTGCACAACAGGGTGTTTGGATATAAACATACATTGTGAACTGATTACCGTAATCAAGCTAATTAGCATACCCATCACCTCACAGGCTTAATTTTTTTTTCTCATGAGAACATTTTGAAATATGTCTTAATGGGGATAGGGAGATGGCCCAGTCAATGAAATCCTTGGCATCCAAACTCAAGGGACCAAATTCAGATCCCCAGCACCCACATCTGGGTGGGGTGGTGTGTGCCTGTAATCCCAGTGCTGGGGAAGTGGCCACAGGAGGAGCCTTGGCACTCACTGACAGCCAGGCTAACAGAAGTGGTGAGCTCCGGGTTCAGGAAGAGACTTCATCTCAAAAACTAAAGTGGAGAGCATTTGAGGAAGAGACCAGACATTGACTTCTGGCCTCTGCACACATGCACACACATATCACACACACACACACACACACACACACACACACACACACACAAACACCTCTGCACACATGCACACACACATATCACACACACACACCCCTCTGCACACATGCACACACATAACACACACACACACACACCTCTGCACACATGCACACACACATATCACACACACACACCCCTCTGCACACATGCACACACATAACACACACACACACACACACACACACACACACACACACACACGTGCGACTTAGCAAATTTCAAGCCTTCAGTAATTGCTCTTAACTAGCATCATCTTGCAGTACCTCAGATTTCCAGAATTCATCCCTCCTGTCTTAATGGGACTTTGTGCCTTTTGACCAACCTCTCTGCTACCCACCATCCAGCCCCCTGGTAACCACCCTAGCCTCCTTTATGTCCATGATGCTGTACTGTGTTTGTCTTTCTGCATCTGTTTTTTTCCTACTTAGCATGATACTTGTTGAGTCTTGTGACCTCATGAAGCATCTGTCATTCTCTAAAATGAGAAGGTTGGCCTGAGATAGCAGTTTCCCACCAGTTCAAAAACTGACAAGAAGTGCACTGACAAGATGGCTCAGTAGGCACCACACCTGACAGCAGATTTCAGTCTCCAGGACCCTTCTAAATATGGCGGCATATACCTTCAGTCCTCAGACTTGATAGGCAGATAGGAGAGAACCTACTCCTAAAAGTTGTCCTCTGACCAACACACACACACACACACACCAAAGTTAAATGATAAAAGTCTCAATCAATTCTAAAATGAAATGCCACAGAAAGTCCCCACACAAAACAGATAGTGGTAACAGATTTCACACAAAGGAGCCAGCCTGTCAGTTAAAATGTTCACTGTCATGTTGCTCAGTGAGAAAAATGGGCCCACCTGACAGCATATGATGGGAATCATGGGTTCTGGCGAACAGTTTGCTTGTATGTCAGTCCTGGCATGTGATCACTTCTTTCTCATGGACAGAACGTAGTGTTCGAAGGTGCTGACCAACTCAAGGGCACAGCTGTCTGACAGATCAAGTTGTGACCGGAGAGCTCTTCACTCTTGGATGAAAACAGATGCAGATGCTGGGCAGAACAGTCACATTTGTTGCTGTTTGAGTGAGGCCATAATGAATAGCAGATCTACAGGGCACTGTTACTTGCTGGGTGGCAGTGTCTCCAACAGAAGCAAATTCATGCCCACTTATACTGAGTTTAGCCTGACAGGCATGCCCCTACTCTGACCTTTGACCTCACAAAAGATACTACACAGCTTCCACCATCACAGGTGGCCCTTGATGTCCACTAAGGTGTCAAAATTATGTACCTAGCTTTGAGGGTGAAATTGTGGTTTGAAAACTTAGCTATATCAACCTCATGGAATTTGCCTGGAACTTCTGTTTAACCCTTTCCAAAGAATCTCTTCCCCATAAACCTGGAGAGAAACATTCCTCAGGTTTAGCATCAGATTTAGTGTGGGAACATTTCAAAATTCAGCGTGCTCTCTCCAGGAGGGTTTGTAGAAAGGTAGGTGCCTGGATCCCACCCACAGAGATGTGGTCTTAGTAGGTCTGAGGTAGGGGAAGGCCTGAGAGTTCTGTTTATGACAAGCTTCCAGAAGTTCTGCTGGCAAGATTCAAGTTCAGCACTTTGAAGACTTCTTCACCAGAGCTCTCGTGGGACCCTCCTTACTTTAAACATATGTGACTGTGGGTTCCCTCTGGTCTGCCATCCTTTCTTCTAAGGTATGGCAGAGCGGACTCCAGAAACTTAACCAGGATGCTCTAAACTTGGAGATGCTTTTCTCTCTCTGTTGGGCAGGAAGGTCTTCTCAGGTCTGGCTTCTCACATGCATCTAGTCAGACATAGTCTGGGTGAGACCTGTTTCTGTCTTTGTGAAGCTGTGGCATTTCAGGGAAACCATTTATGTCCCATCCCCAGTTTCCCATCTGCGGCTTCAAGTCACGCATGTAATTCCCACAATACCCACAAAGATGATGGATTTGAAGATGACTTGTAAATAATTCGCCGACTGCCTGTAACACGTAAGGAGAGATCACCATCTGTGACCTCTCAGGTTTGGACCCATCCCAGGTGAGGACTGTGACCATGAGTGTCCTTGGAGTCATTCGAGATAATTCTGGGCAGATAGGACATTTTGGGAGGAGCTTCAAGATGTTCTGGGTTCTAGAAGGTTCGCTGCAGAATAGAACTGGCACTCTGGCCTGTGGGTCCCACCCTAGCGTGCCCAGGAGCCTCCTCCCTATGTGTGGGGATTCACTGAGCCCCTGCTTACTCTACCTACATCCATGTCCCCTTGGGCCCTGCCTTTCCTGGAGCTGCCCTTTGCATTATTTGGTCTTGGGCCCTGCATGGCTGCTGAGGGTGCCAAGCTGATGCACCTGCAAGAGGAAAGCTCCACGATGCTGCTGATGCTGGCGGTGATGCCGATGGTGCGAGCTGAAAATGGGCTGCTACGTCATCGTCGTCATCGTTATCATCATCATCAGCACAGCCATCAGATCGCTGGCACCCATGCTGGGTTGGCTGTCTGTCCTAACTTGTCTCTTGAACTTGTGGCAGCCTCTTGAGGTAAGTATCCCTCGTGCCCATTTTACACATGAGGAAACAAAGGCTCAGAGAGAGTCGATCGCTGATGTGTACTAGCCTTCCCCTCCCCTAACAACGTACCTAAAGCGAGGCACTGCTGAAGAAAATGGGGGTATATTTAGCGCGTCATTTTGGAGGCCAACAGTGTAGACAGCGTGGTATGGGCTCTGGTGAGGTCATGTGGCAGCTGGCAGGGGTAGGTGTGACCACACTGCCAAACAGGAAGTAAGAAGGCTGTGGGAGGGGCTGGCCCCAAGCTTCATCACGGCTCTCTTGTGGGAGTTAATGGAGATCCACAGAGAAACATCCTCATTTCTCTCAAGACTACACTCCCAGTTGACCTGAGGGCTCTTGTTAAACTCATTCACTTAAAGGCTCCACAGCATTTCCCCAAAGTGCCGCTCTAGGTACCTGGATTCCAATACAAAACCTCTGGGGTGGAGGAACATCATTGGATGGCCCAAAGATGCCCCAATACTATGTATATGAAGCACAGGGCCTTTGGGATGCCAGTAGGAAGTGTCCCCCCCCTTCACCCACCATGTGTGGCCTCTCAGGGTGCGATCCATTCCAAGTGATGCCTGACAATTCATAGATCCACTGTTGCTAGGAAGTAGGTGGGACTGGCAGGATATAGAGCTCCCTGTGCTGGCTGGGTTGGGATGAAGCCCAGAGAAGCCTAGCCATGGTAGATATCACACTCCCCACTTCTGCCCATCCTCTCCGTGTGGTGAGAGGCAGGGGGAGCTGAGAGAAGCTGGCAACTGTCCCACTGGGGACTTGATGGTAGTTTTAGGCTTTAATCTTGGGGACAGAGTTGTCACTATTTCTACCCAGTTGTAGGCTGTCATCTAGCTGTGCTTTCTAAGTTCCACATCATTCCCTTCCTGGGTTTCTAAGTTCCACATCAAGCCCTTCCCCCTACACACACACACACACACACACACACACACACACACACACACACACAACACTGCTGTCTGGAAGGGAAGCACAAGGCCCCTCGCTCATCATCAGGAAACTGATTGCTGGCTCTTCATTTGAGCCTCATGGGCCCATTTTACCTGAGGCTGCGAACAAATGCACCTTCTTTTTGTTCCCTGGAAACGCCAGGCGCTTCTTGCCTTGAGTCCTGCCTTGTGACATGTTGTCTCTTCCTTCTTACTGTTTGACCAAGCGAGGCTCATTCAAAGTTCTAGCCTAGGTTTGGCTTTCTCGGGCTGTCTTCCTAGGTCTTTGAGATCTTCCGTGACTTGAGGTTCTCCACCCATGCGGCATGTCCCACTGAGCACCTCCCGAAGCCCCCCTTCCCTTCCCCTCACCTGCACTGACTACTTCCCATGTACTCATTCCCCCCACCTAGGAGGTGGGTTCCATCTAAGCAGCCCATGTGTCTGGTTTTATTTTGGTCTTGACTCTGCTCTGCATCCTGTTGGCACTTGCCTTGTAACTGCTGAGCGAAGGACCCACGGTGCTGGAGTGATGAAACACTGTCCTTGAACTGGAGGTTCCGGTTCTAGTCTTGGCTCTGCCAGCCCCTCCTGGTCAGCTTGCTCCTCTTCAGGCCCCAGATTCCTCATTTGTAAACTAAGGGGTTGAACACTGGAGAAGCTTTGCCTCCGGTAATCCTCAGAGCCACTGGGGATCTCACCAAAATGTGTGATCCTGGGCCCCTCTTGGAGTCACCATCAGAAAAATCCAAGTGAGGCCTCGGTGTCCGCATAATTCACACGCAGCCAGGAGGTCAAGTGATGTAGGAAGTTGCCGGACTATCCTTTGAGCAACTTGTATCCAGGAGACTTTGAGAGGTGGGCAGAGCTGAGAAGGGAAGAAAGGGTCCTACAGAGATGCCTGTGGTGAATGAGGAAGGAATCATCCTCATCATCACCAACCATCACCTTTATTATCACCAAAACCATCAGTGTTGTTATAGTCATCACCATCAGCACCAGCACCACCGTCTTTATCTTGGTGATCATCATCACCATAATTACCATCATCTTCATCACCATCCTCCTGTGATCCTCTTAACCACTAGAACTGTCAACAGGATTACAGTCATCACCACATCACCATCACGATCACCGTCGTTGCCACTATGATTGTTTACATCGTTATCGTTCATCACCTGTGTCGTTATCATGATCACCATCCTCACCGTGTCCGTTACCTTCTTCATCACCTCATGACTAGCATCAATATCAATATTATCCTCATGACTTCGAACAACTGGCATCCCCACAATTACCCTCATCATTGTCACCGCCATTGCCGTAATCTCCTTGATCATCATTGCCATCGCTTCCATCAGCAAGGACACCACTGCTCAGTGCTCAGTAGGGATCACTTGCGTTCCCATCTTTATAGTCATTACTTCCTTCAGTCTTCTGGGGAGGGGGGATTGTGAGTTAATGTCTAAGGGAGGCTGGGTGTGGTGGCTTACTTCTGTACTCCCATAACTTGGAAAGACAAGGCAGGAGGATTGCTGTGAGTTTAAGAGCAGTTTGGGTGACACAGTAAGTTCCAAGCCAGATTGGAGTGGAGCGCGACCCCGCCTCAGCAAGGAAAGGAAAAGTCCTAAGGGATTTTTTTTATTCCTAGAGACTTGGGTTCCAGTCTGCAGCGCCTCCCGCTGCTGAGCCATCTGCTGCAGGAGCAGCCTGCAACTTTGGGAGGGGACATAGGGCACCGCCTTCCATCTCCATACTTCACTCTTTACACCAGGCCTGCTTCCTGCCAGACCCTGCTTTGGATTCCATCCAGACCACGTTCCTTTTCGATGTTCATGAAACAAAGGCTTGATTTTTTTCCTTCTCTCCAAACCCCTTTCTGCCCACTCGGAACTCCTGTGAAAATAGCATCCGTAGCCACACCTCGGGCCGATCTGTGTCCTTGTGCTCAACGCACATGCTCTGCCTTTCACACCACAAACGGCTTTGCTCCGGGGGGGGGGGCGGGGGGGATATGTTTTCTCTCTGCAGAACTGCCGTTTTTAGGCAACACATAGAAGGCAAGAGAGACGAGTTCACTTTCCCTTCCCCTGGAAAACCCCACCAAGATGTTGTTTGCCTTTGCTTTCTCTGGAGGGGAGATATTTTTTGACAGCTTTCATCACTAATCTGGCTCTCGGCCCTACAACTAGTGCCAGCTTGGAAAGGAAGCAGAAGAAAGCTTAGATGAGCAAAGACAAGATTTTCCCAGAGGGGCACAGCACCACCAGAGCTCAGCACTCTTAAGGGCCCTGTGGCAAGCCTCGCCTTCGCACCCCACAGGGGCTGCCCTCCTCACGGAGGGGGCCTGAAGGAGGACATACACTGGCCTTGTAAAGCCCTGGTAGAATAGGGGACCGGCCACTCACTGAGGTCTCCAGATCATCCTCTTCAACATGCTTCTTCCGGAACTTTCATGAAGTAGGATGGAGATGGGTAATGTGTTCTGGGGTTGCAAAACCCCAACCAGAGACTGATTCTGCCTTAGTACTGTCCAGCCCAGCACTGGGAAGAGCTCAGTGGAATCAGCATCATGCTGAGCATGGTGTTTGTAGGGAAATGTGGGCAAAATCCCTGGTTCCCAGACAAGGGTCATTTAGTCTAGAGCAGCTTGGGGGCAGGTGGAGATGGAGGTAATGCTTGAGCTGGCTAATAAGTTTTCCTCTCTTAGGACACAGGCCTCATCTGAAACTACTGAAGCCCACTGTCCACACTCATCTCTTCTCCCCATGCTAGCCCCGTGCACCCCCTTCTGTGGCTGGAGGAGAGAGAGCCCTTCAGATGCTGGCAGCAGCTTCCCAGGGGCCTGCCTTTTGCTTTCCCAGGCTCCCTTCTGAGATCCTCACGGCCTTGCTGCTCCATTCACATGGTCCCAGATCCTACACTGCTGCTTGACACTGTGGGCCCAGTGGGCCAGGGCCAGGACAACACCATTGCTTTTCCACTCCACACTGTCATCCTGCCTGCATCAGACCTTCCTGCTTAGCCACCTCCTAGATTTCCAGAATCCCACTGTACTGGCCCAACAAAGGGGTTGATTGTCCAAGGAGATGCCCCGGGTGAGAGTGTAATTGGGCCTTTGGGCCACATGGGTCAGATGGTAGCACTTCAAAGATCCCAGGCACTTCTTTCTTTTGTTAACTCTCTTGGTGGTTTCTGTCTCAGCACCAGATTCCAGCTGGCTTGTCTTGGGTCGGGTGTTTTGATGATGAGGGGGCGGGATTCAAAGAGGGGCCTCTGATTGGCTTGGCTTGTGTCGGGAGCACTCGACAGCAATCAGTGGGCAGGCAGGGTCACCTCATATGAGGACATCAGGACCCATTCCTTCAGAATCAGAAGGGAAGTCAGGGAAAGAGGCCACTGCGAGCTGAGAAAGAGCCCTCAAGTGCCCCCATGCCCTCCATGCCCGCCACTATGTCTTCAATTTGTGGTCCTTCTGCTCCGAGCCCCAGGTCCCCCCCAGGTCCCACATCTTGAAAAGAGCCAAAAGCTCACTTCTCAGCCTTTTAGCCAAGATCAAACATAAAGTGCCAACTAGACTGAGATTATTGTGATCATGAAAAACATATATAGTAAATGACAGTGACCTGGATGTCCCATGGCGGGCCTACATACCTTTCCTCAGCTCTTCCCTATTTGAGGGCTTTCACGTGAGGGCCTGGGAGTGGGAAGGTTATTGTCTGCTGTCAAGGTTGAGGGCGATGGGCACTGAAGACGGCGGGATGCTTCCTCTGGTAGGAAATGTTGTGGATTCTCTTGGTGTCCCAAGAGACACCAGCTACCAGGCTAGTGGCTCTGGACAGGAGTCCTGGAGGCTCTGGGTAGTCTGGGAGGATTGACAGGTCCTATGGCTTGACTTGGGACTGTTCTGGAAAGTCTATTGCCACTCATGTGGAAATGGAAGAGGGGAGTGAGTGCTCTGTAGGTCTGGGCCAGAAGGTTGAGCTACTTGGAGGTGAAAATGAGCCTAGCTTGGGCAAACAATACAGAAAGCTAGAGAAGGATCTGTGCAGTGTGAGTGGGGCAGGCATGAGTTGGAGCCCAGGGTTCTGCAGACTGATTCTCGAATGAAGAGTAGATGCCCACAGTGTGCACTGTGGAGTGGAGTGCTGCATGTGGTCTGCTGGTTTACTGCAGTGGGATTGGGCAAGGGAGCCTGGTGGCATGGAGGTCACATAGACTATTACTGTCCTGTTGTGGGTGGAAAGTGGCCAGAACCAGTGTTGCTGACATCAGGGGAGGAAAGGCTAAGGCAGGAGGAAGTTGGAAAGGAACGTTGAGAAGGAAAGTGGAGTTAAAAGAGGAGTTGGAGTTGCAGGTTCCTGGCAGTGGGAGGCCTAGGATCCAAGGAAGTGCATTCGGGAATTAATAGACCCAGACAGCATCCAGAGACACAGAAGAAGACAGGGGTCTTTGCCCAAGGCCAGATGTTTGCTGTGGGGGTCTGAGATCCTCAATCCAAAAGGAAACATGTGACTGAGTGTGTGACTGGGCCTGGAAGGGAAGGTGTAGAAAGGATGGTGGAGCATTGGGTGGGATTCTTGGGAATAGAGCCCGTGAGAGGAAAGAACAGGTCAGCCCCCAGGACTGGTCTGGGTCCACCTCACTGGGCTCTTCCAGTTGCAGGACAAGGATGATACTAGGGGAAAGAGAGAGGCCTTCTCTTGTTCCTTATGGAGCTCATAGCTGAAGGAAGTGAAGAGACTGGTCCCAAAGGCTGCTCAGGGGTCACCCATAGTGGGGCCAGAACTGTCTCTGCTACTCACAAGGAATATGACTTTGGACCAGCCATTCCATGCCGACCCCTGTTTCCACATGTCCATTGGATGATGGTGCAGAGGAGGGAAACAACCCAGAAAAGACCTTTGTCCAGTTCCTGTCGTGTTTATTTAGAGACATGGTTAGCTGTAACTGTTACTAAGGAGACAGGTATCCATCCCAAGTGCTAAATGCTATGGGCAGAACTCCTGTGATGGATGGATGGCTCAGCACAGAGATGGAGCATTTAAAAACAACAGTAACATGTTGTGAGCTTGCCAGGACACTATGGCCCATTCATTGTTCTTCTGAGCTTGTTACAAAACACATGGCCAACAGCTACCATGCTGGGGAGCACCACTGTCTCAACACACAGGCAAGTTCTCTCCCTACTCTCCAAGGGGAATTACAACACCTCAGAGCTTCACCTGTCACTCATCCAGGTCACTCACTACCTGGTATATATTAGTGCGATTAGATCGAGGACTTTATGTCACACACCACAGTGTGAATTCAGAAATTCAAACCTGTGAATTCATAAACTTGCAATCACAGGTCCATCCATGCCAACCTGGGAATCAGTCTTTTGTTTCACAAGTGACTTGTGTTCACCTCGCCTCCCATACTTACCAAGCCTGGAGTGCATTAGACTGAGTGTGTGAATACTCCACTCAAGACCTCTCAGGAAGGATTTGCCCCTGGGTCCCTCTCTGCCTTGCCACCTCTCCCTAAAATCCAAGTGTCTAGTTCTCAGCCGCCCTTGCTGGGCCTTCAATCATATTTTCTGAATAGACTATCAACCAAAGGCTCCTAGCGTGTCTCCGGCTCCTAGCGGAAAGGAGACGCGGGGCAGACAGGCTCTGAAGTCAGGGCATGTAAAAAACGTGTTGAAAGGCAAAAAGGACATCAAAGGTAACCACAGAATTGAAGTTTTGATTCACCCAGACACAAGCCTGGTAGAGGTGAGTACAGAGTGCTGGCGGATGGATATGTTTAAGAGAAGTGACTGGAGATGTCTGGAAATCTGTTCCAGGCATCAGAACTTTTGTGAAATTAATTCTGCCCAAAACCTGTGTGAGGTATTCCAATCACTAGCAGAAGGGGGCTGCTGTTCCCGGATCCCCTCAGTCCCCCATTCTAGGAGAGAGCTGCCTGCCACTCCTCTTGTGGCTTTGGTTCCTGGAGACTGTGGGGAGGGAATCTCAGAACGGTGTCTGTGGAGACAGATTGGAAACCAAAAGCCAAATGTCAGTCCATTGTGGCTGTTCTGAGGAGTGGGGAGTGTCTAGTGGGCAAAACTGAACAGTGGCTTGCGGGGAATAGGGCTGAGCAGTCTGCATTCAGAGAGTGTGAGAGTCTCTGAGATCCCAGGCTGCTCTGGCAGAACTGTGATCAGCATGGGTGCAGGATGTGCCTTTGTGGATGCAAATTCCAAGCAGACATTCATAGAAGGGACAGGGAAACCTTTATGCTCCAGCTTCCTTCATCCCAAACTGACCCAAGCAGCATCCAAGATGGAGTTGGAAAGCGTGTCCTTGGGTAACAAGTAATTCTCAACCCAGGCCTGTCCTCAGATGCTCAAGCTAGGACCTGCCTGCCTCTGCCCCTGCAGGGTGAGTCATGCTGTCCGAGACCACCAGCAGCATATGATGTGGAGCCCATGAGGCACCCAGTCTGTCCTAAGGCAGAGTGGGATTAGGGAGCTTTAGGTTTCTAGCGTACATACTGCATGCAGGCTGTTCCTCCGGGCAGGAGTGGGAGGCAGGACGCTGGGGCTGTACCTCCTGGAATTGGGAATTATTGGGGACTCCGCAGAGGCTCAGCCATCCTTCCACCCCCACACTTCCACCCCAGTAATTGAGAGAGTTCCTGCCTCCCTTTTTTTTTTCTTTTTTCTTTTTTTTTTTTTTTTTTGTTCGGCACATCAGAGGCAGCGGCTGGGCCTTCGGTCAGGAATCTGAGCAAATTGGAGCTGAAATTGTCTCAGCAGGTAAGGGGACGCTCACTGTTAGCCAGTCTCTGTGGATGAGCAGGGAGGAAGGCACATTTCTCTGCCTATTGATGCTGTCGCCTCCACACCCCACCCCAGGAGCCCAGACCTGCCTTTTGCATTAGAGCCCTCGCTCTGCCCCAGCTCTGGGGCTGGTATACATGTCCAGGAAGAGCTGAGTACGGATTCATTAACTGCTGATGACAGGTAGCAGTGAGGAAATGGCCTCTCCATTTCTGTAGGCTGCCTGCCATAGCTAGGGAAAGCCTGTGTTTAGGAAATAGTCACTTAGCGCTTACAGGACTTTAAGAGAGCCCTTCTCAGCCTCAGGCTCTGCACTGCAGAAAGGCTTGCAAAAGCACTTGCCTCTCAAGAGTGAGGACCAGATTTTGCGACCCTAGAAGCCATGCAAAGTTGGGCAGGTCTTGGATCTTGGGAGATGGGATTTGAGGAGCAAGCAGGCTGGTTAACTATTCCAAAACCAGGAGCTCCTAGTTCAGCCAGAGAGTGCACCCAGGAAACAAGGTAGGGAGTGGTGGAGGAAGACACCCATGTCAAACTCTGACCTTCTCATGCAATTGCGCACACTCATGGGTGCGCATACACATGCAAACATGCGTGGACTCCCTAGAGGCCTTTGGACACCTTGGGGGCCACTTGGCTACTCCACACTTTTAAAATTAATTTCTTCAACTAGCATACAAGGTAATTAGCTTCTCTGTGACATTTTCTTGCCTAGGTCATTGTGCCTTGTTCCTATTCATTCTCCCCCCTCACTGCCCTCCCACATACCCGGTGCACCCTTCTTTCTGATCCCCTTCCTCTCTACAAATGGTCCCACTTCCTGCTTTCATGTTGTGTATATTTCCTTCTCTTGTCTCTCTCCCTTATAACCTCCTCCTCCTTATTCCTAGTCCCCCTTTCTAGTTCTCTCTCTCTCTCTCTCTCTCTCTCTCTCTCTCTCTCTCTCTCTCTCTCTCTCTCTCTCCTCTCTCCCCTCTCTCTCTCTCTCTCTCTCTCTCTCTCTCTCTCTCTCTCTCTCTCTCTCTCTCTCTCTCTCTCACACACACACACACACACACACACACACACACACACATACACACGTATGCTCTTGACCAGAGAGAGTTTTGGAGTTTTGTTCTTAGCAGACAGAGTGGTGGTCTCTGGGTCCACATTCAAAGCTACTGTTCTTGCTGGTGGTAGTCACACTAACCCAGCAGGCTTGGTGGTAACCCCTAGCCCTTGCACTGGTGTGCTCATGGGGACACTCCTCTATGGCTTCTTTTCCTGGATCATATGTTATTAGCCTTTGCTGTCTTTCACATGAGTAAGGCGGGTTGGACTGTGTGCGTTTGTGTGTGTACACATTTGGAGGTGTGTATGCATGTGTGTGCACTGTGTGGGTGTGGAGGGGCATATATTGATGCCTGGTGTCTTCTTGATTGCTCTTCCCCCCTTTTTTTTGACTGAAGAATGATCTTCCATTCAAGCCCAGAGCTTGCTGACTTGGCCAGTCTAGCTCTCCAGATCCCATCTCTGCCTTCCATATGCTGGAGTATCAAGTGAGCCACCACACTAACTTGGTATTTAATTTTTTAAAATTTTACATCTATGGGTGGTTTACGTGTTTGTGCACTACATGCATGCAGTGCCCATGAGACCAGAAGAAAACACTGAATCTCCTGGAACTGGAGTCACAGATAGTTGTGAGCCATTACATAGATGCTGGGAAGAACCCAGGTCCTCTGGAAGAACGCACAGCGCTCTTAACCACTGAGCCATCTCTCCATCCCTCCTCCCCGATAGGTATTTTATGTAAGTTCTGGGGATCTCAACTGTGGTCCTCATGCATGGCCAGCACTTTACCCACTAAGCCATCTCCCCAGTCCCTTAGACTTCTTTAAGAGACGTTGAAGTTTAGGGGGATCCTATGTGACTTTGAACTTGTGTTTTCTGCTTCGAAGGGGCAAAAAGCTAGAAGCTGTTATGAGTTGTCCTGGGCTCTGAGGAGAAACAATCAATTTGTGTTTGTGTTATGAATGGAAGGCATCACTTCAACAAGGCAGTACCTCTGCCCGTGGGTTTATGTTAAGAGCACCCTTCACTGGATGGAGCTTAATGGGAGCCAACAGCATCCGGAAGCTCTCAACAGCTGTCACTGTGGCAGGTGCATGTTCTACTCCCTTGCATGATCATAATCCAGTCTTGTCTCGGCTATGCAAGCCAATGTCAGGGTTCTTGATAGCCTTCCCTTACCCCGTGGCACATGCAATGTCCGCTTTTGTTATAATATTTTGTGTCTTAGGACACAGAGCCTCTGGTCCGATGCTCATAGAGACACACCTAGTCTCCTCCCCAAGGAGGCAAAGATCGAGATGAACCAAGGCCTGGGAGAATAGTGGTCGAGGTGCCTCATAGCCAGGAGCATTTGCTCTGTAGAAGGTTCTGAACCCTCAACATCCTGACAGCAGATCACACCACTGTCCTAAGATGATCACCTTCCCATGGTGTATACTGTGGGGCACCCTTACCTCACAGTAGCCTGGAGCTTAAGTCGGTCTCTGAATCAAGGGGTGGTTGAGACTTGGAGAACCAAGGGAGAGGAAATGGGTAGGGGGCAAGAATACTCCTCCCTAGAAGTGCTCAGAGGGTTTCTCCCTGTTAAAGCCATGAGTCTGATAAGGGCACAGTGCTGTCCAGGCTGCAGGCATGGGGGTCCGTCCATGTTCCTGTTTGTTCCTCAAACACTTGACCCAGCTCTCAACACCTCATGTTGAGAACACAGGGCTTAGCACGGGGTCTGAGTAGCTGGGCTCCATTCTTATTTCCACAGTGACTAGACTGTGAGTGGTTGCAGGAAAGGAGGTCAAATGATACAAGATGATGCTCAGAATGTGACATGCATACCAGCTCTTGCCTTTGTATTACTTGAACTTGGGCCAAACTCTGGCACCACCAAGAGCACCAGCCCTGGCACTACCAACATCCCAAGCCTAACCCTTAAAGCCTTGATTTGAGGGTCCTTCATTTGGTACTTGCCTTTAAGTTCCCTGTTCCAGATATCAAGGCAGATATGCAGGTCCGGCTAAGACAAGAAAGGGGGCATGACTCGATTAGGGAGAAAGGCCTCCATGTGCATCTACTGTCCTCTCTCCAATGATCTCAGCCTTCCATGGACAGGCATGCCCCACCTGCCTGGCATGACAGGCCATTCTCCGAGCTCTCCATTGCTTTTGCAGTGGCTCCTCACTTTTTATCTAACCCGGAGCCAGCTGGGAAGCTAGAGCCATCACCTCAGATCACTCTTCTCTTTTCTGGGTTCTCATGGATTGTGGAAGTGAAGCATCCTCAGGGGTCAGCATCCGAGCCCCCATGGGTGCCCAATCAATGCCCCACTCCTTGTGGAAGTTGGAGCCAGTTTACTGTGTTAGCCTCTGCCTCCAAGAGCTGTGCCTGCTGCCTTGCCTGGGCTTGTGGAGATCAGGACTCTGAAGCCTCTGCCGGCCACATCACCTCCTTCTCCTCCTCCAGGCACAAAGGATGGTCACTGGGCCTGGGATAGCTCTAGCATGGCTAGGGAGCAAATCACCCAGGCTCTGGCAGCCTCATCCTCAATCTTGTCTCCTTTGCCCATTGCCTAGGAGCTGCTCTTCCGGCTTGGAAGGGAAGAGGTAGCAGTCCACCTCCACTTTTGCCTGGCTGCTGCTCTGAAAGACAGAGTGCAAGTTTCCAATCTAGAGTCCAGAGGGGGAAAGGGATCAGTCCCCATCTGTATCTCAGCGGCCAAGGGCTCTGTGAGTGACTGTGGGGTGACTCATTGTCTCCTCATTTACCCTCAGTGAAGGTCTTCAAGTCAACTTGCCCTTCACATTGACTTTGGCTGCTGGTACACTCAAACTATAGGAACATTAACATGAAGGTGGCCAAGGGCTTGCCTTTGAGGGCCATACACCACATGGGTGCCAGGCACTCCAAAGTCTATGTGGCCTAGCATAGACTATCCTCACAAGGCTTTAAGTTGCAACCAGGAAGGGGGATCTAAATTTTACCCGGGGTTGGAGAGTGATGAAGGATCCTGAGCCTTTGTGGGTAAGGACAGCTCAAGGGCATGGCCAGGCAGGGAGTCAGCTCTGGGCAAGCGCTGGGAGATCTCACCTCTGGTAGAGTCTCAGCACTGGGGAGGGGTATCTTGGGAAGCAACATGAAGGTTATTAGGCAGAACGTGAGTGAGTTTCAGAAGGAAGGCCAGGGCCATGCCAAGAGTTTGGCTTTGTTATTATTGTTGTTGGCATTGGGGAGCTATTGATGACTCAGGGCACAAGATAATTGTCCATGTTTCAGAAATACTATTTTGGTTATTGGTTATACACATCATCCAAAGACCTACATGTTAAAGGTTTAGTCCTGAGCTTGGTGCTGTGTGAAGGTGGTGTGATCTTTAAGAGGTGGGGCCTGGTAAGAGGTCTTAGGTCATTAGGATGCCTCCTCCTTGAGGGGATTGTGGGATGCAGTCTCTTCCTCTTTCTTCTATAGCCAGACAGGTGAAACAACTCCTTCTGCCACATGTCCTCAGTGTTATCCACTGTTCTGCCCTAGGCCCCTCTGTGGTGGGCCAAAACCTCCAGAACTTTGAGCCAAAAGAAAACCTTTCCTTTTTGAAAGCTGATTGTTGTAGGCATTCATTGAAGGGTGAAGAGCTGACTGACGTGGTGGTGGTGGTGGTCTGGGTATCTTTGATGAGAGCAATAGTTTTTGACAAATGAGCATGTGTCCCTCCCAAGTGTCTTCTCAACTGAGACACGGGTCATGGCCTGGAACAGTAGAAACTTCTGGAGTCACCTGGAGTTTCTCTCTGGACCTCTAGCAGTTCTCAGCTGCTGGCCCTTCCTCCTTGCCCACTCTGCTGCAGTTCAGTTCTGGAATCTCTCCCCCAAGCCCGTGTGTTGAAGATGGCCCTAGCGTGGTGTTACTGGGGGTTGGTGTGGACTTAAAGAGATGGAGTCAATGGAAGGTTTTTTTGGGTCACGGAAGTGGGGGGTTGGGGGGGGTGGACCTTCTTCCGCTTCCTTTCGCTTCCTGACTGAAATAGTTACTTTTCTCATTGCTGGAACCAAGTGGCCTGCCAGGAGCAACTTAAGGGAAGAAGAGTCATCCATCACGGTGGGAAAGGCATGGCAGAGTTCATGGTAGAGGCTCGTCCATGTGGCCACAAACAGGAAGCAGAGAAAATAGGCCAGAGCCAGGGACCTTCAAAATCTCACCTCGCAAAAGTCTCCACAGCCTCTAAAATAACATCACGAACTGGGGGCCAGGTTCTCAAATCATGAACCTGTAGGAGACATGCTAGACACAAAACAATGCCAATCATGAAGTACTTAAGCAGGTTTGCTTACCTCACACTGCCATAATATGTGATCTCATAATATGTAGCCTCATAATATGTGGCCTCATAATATGTGGTCTGGAATCTCTGAAACAGGGAACCGAAGCTTGCTTCTTTAGCAGGGCCTGGTGGAGCACATCTGTAATCTCAGCACTTGGGGCGGGAGGGGGGGGGCAGGGCGGGGGAGGGGCATGGGGCACAGGCAGGGTCATCACCACGAGTTCAAGGCCAGCTTGGTCTATATAGCAAGTTCCAAGGCAACCATGTCTCATGAAAACCAAACAGAAAAAAAGCAGACCAAGATCTCTTCTTTTTACCAGTTGTTTATCTGGGGTACTTGTTATAGCAGCAGGAACTATCTAGCATACCTCCAATACGGAGGCGTGAGATTTAGAAAGAAATACTGGCCTGGCATCCTGGTGATGGAGGGAGGCATCTGCCCTCTAGCCTTCCTTCACCTCTACAGTTCCCTTCCTAAACTCACAGAAGAGGAAGCCCCACCTAGGTGCCACCCGCTAACTCCTTCTGCAGGCTGAGAACAGTATTCAATCCTGGAGGGATTCTGAAAGCCAGGTCTTGTCAGGAAAGGTAGGTATGAACCTGGTTTCTTGAGGTCACCATGGTAACCACCTGGAGGCAGGAAGGGAGCTGGGAGTGGAGCAGGGCTGAGTCACACTGAGGAGGAGGCTGTCCCCGGGTGGGTGAGGGGATTCAGGGCAGACAGAGAGAACTGCTTGCTGCTCCATGAGTCTTTGCCTTCCATAGCTCTGTTCCTGTGGAAGTCTCACATGTCCGTGTTGTTGAAATCTGGCCCAGAGGACTGAGGGTCCACCCTGTGTTGGGTGCCTGGGGACAAGTGTAGCAGAAGAGACCGGATGGAATGTTAGGCTACCTGTCAAAGCCCTTCCCAGCCTGGTCTTCGCTGACTATCTTAGTTTCTTTTTCCTGAGGCTTTGATAAAATACCCCAACAAAGGCAGCTCAAAGGAGAGGAGGTTTATTTGAGTTCACAGTTCAAGGGCACAGTCCCTTGTGTCAAGAGAATCCAGGCAGTGGGAACTTGAAGCAGTTAGTTACACGCCATCCACAGTCACGAAGCAGAGAGCAGAGAATGCTGGTGTTTAGCATTTTATACAGTCCAGGTAATGTGTTATCCACAGTCAGGGTGCGGCTTCCCACATCAATTAACCTACTCACAGTAACCCCTCACAGGCATGCCCAGAGGCTAACCTAACCTGTGTAATCCTTCGTGGGTGTGCCTGGAGGCATCTCCTGTGATTCCAGATCCTGTCAGCTTGACAATGCATACTAACCATCACACTGACCCTCCCCCTCTCCCCCGTTATATTTTCTCAGGGCATTCTTTGTGTCCCTAACCCCACTGCCACCTCAGGGTTCCATGATCCAGCCCAGCTGCCTTTCTCAGAAGAGACCAGGACTCACATTAGTACCTCAGCCTGATTTGCCTTTCCTCTTTGGGACACCCCCCCCCCATTTCATCCTTAAGCTTCAGGGGCAGATGTCTCTCCATCATGATGTCTCATAATCTTATACTCTTTCCTCCTCTTCCTCCTTCCCCTCTGTCTTTCTTATTTTTTGAGACAGGGTCTTGCCACGAAACCCTAGCTGTCCTTAAATTCATGGCAATCCTGCCTCAGTCTCCTGAGTGCTTGGATTACAGACATGAGCCACTACACCTGGCTAAGATCTCCCGTTAGTAACCTCTCCCAGGTGGCTGCCATATGGATCCAGTTCAGTACTGAGTGGGTATTCTCTAGTGAGTGGGCATGTGCCCGCCTGGTCTCTGGGTAAGAAGGCCTAGCAGTGTTCAACTATATGGAGCTCTGCAGACACTCCTTGAGGGAGGGAGTGAATGATGAATCGATGAATGAGTGAGTCTGATGATGCCACCAGCCAAGCCCCACAGTACTTGAGCTGTGCTTGGAGCATCCGCACCTGGCATTTGAGCTTGGAAGCTAAGCTGCTGCTGCTGCTGCTGCTGCTGTGGTTAGAGAGGGGCTCAGAGCACTTTACAGGTTGTCCAGCTTAACTGCATTTTTATTTCATAGGTGATCAAAGTTCACATGCTGTCCTGGCCAGACCAGATCCTGGATTGTCCCCTTAGGACATACATGCATAACCTTCTGTCCGTCCATGCATCTGTGTGCGCTCTGTGTGTTATCTGTTTATAAATACAGCTGTGTTTACATCCGTTACATGTACCGATAACCTATGTAAATGTGTAATGTATAGTAATCTATCTTTCCTATCCAACCATCTCTCATCTATCATATCTATCTGTCCGTCTTTCCATCCGTGATCTATTATTGTCTGCCTAGCTTTGCCATCTACATTTAAGTATGATATCTCTCTGTCTGCCTAACGGAGCCTTGCTCGGAATTTGGGTGGCCTGGGTTTGAGAGTCAGGAAATTGGGAAGGAGCTGGGAAAAGAGAGAAAGAGGAGTGCTTGTAGCTCTCAGGCCTGGGAGGCGTGATGCTGGCCTGAGGTAGTGGAGAGACAGATACCCTGGCTTAGAGCGGCCACTGCAGAGAGTGAGGGACCAGGATCAGGCTGAAGGTGTGCTGCTGCAGCTCAGAGGCAGGCTGCTTGAGGGCCGCGGGGACGGGGCCTCCTGAGAGATGGTGTCATTCACGGTGAAGACAAGGAGGGCTATTCTCAACGCCCCCGCTGAGGGTTCCCAGCCTCATGTTATTAGCCAGTGTGTGGGAGGGAGATTGAGGATCTCCGGACATGGACTAGGACATCCTGGGGACAGCCCGAAGACATGGTATGGAAAAAAAAAGAAGGCGGAGCTGAGAGAAAGAAGAATCTCAGGCTTCGGTGAGGAGGGCGCCCCCTGGCACCGCTGTGCGCTCCGTGATGTGAGCCTCCAGTTGGCCAGACCTGGAGCGCCACGTCACCCTTCTTTGGCTGCGGGGCTGACTTGATGCGCGCTGAGTGATGGGGGCGGGGGGAAGGGGCACCAAGGTCTGGGACCTGCCTAACTGCGTCAGGACACGGGCAGAGGTGGAGAAGGAGGTCGCCCCCGGATTCTCTCCGGAGCTGGCTGCTCTTCACCCGGCAGCCGCCTGCTGTGCCCAGGAGCCTCCCCGCAGGAAGGCAGCTGCAGCGAAGAACAGGGGCTCCGGGTTTTGGAGCAGGGGTGTCTCAGTCAGTGCAGGTCTTCAGAGAGAGCCGCCTGGTCTAAGTCCAGTTGCCGGGTCTTATAGTCCCATCGGAAGGAGCAGAGAGAGCCACTCAGGCTGCAGAGTGTCGCACCACTGCCCGCCAGCGGTGTCTTGGCGCAGCACTTGAGGCGGGCGGTGCTGTGTTGCTCCACCGCCTCCACCTGTACATGTGTCTGGGGCGTTACTGCAGGGAGGCGGAAGTGGGCCCAGGCCTATCCCTCACTCCCATCCCATGCCTATTCTCCATCTCCACTCATTTCCTTAGCTCCATACCCCACACTAGCCTTCTCTACAACCTTTCTTCCAATGTGAGCCAGCCAGTGTTGGGGGCGGAGTCAGAGTATACCAGGAGAGGATCTGCTGGAAGTGGAGAATATAGATTGCCACCAACAACCCCCTTGGACATCACAGTGTTTTCCTGATTGAGTGCATTCCGGCAAACAGCAGTGCCTTGTGTCTCCAGTCCTAGGGTGAGCCCAGTCCTGATTTCTCATGTGGACATGCTTGTTCCAGATCCACACATTCTGTACCCTTTCCTGGCTTCTTTGGCTCCACATTCCATTGGTCTGAGTCATGAGTTCTGCATGTGTTTGCAGATGGCTTCACATTTCACCTTTTAAACAAGACACAGTCCCTCTTTATGTGACAGCTGAGGCCCACAGTGAGGGTCTTTCTTGCTATCGGGTTCCTTTCTCTGTGTCCTGGGACCTTCATTTGGTGACCAGGCTATTGCTCATTGGACAGCGGCTTTACCCAGACCTATGTTGATTGAACCTCAATCTTGGCACCTAAATTTAACTCAATAACTCTTCTTTTCTCCGTGGGAAGATGGAGCTGAGAGCAAACCTTGAAAAGAATGCAGAGCTAAATGTCCAGTGAGCCTGCCTGTACCCCTCAGGGCCTCCAGGAAGAGACAACAGGGCAGGAGGAGGGTTTCCATCTGGGTGGCAGTGTTAGCATAGCGCTGCTCCTCTAATGAATGTCCTCTGAGAGGCCTCAGGGGGTTTTCTAGCCTTCCAGGAAAGAATATTTGTAGGCCTACATGGGTTACCACCTTCCCTTTAGATATTTACCTTTTGTGGTTAGTTCCCTGCCTGCTTTTGAACATATGGTCCTTTTTAAAACTAGAATCGATTTTCCCAGAAAGGGAGCAAAAGAGCCCCTGTGTTCATGGGGAGCCTTTCCTTTCTCACCTGTAATAAAGATCCAGCTTCAGTGGGAAGGGCAAATGCTTAGGGGCTCTGGAAATATGGATTATGTAAATGAGCTATTTAAGGACCTTTAAAAATGCTGACCGGGTCTGGAGTATTTACTGGCTGTTAGAGGTGTGGATTGTCTAATGGGCATTTGGGGACCTTTAAACACTGTGATTATGACAGATCTAGAGAGCTACCAAATCCCTCCTGGCCTCTCCCGCCTGTCTGCTGGTGAGGAAAGGCGTGCTTGGGCAAAGCAGTGTTTACATGGAGCCTGGGGTCCATGCTGCTAGTGGCCTGACAGTTGAGAAGGGGAGAGATTTAGAGAAGGTGGTGGCCTCACAGAGGCCACTTCCAAGTGGCTTGGGTCACGTGGGCTAAGAAGCAGAGCCATAGACAAACTGTGTCCTGAGGTCCACGTAAAAAGCCCCGCTGTTTAAAGATGCCCTCTGAAGTAGCTTTTGACTTTTTTTGTTCAACTCCTTTGGCAAATTGTGGGTAGAGAATCAGTAGAAATAGGAGGATGCTGGCTCTAATTTCACTTCTCTCACCAGTTCTAGAAGCATTAGATTCGGGGATGGCAGGGTCTCCCTGAGCTACAAGGCTCTGGGCCAGAGTGCCAAGTTGCCATTTAAAGACAAGGGAACAAATATTCAACCTTGGAAGCACTGTTTGTGCCATCAGGTTGTGAAGAGTCTTTGGGCGATCTTGGGCCTCCGTAGGCCAGGCTAGTGGACTCAGTCTATAAGAGCACCCAGGACACAGAGTTCCAGTCCCCAACACACAGCCCTTCTGATATGGCCTCTGGACCTTTGGAGGCCATTGTCCTTCATCCTGCATTGTGAGCAGTGGAGGCCAAGGTACTTCTCTCCTGGTCCTCTTCTCCCTTTCTGCCCTTCTCCATGGAGCCTGCTGGCAAAAGCCATGGCCCTGAAGGTCAGCCTCCCTGACCTCTTCCAGAGACCATGGGCAAATCCTTCATCCCGCTAGCCTTGGCAACCTTCTCTCTAGACAGAGGTGGTGATGGTGCCTCTTATGATTGCCAGGATTATGTATGTGCCCTCAGGGCTTTATAGTTGTTTGCTTCGAAACCCAGACTCCCATTTTATCTTCATGCCTGAGTTGCTATGTGGCCTTGGAAGATTTACTTCACTCTCTGGGCCTCATTTTATCTTCAGACTGAGGCATCAGGGTGGTCTGCTGATGAGTTTGGGTACCCACATCTGCTCTCCAGGAACACTGTCCTGCCTCTTGGGGTACCAGGGTTGGATGGAAGGTGTCCCAGAAGTACAAAAAAAAAAAAAAGGCTGTTACACTGGAATTGTGGGTAGTATGGATGTTGAGGAAAAGTGGTCTTAGTGGGGTGAAATGGACCCATTTGTGGTAGTTAGTGATTCTAGAACAGTTACTGGGGCCCCAAAGTTAATCCAGGGAGGAGCGGATCCGAGATGGAAGGGCACAGGTAAGAGGCCATAAGCTGAAGCAGGAGTGGAAAGTGGAAATAGGGAACAGGAGAGTTGTGTTTCCTAGTTTCCACTTCTGGGTCTTCTCCAGCCCCCGCATAAAAGGTGACAGACACGATCAGGTGCAGGGGTGCTGGGGACATCCTGTACTCCTAAACCGTAGTCTGTCTTTGAAGTTGAGTGATGTGATTAGCCTCAGTTCACAGCAGAGACAATGGGCAGAAGGAGAATGGAGCAGCTTACCAGATGGAATTGGTTCACCTGCCCAGGAGCCCCTAGCAGCTGAGACCCCAAGGTGGCTTGGGGGGGGTGTGTGGCCTTCCTTATGCCCTCCAGTCCAGGCTGGGTATATGGTCTGTTGGCCTAAGGTTGCTTCTAGAGCACTGGTCTAGACACAGGGTGAATGGATGGATTCTTCCCTATGTGTTTTGATGGGCTTCAAGGCCTGGCCTTTTACATCCCAGCTTCTCCTCATCTAGGTCCTCAGTGGGCCTGATCATGACTAAGAGAATGTGTCACTGACACCTCCCTCCGGATACAGCCTCCCTCCTCAGTTATCCATTTCTGTTCATCCCTATGATTGTGCCCAGCAGGAGGACACCCAGCCTCTCTACACAGACGCTCTCATGCCACTCTCCCGACGTGCTGGGAACAGTTCCTGGATCGTGTGTTTGAACCCTTGCTGGTGGTGCCGCTAGGGAAGGCTGCAGAACTCTTAGGAGGTAAAACCTTGCTGGAGAAAGTAGGCCACTGGGGTTGGGCCTTGAGGATTGGTAGCCCTGCTGTATTTCCTGTTCAGTCTGCTTCCTGGTTGCCTACACAATGTGACCAGCCCTCTCATGCTCGTGCAGCCACGAAGGCTCTGCCATGATGGATGTATCCCCCTGGGACTGTGTAAGCCAGAGCAGACCCTTCCTTCCTTCCTTCCTTCCTTCCTTCCTTCCTTCCTTCCTTCCTTCCTCACATTGCTTCCTGTCACATGCTCCATCTGAGCCGTGAGAAAAGCAGCTTATATGTTGTGTGAGCACAGGGGCCTGAGTTCACTTCCCTAGTGCTCAAATAAAAAGGTGAGTGTCCTGATGTGCACTTTGACCTCAGCGCCTTGGGAAGGAGCAGTGAAGACAAGCAGGTCCCGGTGGTCTGCTGGCCACCCAGCCTAGCCACTTGACAAGCCCTAGATTTAGAAACAGTGCCTCAACAACAACAGTAAAACAATAGAGGAAGGCATCTGGTGTTGACCTCTGGCTTCCACACACATGCACACACACACACACACGTATACAACACACACACACACACACACATAAGCTCGCATGCACACCCTCCCCCACACTCACACTTCTCGTTCTAGAAATAAAAGGGTATACGTACATACAGAGAAAATTCTCTCTAATGAGCTCTCTACCTACCAACCATCTGTCAACATTTCATCTAATTTCACTTCAGTGTTTTCACTCACATTAATGAGCACATATTGTAAATACAATTCATTTCCAACATTTTTCTCTTCATTCCTTATTGTGACACTTTCCTCAGTCAGACAATATGATCATATTTGAATGTCCCTCACGCTATCTCCCTAGAAAAGGTGAAGCGTAACAGTTGTTTCCTTAATGTTTGGCTTTAGCTCCCCGCCAATTTCTCAGTGGTGTGGGAAAATCTCTTCCCCAACACAGTGGCTCCTTGTGACAGTGGTCGCCTCTTTGGAGATCACAGCTCGATTTTGGGGATTTAAAGGCTATGGCCGCTGAGCACAGGAAGGAAGAAAAAAAAGGGCACATGTCAGAGTTTCTTCAGTTTCCTGGATGTGAAGTATCCGGTACTGGACAGTCTTTGTGTGTTCCTAGACCAGAAATCAGGGCTTATGAGTATTTAGGAGTTGAACCCCCAGCACACTAGTCTGAGGCCATATCCAGCTATGGAGTTGGCTTGTCCCCTACTAACATGCTCCAAGAAGCTAGAAAGGCAGACTGTAGTTGTGCATCTTCCCAGGAGGACCTGGGAAGATGGAGCCTGCCCTGGGGTCATGGAGAAAATGAGCAATGCAGTAGGAGACCTGGGCAGAATGGACCCCCAAGTCTCAGGCGGGGCATCTTGCAGCCTCCCAGCCTGCCTCCCAGAGACAAATCTTCATCCCTGGCCTTATCCTTGTCCACCACTTCACTATACCCTCCTAATAAGTCTGAATCAAATTTTTTGGCTTTATATTCATAAATTTGAAGTGGAGTTCTTAACAAGCCTGTCAGTAAGATGGAGAAGGGCGGGTGAGAAGGAGAGGTGAATTCGAGGAACTGGGGCTATTTTTAAACACACCCTCATTATTCCAGAGTTTGCAGGTCACCAGTGCCAGAGAAGAATTCTACAGATGTGACAGCTGGTGCTAAAACAATTAGGCTCAAAATGACAACCCGGGGCTGCGTGTGCATGGGTGTACGAGCATGGGCATGTGTGTGGCCAATCCTCCTCTTCTCCTTAGATTGTGAGGACGATTTCCTGGAAATGGCAGGTGCAGGGCCAGCTGTGTTAGTGGGTCCTGGGACTTGGGCACTGCGTATGTCAGAGCTGGACCATCACCCTCTTGCTGTGCATACATGTCTCACCCCTTCCTACACAGCCTTCTCATCTGTTAAATATAGGTGGGATCAGGACCTCAGTAGGCGCCACTTCATCTCCAGAAGGCATCCTGGGTCCAGTGCTCCAAGCACTCTGATCCAACTGTTTCATAGTCAACTCGAAGCCCTGTCCCGTCATTCCTTTCCGGTTTCAATCCTGTCGGAGTATCCTCTTGAGTTCATGGTGTAGTTGCTTACTAATGGGGAAGGGATGCTTCATCTAGCTTCTCTTCTTCATGATCTCAGCCACTTACACCCCCTGGAATAGACCTTTTCATTTCCACCCCCAGCACCTCTCTCCTGTGTTCTTCATTCCACTTGCTTCCCATTGCCTCAGAGATGTTTTACCAGTGGGCCACTGCCCATGGCCATCCTTCAGGCAGAATGACCTGAGAAAAGACACATGAGGGACATTGAGTATCTTCCTAGAGAAAAACCACATGCAGTTAGAAGGGCTGTGAGGTGTGTATATGTCTGTCTATCTCTGTGTCTCTATGGCTGTCTGTCTCATTATTGGGGAATGAACAGTAGACTTAAAAGTAGACACTGATTATGGCCTCTACTTGTCCTAATGAGAGTCTCTTATTAAAAATAAAGTGTGTGTGTGTGTGTGTGTGTGTGTGTGTGTGTGTGTGTGTGTGATGCATGTGTGTATAGGTATGCTTCCCTGTGTGTGCACATGCAGATGCAGAAGTTGATGTCAAGTGCCTTCTTTGCCTACAAGCCCTCAAGTTCCGCCTTGATTTCCCTGACCAGCACTAGGTCCACTGATGTGCACCACCATGCCTGGCTTACATTGGGTATCCACACCAGGTCTTTATGCTTCTGTAGCAACCAGTCTGCCCATGAACCACTTCCCTAGCTCCAGTCCAATCCTTTTCTATGGAGCAGAAGAGTATTCGCACGACAACACCGTAATCTATGCACACTCCAATTTACACTGTCTGTAGATGCGGGAGACAGGAAGCTAAGAGAGTGTGAATGGAGGGCTGCGTTTCTCTCCTTTTCACAGAAGAAATTTGCAAAGAAACGTCTCTGCTGAGTTTCCCCCGTAATTGGGAAAATTCACTTCTTATTCTGCCTCTTCTTTCTCACCTAGCTCCAGTTACATGTGAAGAGTGAAAGGTAAACAGAGGGAACGTGGGAAAGTACCTCAGAGCTACTGCTCAGATTAGCTGGGTGGTCAGATAATGCTGTGGGCACTTGACAGGGAGCCAAGTGTCATCTAAGGCCAGTGACACCAGTGAGAGGCAGCTGAGGGTGACTATGGCCCGTTTTCCCTGTAAGTGCCCCTTGTTAGAAAGTAATAACAGAGAGCCATAGAGAAATATTTTAGTCAATATCTATAAGAGATGCTATTGATTTGAGAAGATGATAACAGAAAATGATTATGGAAGAAATGTGATTTTTCTAGTCATTGCTTTTTAAAATTTTCTCGCTCCATCTGTGTAGATCGGTGGGATAGAATTCCAGTTTAGTTTTTCCAGGGGGTATGGAAAGTGTGGTAGTTTGCTTTAGTTGTCAACTTGATATAACGTACAATCACTCCAGAAAAGTTTATCAAGGGGGGATCATCTCCATTGTGGTGTTCTGTAGGCTTGTCCGTGGGGGAATTGTCATAATTAGCTGCTAGGGGAACATCTGTCCCTCTGGGCATGGATGGTACCTATGCAGAGAGGGCCCTGAGCTGTGTAGAGTGGAGAAGTCGAGCTGAACACAAGCACTCTCTCAGCTCTTGACTGTGGATGTGATGTAAGTAGTTGGGATGTAAGCAGCCTTGACTTCCCTGCTATGATGGACTGTAACCTGGGATTGTGAGCTAAAATAAACCCATTCCCCACTGAGCTACTTTTTGTCAGGGTATTTTCATCACAGTGGCAGAAATGAAACAGAACTGAGAGGATATGGCTTGGCCTCCCTTTATCATGTAGATCAGTTGGCCAAGAGCCAAGATGAGGTGACCTATGAGAACATAAAGACCACTGGGTTCCATCTCTCTTACTGTACCTGCTCCACAGCTAGATAGCATTCACTAGAGTAGAGGTATTTCCAGAGAGTTTCCAAACCTGGCAGCAAAAGCATCCAAAGGAGAAGGCGTGAGATTTGTAAGTAATTTCCGAATAGTGTGTAATAAAATACCACAGGCTGACTGGCTTATAAATACCAGACATTTCCTTTTTCTAGTTTTGGAATCTGAGAAGTACAAGGTCAAGGTGCTGGCAGATGCAGCGTCTGGTGAGAGCCTGCTTCCTGGCTTCTAGACAGACATGGTTTTGTTTTTTCTTCACATGGCAGGGGGCAAAGGAGCTCTGTGGGGTATTCTGTAAGGGCACGAACCCTACCTGTAAGGGCTCCATCCTTAGGATTTAATTACTACCTAGTCTCCACTTATGATACTGTTATCTTGTGGGTGAGGGTTTCACACATGAATTTTGGAAGGATACGTGTGACGTTTGTGGATCAGGAACCTGCAAACACTCCATCAGACTGTTGAATCACGTTCACATTCTAGTCAGCGGGTCTTGTTCCCAATGCCACCAGGTGGTGCCCGGAGCCCAGCACAGGAGGAGAGAGACTTTCTGACAGAGCTGACCTTTAGGGAACACATCTATTTTGTTTTGTTTTTCAAGACAAGATTTCTCTGTGTAGCCCTGGCTGTCCTGGAACTCACTCTGTAGACCAGGCTGGCCTTGAACTCAGAGATCCGCCTGCCTCTGTTTCTCAAGTGCTGGGGCTAAAGGTGTGCACCACCATCACCCCCAGCTTCTTTTTATAAAATCTATTTTTAAATTTTATTTATTCCTTGACACTATCATACACATGTAAATTGGCCGCCTCCATCCCCATCTTCTTTCCCCCCCCAACTGCTGGACATCCCTAACACAGCCTGCTGCCTTCATGTCCGCTTCCATTTTGTCTTGTTTTGTTTGTGACGCGCTGAGTTCATTAGCACTACCTGATTGACCCTGTTGACTTGATCTCGTGCACGTAACAAAAGCTGCGGTGAATTCATGTGTGCAACCACCATGTCATGTCCGGGACAGCCTCACTGCTCTCCATCTTTTAGCTCTTACACCCCCCTCTTTCATCATGTCCCCTAGACTTGCATGTAGAGGTTGATATAGATGTCTCATTTAGAGACGAGCACTCGGTAGTCACTTATTCTCGTTATTCTGATCAGGTATAAGTCTCTACATTAACTGCTGCTCACTGCAGAAGAAGTTTTACTGGTCAAGGTTGAGAGCAGCATTAGCCTGAGGATATAAACATTAACATTTAGAAGACAATTTGATGATAAATCCATTTAGTAAAACAACCATGGTTCTTTGCTAGGGTCTCTGCTAGGGTCTGTGACCTCTCCAGCCATGTCTTTTTTTTTTTTTAACCAGGTTTACAATACCAATTATGAATTACCTCTTGTGAATCAGACTTCAGATCCAATCAGAAAGTGATTGGTTATCCCCATAATCTTCATGCCACTATTGCCCCAGGGAACATATGGGGATAATATCTATAGACAATTCTTAATGTTTAGCAGGCATATGGATCATCTTTCCTACTTCTAGTGCCCAGCCAGCCCTGTTGCATTTGGTTCAGTCACTGTCCAGCATCTAGGCTTGGATAAAAGTCATTTTTTATGAGAGTCTCAGACCCATATGAGGCTTGAGGAGGGAATAAAGAGATGTACTCCTGGCTCTACTTAATGTAGTCCTGGTGATGGAAACAGATCTCTTCTCACTGCTACTGATAGTCCCATGCAGCTCCCTAAATACCAGCACTCTCCAGAGGCAGAAGCTGGGGTAGGTCTAGGACTCACTCAAGAGAGGACCACTTAGAAGGTAGATGTTAGGTGAGGGGTGGGCTGAGATGGTGTTGTAGTCCTAGCTACTTTCCTGGGACTTCAAGATATGAGCAACTTGGAGAGGCGGATATGTCTCCATTAGTAAAGTACTTGTCACACAAGAATGAAGACTTGAGTTTGACCCCCAGAACTCATGTAAATAAAACAAAGAAAGGGTGTGGTAGCATGCACTTGTAATCCTAGTGCTTGAGAAGTAGAGATAAGCTGATACCTGGGGGCTACTAGCCTTACTAGCCTAGTGTTATCAGCAAGCCTGGGGGTCCAGTGAAAGACCATATCTCAAAGACAAGGTAGATGACTCTTAAGGTCACCTGAGGCTGACCTTTAGTCTCTGTGTACACATCATATGTGTGAAGTAGCATTAGCTGGGTGATATCTTTTATGTGTCTACACTCTTTCTGCTATTGTGTCCCTTCCCTGGGCTGAAAGGGGGAGGAGTCAGGAGCTTTGGAATCAGGCAAGTCTTTATTTGGATTCTCATACCTATTAGTTCAGTGAATTGAGACTCCTCATCTGTAGATGGGGTGGTTTCCCTTCTGTGGCCATCCTGCTGGTTTAGCAGAGCCCTCCAGGTATGAGTGAAGGCAGGCACTTGATGGCCACCAGCTTCTGAACCTCGGCACAGGCAGGGAAAGGGGGCATGAAACGCTCTCAGAGTTCTTGATCATAGAGCCAGTTCCTGTTTTCAGTCTTGGGGCAGGTGGGACCTGGTGGAGGTCAGGCATGAGTCAGTCACCAAACAGAGCCTCTTCCACATTTCTCTGACCAAAAATTTTCCTGCAGTTACTCCTCTAGCCCTGGATTCTGAGATGGCCAGACCCCACTGACTTCAAGCTCCAATCCTCCTGAATCATATGAGAGCATCAGATTGCAGAAGATGCAACTGAGTCATTCTGCAGGAGAGGAAACCAGACCAGCTTGGGGACTGGTTCTGCAGGGGTTGTCCCTTGAGGTGAAGTGCCATCTCAAACTGACAGTGTCTGAATCAGGATTGATTTAAATTGGGGATCTAAGGGTTTGGTTCTTAGTGCCCACCCCCTGTCATATGACCACATGGCACAGATGTGAGTGCTTTGCATGTGAGCGTGAGCAAGGAATTGGAAATATACACCCATGGGTCAACTGGGTATTCAGGTCCCAGCCAAGGGCGTGTGATTTCTAGTGATGTCAGATGAATCAAATGTGTAGTAGTTTCTAGAACCTGTGGTATGGATGACTGAGGCTTTGCTGAACTGGACTCAGCAGCTGCAAGATTCACTCTGGAAATCTCCATCAGTGGCTGAGGCTGCATGTGATTCTCTGTAACTGAACACCAGAGAGGCAGGTAGCCACAGACCCCTCTGAAAAAGCTGGGCTGTTGGGTCATTGAAACTCATAGAGACAAGTTCTAGAAGAGCATATGGTGGTATGAGTAGGTCAGGAGTCCAGTGTGCTTGGGGCTAGCATTGCTGAATGACAGGAAAGGGACAAGGCTGAAGCAGGAGTTCAGGAGCAGAGCAGAGAGGGGACTCAGAAGGCAGCCACTGTTTTTCATCTTGCTACACCCACCCTATGCTCCCTGCACAGTAGCCTTAGGTGCAGGGTCCCTGATCTCGGCATCACGGAGCACGCCATCATGATCTCTCTAAGAACGCATGCCCTATGCCGGCTCACCAACCAACCAGCCACCTGACTGAGAGCATCTTGCAGATGGAGGAGGTGCCCAGGAGTGTAGTATGGCTGGCTTCCTGCCTTCCCCTCCTATCCTTGCCAGCTCTCTCTCTCTCTCACCCATCTTTCTTTCCTCCCTCCCATGACGTCACCTCTCGCCACTGCCCTCACATCCCTGTCCCCTGGCTTCCTGGTTGCCCGGCTGCTGCTGCAAGTGGTAGGTGCTGATTAAGACGGATGGATCGGTAAGAAGCACTGGATGTGACTTGAATAAGAAGCAGCACAGCCTCTCCTGGATGCAAGGGCACACGGCCAGTAAGCGGCGTCACTTGGGAGATGACTTTACTACTGGAGCTTGTCCTTAAAATAGCGAGCATCCCCCATTCCATTTCCATCGCTATTTCTATAAATGAAGACACACACACACGTACACGGAAAAATACCAGTGCCTCCGTTTCCCAGGCCCTTCTTCCCTTTCCTTGTTATTTACAGCAGAGCTCACAGGCTTATTTTCCCAAGACACGGAAAGAACCTTCAGTCCCTGGGAAATGCTGCTGTTCTGGGACCTTCCGAGGTGGTTTGTCACCTTGGGTTGGCGTGGGGGTTGGTTTTTGCTCCATCAGAAACTTAATAAAAATCATGAGGATATATTTGGTAATGTTCTTCTGTGTCTTGGGGGTCCCTGGAGGACAGCCCCTTCCCCCATCTCCTGTGTCACAGCTGCAGTGGCAAGAGTCCCCTCCTAGACTTCCACTACAGATACAGAACTGGCGTGGTACACCGTCACTTCACGGTGGCAGGATGGAGGAGGTCAAGGGATTTGTTCAAGGTTAATGGCAAATGGGGGTTTCTAGATCCAGATCCATTCTCCTGGTGTTTACTCACGTCTCTCTCTCTCTATGATGGAACAGGAGGGACTGCAATGCCTTTGATGTATGAGGTTCACTTAAAGCCCCACAGGCTGATGTTGGTTCAAGGTCAAACCCTGATTTTCTCTGGTACAATTTTACCTTGCATACAGACACCCCAGACATTGTTTCCATGTCCCTCTGCATGGATAACTTGTTAAGGAATTGATAAAGATAAGGGTTTTGACTGAATCAGGGGGTGGATTTTAGATCCATGGATTTTCAGATTCGTGGATTTTCCATTCTAACAATTAGCCTCTAAAATCTATTGGCACTAAATCTCTCTCTCTCTCTCTCTCTCTCTCTCTCTCTCTCTCTCTCTCTCTCTCTCAGTGTGTGTGTTGTGTGTGTCTGAGAGAGAGAGAGAGAGAGAGAGAGAGAGAGAGAGAGAGAGAGAGAGAGAGAGAGAGAGAGAGTCACACAGGAATGGACAGACAGAAAGATAGAATATATGTGGGTTTATTGTTAAATTATGCTATAGATTTTACAACCATCTATTAATTTTTGTAACCCCTGTTAAAAATAATTGACAACTGAGCAGCAACAGGCTGGAAGATGGTGATGTCATCTCTGCTATTTATAGATCTCCATTCCCTGCAGAGTGCAGATCTTGATATTTAGACCATGAAGGCCTGTGGGCAGGATTCATGCCCAGTTCTGTGTTTCCTGCTGTACCTGTCACATGGCTGTCTTAGGACATCCGTTGTTAACCACCTGTTTATAGACAGGAAATTAAAAACCAGGGTCTCAGTAGAGATGGGAGTTGTCCAGTTCTATTTTCCTAGTTTATTTTTTTTCCACTAAGCCACAGATTTTGTATATTTGGAAACGAAACTGGAGAAGTGGTGTTTGAACCAGTTCCAGATTAGGTGTGTGGTTAGGAGCAAACAAGAAAAAATGCTGTCCTGTCCAGAATGGGGAAAGAAAGCTGAAAGGAAGTCCAAAATAGAGCATGAAGACAAATTACTGAAGGCAGACTGTGAAATTCCACCTCCAATGAAATTTAAATTAGAAATCATGATTCCAGGTTTGTTTGTGTCTGAGGTGCTCTTGACTGCCCACTCAAGTGCACAGGGAACCCTGCCTGAACTTGAGCCATTCTCTATGTAGAATGTTTCCTGGAGTGGTGTGTTTATGCTGACTTTAGTTGTCCACCATAGATTCAGACTCTGGACAATTCTGAGGACCCCAAAAACATGAGCACAGCTTGTTTAGACCTTAACATCCAAATCAATATTGATCCAGAATCAACTTCTCTGAATTGCCTTTGAATGGGAATGGTCCCCAGGCCAGTCATAGAGAGAGGATCAAGGAAGTACTAACTAGACTTTCAAAAGCAAAGAGTAAATGATCTCACCCAGAGCAAAGATTTTAACACTGATGACAGTGTGAGCCACAGTCCATGTGACCGTAGAAAGCTACTGTGTGGACCAGAGCAGGATTTTAGAAGCATGGTCAGCACGTATCTTCACCTCAGAGAATCTATGGTGCCCGTGGAGTGGAATTTCAGGACCACGGCCAGTGCCTCACTCAGTCCTGAGCTGGGGAGTGGGGCTGTGGACAGCTACTACATTCTGTCAGATCAAGGAGCTCCTGGAGTTCAGCTGAAGAGAGGGAGGAGGGGTTATAGGAGCAAAGGGGGTCAAGATCCTGATAGGAAAAACCAGAGAGACAGCTGACCCTAGCTAGTGGAAGCTCACCGACTCTGGACTGACAGCTGGGGAGCCTGCACGGGACCAAACTAGGCCCTTTCAGAGAATGTGGGTGACAGTTGTGTGACTTGATCTGTTTGTGGGGCCCCTGGCAATGGGACCAGGACCTATCCTGGGTACATGAACTGGCTTTTTAGAACCCATTCCCTATGATGGGATGCCTTACTCAGCCTTGATGCAGGCGGGAGGAGCTTAGTCCTGCCCCAACTTGGTATGCCAGCAGGTGTTGACTACCCAAGGGAGGCCTCACCCCCTCTGAGGGGTGGGGTGGGCGAGGGGAAACAGTGGTTGGTATGTAAAATGAAAAAAAATTAAATAAAAAAAATACCAAAAAAAAAACCAAAAACACCCAGAACAGATAGAGGGAAGCAGGGCACCAATTACTCTGCAGAAACTTTCTCAAGCCCCTTGCAATTCCTTTATGCTGGAGTGTTTTCTTGCAACCTCTGCGTTGAAGACCCCTCAAAAGCATAACCACCACTCATCCAAACACTCATACAATGTTTCTGTTTGTTGTAACATACTAGATTTGTTGTTTCTGCAAACTCTTTATGTAGTGGGGGTGTATCATGATCTCAGAGCTTGACAAGGAATGCTACTGTCTGGAAAGCATGGTCAGCTCCTGTAGATTTTTACATGCTAAGGTACTAACATGACCAGACCACAAAGGTGTACTCTGATCACCCAAATGCCAACAAGTCAAGCCTGCTTCAGAAAGCCCAGTCCAATGACACCAGACTGCTTCCACCATTTCTTTACATGGCATCTGTAAGACTACTTCCCATTCATAAGGGGCTGGTTTTTGAAAGTAGTTGGCATGATCCAGAATCACCTGGGAGATTGGCTTCTCGGCACACCTGTTGAGAATTTTCTGGATCAGATTTTTAAGTAGGAAGACCCACCCACTGTGGGTGGTACTATTTCCAGGTTAGGATCCTGGCTGTATAAATGGAGAAAAGCACCAACAGTGTGCATCCATAGCTCTCTGCTTCCTGATTATGGGTGTGATGTGACCAGCTGATGCCCTTAATTTCCCTGCCACTATGGGCTGTACTGTCAAACCAGGACCCAAAGAAACCTGTTCCCCCTTTAAATTGTTTGTGTCAGGGTTTTTTATCACAGCCACAGGAAACAGTGAACATGATTGGTGACTAAGGCAGTGTGTTTGCACACACTTGCCCTGTGTATTGTCATGACATTATTCATAGTACTTTTGCTGGAACACACAGCAATGACTACATATTAAAAATTTCACATATATTATTATCTGATTTAATTTTTATAACTCTAGTTCTATGAAGTAGATATTGAGATGAGCCAAATTTTATGGATAAGCCTCAAATTTAAAGGCTCAAAACTTCATGGTGCACTTACTTTGAGTAGTATGTAGGGACTTGAACCCTTTCTTAGAGCCACACTGCTATGTTAAGAGTGGGTATTTCATTTTTTATCTTGAACTCCACATTACTCCTTTTTTTGTTTGTTTGTTTTGTTTTTTTTTGTTTTTCGAGACAGGGTTTCTCTGTGTAGCTTTGTGCCTTTCCTGGAACTCACTTGGTAGCCCAGGCTGGCCTCGAACTCACAGAGATCCGCCTGGCTCTGCCTCCCGAGTGCTGGGATTAAAGGTGTGCGCCACCACCGCCCGGCCCACATTACTCCTTTTAATCACTGATATTAATTTGATTTTTAGACCTGGATCTGTGGTCTCATGTCTGATAGGGCTCAGAATTTGGGGCTAGCCTGATCCAATCAACTGTTGCATATTATTGGAAACCATTGTGTGATGACCCTCTAGATGCCTTGTTTTCTCACAGGCAATCAATGGAATTATTAGAAAAGTGTTAGCCTGTGTACAACCTGTCAGCATTGGGCAGCATCTCCCTCCTCTTTTCCCTCAGTCCAAGCAAGTGATGTGTAACTCTTTCCTGTTACAATACTGGGCATTCCAAGTAGCTGAGATCACCTGGATATCATGTCTTATAGGCATTACTCAGCTTCGAGTGTCACCTCCAGTGCACCTTGCCTGGCTGAGGATGTCGTCCCACATCAACCATCAGCATAGAGGAGGGGTAAATCTATACCAGGTAGCTCCCTCTAGTGTCAGGACTGAGTCCCACAGTTAGTGTCAACTAGTCCTCTGTGTGTCTAGCCAGGGTGCTGTGAGCCAACTGGAATGTTGTGCCTTCTGGCTATCAGGATACATTTCATGTGCTACTAGATAGAAGGGCAAATCTGTACCTTAACTCTGCAGGGAGTATAGAACAAATCCCAGTCAATGGGTCTTTATTTTCTGAAGGTATGCTCTGTAAGGAAGAATGGGACCAGCAACTCTTAGCTCTCTTTTCATTCTTTGGTGCCCAAGTTTGTGTCAGTTTCTGCAGTTGTGGTACAGATTATCTCCCTTGGCTATGAGATGCTGGCACATGGAGATCAGGCCTGGGGTTGTTCCCCATATATGAACGAACATCATGGAGCATCTGCAGTCTTGCACCTCACAGCTCTCATTTCTGGGTGCATCCATGGTTTTTCATCCTCGGTTATAATAACTCGGTCTCTTAGCAGTGTCTGTGCCTAAGGACTATAAAGTCTGCTGATAATTTCCAAAGAACAAAAAGGAAAAGGTTTTAGAGAAGACTAGAATTCACTAGACAAAATGGTGGCCCTTCTTGGTGAGGGCTGCAGAGTTTGTTCACTCACTTGTTGGTAAAACAAAGATTCATTGAGCATCTGCTTTGTGCCTGGTGCTGGATAGGCAGAAGAAGTCAGTGCAAGCAAAACAGAGCCAGATGCAGTCTGTAGGAGAGAAGGGAAGATTGTAAGAGAGGAATAACCAAGAAAACATTGTATCAAGAAAAGAGGTTGAAGATGTGAGCAGCCATTGTTTGTGGGGGCTGAGTGTAAAGTTTTGCTTGATATGGCCAAGGAGAGCCAGGATCTGGGCATGAAAGAAGCATGGCTCTCTTATTTATGCCACTGTTAATATGTAATCCTATTGAATAAGCAGCAGAGAGACTGAGAAGACTGATCAGTTAACATCATCATTTGGGGGTTCCTGGACTCAATCTGGGCATGAGTTCCATACCAGCCAGGACTATGTAGTGATACCCTGTCTCAAAAACAACAACAACAACAAAAAAAAAAAAACCAAAGTAACCAACCAACCAACTAACCAACCAAACAAACAAACAAAAACCACTCCAGTCCCAGTACAGGACTCAAGAGATATCTCAGTCAATAATAGGAACTGACAGAATCCAAGTCAAAAGCCAAGTGTGGTATGCACTTGGGTCCCAGCACTGAGGAGGCAGAGATAAGGGACGTTGGTGCTTCACTGGCTGGCTAGCCTAGCCTCCTTGGCAAGTTCCAGGTCAATGAGAGACCCTGTCTCAAAAAAAAAAAAAACCCCACAAGGGTCTCTAGAGATAGCTATGTGGCTAAAGGCACTTATCGGGGGGACTAGAGTTTGAATCCTGGAACCCACATTGTATGGCTCACAAATGCCTGTAATTAAAGATCCAAAGGATCCCATGCCCCTTTATGGTCTCCATTGGTACACACGCATACATACATACACACACACACACACACAGAGAGAGAGAGAGAGAGAGAGAGAGAGAGAGAGAGAGAGAGAGAGAGAGAGAGAGAGAGAGAGAGAGGGGCAGACAGGCAGAGACACAAAGACAGAGAGACACAGTGACAGATAAAGAGACATAGACACTCCGGACACTAAGTGCTTCTTCAGGGCATGGTAGCAGGGAGGGATTCATCTCTTCATGTCTTCCCAGTAGTCTCTTTAGGATCTGAAGCTGTTAAATAAACATCATATTCAGTACTCATGAATTGTTTAGATTGTGATATATGACACACACGGTTAAACCTTCACAATGCCTTATTCCAGCCTTACAACAAACCTATGAAAAAGATCTTAATGTTCTTACTTCATAGATAAGGAGACTGAAGTAGAGTGAGAAGAAAAGGAGTATTGTCCACGGTCATTCCCCTGACACGTACAGCGGCAGTTCAAAGCCAGGTGCGTCCAAGTCTAAACCTTGCTTCTTAACCACACTCTACTCCCTGCTCATACACACATCTCTGTGCCTTTTCTCCCCCTTAAAAAACCTATCAAAACACTCTATCACTGATTAGAATTCCTCTACCTTTGTGTAGGAGAAATGTTTGCAAAACTTCCCAGGCTTACAGGAAATGGAAAGACAGTGGGCTCCGTCATCTTTCATTTTTGTTTGTTTGCTTGGTTGGTGGGTGTTTTTTTTTCCCCCTGTTGGTTGTTGTTCTTGGTTTCATGGTATTTTTTTTCATGAAGAAATGATTTTTAAATCACGTTTGTAGATATGAAGCTATAGCTCAGTTGGTGGAATGCTAGAGTGCTTGCCTAGCAGGTCTGAAGCCCAGGATTTCATGCCAGGCATACACCTGTAGTCTCAGAACTTGGAAGGTAGAGGCAGGAGGATCAGTTTGAGGCCAGTCCGAGATCCATGGGATGCTGTTTTTAAAAAGATCAACTTTGGGCTGGCAAGATGGCTCAACAGATAAAGACACTTGTTACCTGATGGCCAGGGCTTGATCCCTGGAATCCACGTGGTGAAAGGAGAGAACCCAACCCCACATGCTGTCCTCTGACCTTCACATATGCACTGCGAGACACACACACACACACACACACACACACACACACACACACACACACAGGCAAATAAATAAAACAATAAAAATTACCGTTGTAGGTCATTTTCCCCCCTAGATATAGCATTATATAAAGAAAGGCATAATACAAGTATAAAAACATTCCCCTGTGGGATCTCTCATTGTGGGCTAATTTCATTTCATGTTTAAATATTTCATGCATCTGAGATTTACTTAGCATATATTACAAAGTAGGCATCTACTCTTCATTTCTCCTAATGCCGGATGGTCTGGGCTATTATCACCATCAGACAGTCCGTTGATCTGCCCGCCTTTGTCATCTGCTGGGTTCCTGTGTGCTTTGCAGTCTAATTCTGCATTTTACAGTCTAGCCAGTACATCTACCTAAATCTTACACATTAGTACTACACTGTTTTATTATTCTGTAGGCTTGTAATAGTTTATCATCTGATAGTAATCTCCTTTTATTACTCCTATTTATTCTAGAAACTTCCTAAATATTCTTATTTATTTTTCTCTATGGATTTGAGGATCAGCCTATATATTTAAACAAAAAGCCATTAGCTTTTATTTGGTGGGGTTCATGCTAAATTTGTGAATTAAATCATAAACAGTGTATATCCTTAAAGTACTGGGATTTCTTAGCTAAGAACATGAGGCATGTTTCTGTTGCTTAAATCTATTATTCTCAGACTACAGTTTTAATGTTTCCTTCTTACACATGACTGACTGAGTATATTTCTGTGTGTTTGATTCTTTTATGTTACTTTATGTGTGTGTGTGTGTGTGTGTGTGTGTGTGTGTGTGTGTGTGTGTATTTGTGAGGGTGCATATATGTGTATGTGCACATAGGTCTGTATATGTGAATTGAGGGCCAGAGATGGACATTGGATATCTTCCTTAGTCACTCTCTACCTTATTTTCTGAGAAGTGGTCTCACACTAAACCTGGAGCACCTCGATTCATCTAGACTGTCTGGTCGGCAAACCCCAAGGATGCTCTTGTCCTCTGACTTCCTTTGTGCTGGGATGATAGGCACATGCCCCTGCATCCACTTTTTAAACATGGGAATTAGATTCAGGTCTTACGCTTGTAGGCAATCTCTTTTTACTCACTGAGCTATCTCCTTTTGTGTTACTTTTTAGTGACTTTTCATTTGATATGTCAGATATCCTGCATGTCAGATATTTACATTACGATTCATACCAGTAGCAAATTACAGTTACGAAGTAGCAACGCAATAATTTTATGTTGGGGGGGGTCACCACAGCATGAGGAACTGTATTAAAGGGTCTCAGCATCAGGAAGGCTGAGAGCCTCTGCTCTACCATGTTAGTCATCTATTAGTCAATTCTCTGGAGTTTCCAACTGAAAATTTGCCTAATTTTTCCACCTTTCCAATTTTTTCCCATGTTTTAGTTCAATCAGTTAGTATCTTCAGATCTATACTAAAAATTTATGTTGGTAATAGATATATTGGGGTATATCTAGTGTTTCCCAAATAGACCGGTTGTTGTGACCTTACAGGTTGACAGGTGTTTGTGTGGGCATGAGATTCTGTATCTACGTAAGAATCCCATTATGTTTTCAAATGAAAACAGGAGTTTCCTCTTGATTGGGAAGGGGCGTCCCATCTTATACGATGCCTTCTCAGTGTCTGCGGTGATGACTGTGTGATCTCTCTCTGTGGATCCATTAATATGGAAAGTTATGGTAATGATTTCTCGTGCATCCGTGTATTTGTGGAACTCATGACTCATTTGTCTAGGATGTGTCATTCTCTCGCTCTGCTGCTGGCTTCTGTTTGCTAATGTTTTATTGAAGCATTTTGCAATAATATTTCTAAGATTGGCCTTGGCTTTCATTTATGTTTCCTCTCTGTGGGCTTTGCTGCCAGTGTTATGCTAATTCCACAGAAGGGCTTTCTCTGTGAGTGCTCCTTGCTTCCCCGTGCTCTGGAACATTCTAAATAGATTTCACACTCATCTGTTGCTTAATGATGAGCTACAAGTTTTCCATAAAACCAGTCGGCCGGGCTGAGGAGACAGTTCGGTCAAGTGTTCGCCACACACGCATAAGGATCTGTATTTGATCTCTAGGACCACTGGGAAAAGGTCTGATGTGATGGCTTCGGCTTAAAATCCCAGCCCTGGGGTGTAGCAGGAATCTTAAAAGTTCTTATTAATAAAATCAAACCTGAGGCTAGTTATTGGGGTGAATGCTGGAAGATCAGAGAAGCAGAACAAGCCACAGCTACCTCACCTCGCCAGTTCCTCAGCGGATCCTGTTTCCTCAGACTGGAAGCTTCTGTGTCCTCATCCAGAATGGATCTCAGCTGAACTGCTGCTCAAAAGCCTAAGAGCTTAACCAGGCAAATGCTTCTAGTTTCTGGTCCTCACGCCTTATATGCCTTTCTGCTTTCTGCCATCACTCCCTGGGATTAAAGGCTTGCTTTCTAGGATTAAAGGCGTGAGTCACCATGCTTGGCTGTATCCTTGAACACATGGGTTTCTGCCTCTGGAATGCTAGGATTAAAGGCGTGTGCTACCACTGCTTATCCTCTATGTTTAATATTGTGGCTGTTTTCTTCTCTGACCCAGATAAGTTTATTAGCATGCACAATATTTTGGGGAACACAATACCACCACACTGGGGAGGTGGAGACAAGATCCCTGGGGCTCCCTGGCCTAGCAAATCAGGAACTTAAGGCTCATAAAAGACCCTGTCTCAATAAACTAGGCAGCAGGTTCCTGAGAAGTGACACCCACAACTGGTCTCCACACTCACCTCACACATACGCATATGCACCCATGCAACCATATACACACAGAGAAATAATAATTTTTAAAACTTGACCCAGTTTTTTCAGCAAGGTTAGCTCTGAAACGATTTCCTCCATAATTGTTCTCTTTACTTCTTTCCAGAGCTTGGCTCTGGGAATCCATAATTTTCTGTATTTCAGTTCAATTAGGTTCACTGAATTAGCCACATAGAATGAAATAAATAACTCTTCCTGGGTTCTTGTAGTGATGTCTGCCATTGTCTTTCTTCCCCTCTCTTCCCTCACCCTCCCTCTCTTCCTCTGTTTTCCTCCCTCCCTCCCTTCACTCCCTCCCTCCACTCCCTCCTTCCCTTCACTCTCTCTCTCTTCACTTCTTCCCTCCTGTCTTCCATAGGGTCTTGTTATACAATCCAGCTGGCCTTGAACTCCTTGCCTCTGCTTCCTGATACTGACACACTGACACAGGCAGGCATGTGACCCCATACTTGGCCTGCTATTTCTTTGTGTGTGTGTGTGTGTGCGCGCGCGCGCGTGCATGCGTGCACATGCGTGCGTGTGAGCATTATGCCTTTTTTCGTTTTTTCATGGATATGCGTAGTAATTCATTTTATTTTCCCCACAAGAACAGAAATCTTGAGTTTATTGATCAATTATTTGTTTTTAAGTTTGTTGACTCATTGATTTTTATCAATATCATTTCTGCCCTTATGATTTCTCTACATTTATTTTACTTCATTATTTTTATTCCTGGATCCATCCTGAAGTTCACAATTGCAGGACACTTTTCTGGGGAATCACAAGCACAACCTTTTGCATGCTAGGCAGGTTTTCCTACCCCCAATCAACACCGCCAGCTCATGTGGAACACTATCAGCTGGGGGACATTTTCTTGTTTATCTTTCATGAACTACAACCTTGTAAGCTGGCTGGTAGGACCCTTGTGGAGTTTTGAATGTCCCCCATCTGTTTGAATACTTGCTCCCCAGTTGGTGGAACTCTTTGGGAAGGAGTAGGAGGTGTGTCCTTGTTGAGGAAGGTGTGCCACTGGAGGCAGGCTTGAGGTTTCTAAGGATTTTTATCATTCTCAATGTGCTCTCTGCCTCCTGTTTGTGAGATGTGAGCTCTCAGTAGCTGCTCCAGCTGCCTGCCACCACGACTTCACCCTGTGTCACGGACTCTAACCCTCTGAAACGGTAAGGCAAATTAAATGCTTTCTTTTATAAGTTGCTTTTGTCACAGTATCTTATCACAGCAATAGAAAAGTAACTAAGACAGACCCCTATGGAACAGATAAACTCCACACTGCTAGGAAAGAGCAGAAACAGGGGTCCCCTGGGACCAGTGGCACCCACCTCATCCCAGCGCAACCCCCTAGACCTGAAGCCGGGCCTCCCCTGAGTCTGCTCCATCATGCCAGCCTGTGCCTTCCTTTGGCTGTCTTATCAGCAAGGATGCAGCAGGCTGGGTCACCATATGTGATGTCTGAGATGTGTCAGGGTGCAGGCTTGGGTCACCACATGTGAAGCCTGAGATATGTCAGGGACAAAATCTAGACATCATCTGCTTTTGATTCTTTTCTGGACCTCAGTTCAAATACTTTCCCCATGAAACAAGCTGGCTCCATCAAGATGTCCCCTACATCATGGCTTTTACACCAATATCCATAATGAGAACGTCTGTCCATTTCCCCTCAGCCACAACAGGGCCACTCAGGTGCCTGCTCAGCCTTGGAAAGGCTGACCATAAACCTAAGGACCATGTGTGAGTTCAGGGAGAAGCCCCAGGGTGTGACAAAGTGGGAGAAGGGGCTTTCAAGAATGCTGCTCTTTCTCCTTTTTACGAAGGTGACACCCGAAGTCCCGAAAAATTAATGTGCCTGTCACTGTGGGCTGCTTTATATTATTATATCTTAGACGAGAAAATTAGGACACAGGAAATTGCCCCAGATTTCCTTCTTTCTTGGGAAACTAAGCATTTCCTTTGCTTTCTTGGAAATGGTTTTCGGTTGGGGGAATCAGAGCGCAGCCCGGCTGGAGATTCCATACAGTGTGGCTGTGCTGTCCAGCATTAGCCTTCAAAGCAGAACCCAAGGGAGGGTCCTTGTTCAGGGGTTGAGGTGGCCTGAGCAGGTGTTCTGGTTGAAGCCCTTGCCCTGAGATTACCCTCCACTTGAGGTTTAGCAGTGGCCTCAGTCCTCAGTTTGGATGTCAGGTGCCTCACTCTAGGAGCCAATAGCCTTTGGAATTCTTGACAGTCTTAAAATATTTGCTGTGTTTCTGTGGTGTGGGTTGGAGGTACCACATCTCAACCTAGTGATAGGTCCTGTTATTGACCACAAAGTGATACTTCCACTGGAGAAAGACTAATAATCACAGAAAGATGCTAAGTCAGAGTGTGAAGGGTTGCCTTAGTTACACGGAAGAAATTGCAGGGACAGTGTGGTCAGCAGCTACAACAAGCTGTGAGAGGAAGCTGGGTGTCGCTGCTTGCTTACCTGTAAAGGGAATTCTGTTTAGTTTTATGGCAAGTGCATGGCAGTGGCTGAATTTCAGGGGTTCACTCTAGTCCTGTGGGCCTTTTCTCTTTCTAGTATTAATGTTTGGGTTTGGGTCATTCAGAGATTTACAGATAGGGGATTATCTTTTTTAAACTGCTTCCTTCCAATCCCACTACCAACGGGGGTCCCAAAGGCTTCCTGGAAACCCCCAATCCTCTTCCACATCTCATCATCCTTGCCCTCCCGATCTGTCACTGCCACACCAACCAACCTCATGTTGGAAATGTTTCCTCCGCAGTGTTCTGTGCCTCTGCTTCAGGTCACCGCAGGCCTCACCTGGAACAAGGAAGGCCCCAAACCACATGGCCTATTGGTTTACTAGCCCTGCGCTAGGAACTGTTGCTAACTCCATTCTCAGAGAACCTAGCAGTTCCCTGTCTGTGCACTCAGATCCACAACTATCCGTGCACATGCCAGTGGGAGTTGGCGCACTTTGCCGCCTCTGAGTTTCCAAGTAAGTGGCTGACCCTTGCTCTTCCTCATGTATGGAACCATCTGGACCTAGCTGGCACTGAGTGAGAGAAAGCAGTCTCTCCCATCCTGTGGCCTCACGCTCAGCACCCAGCTCGACCGTTTCTAGTTCTGCAGAGGCTGTTCCCTCTCTGTGCTTCTCTTCTTGCAAGCTCCTTGCATGGAGTCTTGGGTCAGAGATACCTGTCTGGGACCTGGTAGGATCCAGGATGGATGGTGGCAGACCTCAGCAGCAGGCTTAAGTGGGGTGGATGAGCCTAGCAGAGCTTCCCCAGGATCACTACAGTGGTCATCCTAAAGTCCAAGGAAACACCGAGAGGAATAAAGTCTCCAGGCCTTGGAAAGTCCTTGGCCTGAGCCGTAGCCGGGGCCAGCAGCTCTGCACCTTCCTTCCAGGGGCACAGGGTACATGTTCAAAGTCTGCATGCAAAGGACCTGTAGCAGCTAGCGAAAGGGCTCCGTGTCCCAGTCCTCGGTCCTGGACAACCCCCGGGCTCTGCAGATGAAGATGAGAAGGAGGTGGGCTGCTCAGTTCCTCTTCCCTGGAAGGGAGTGTCTCAGACAGGTAGTGCCTTCCCCACCTCTCTTGGTTGCCAATGTGGCAAGAAGGAGTGATGTTTTGAAAGGTCCGTGGCTAAAGGGATTGCTCTGAGGTGAAAACGAGCTGCCTCCTAGCCTCTTGGGGTTGGCCAGGGCTCCAGGGATTCTCCACCTGCCTCTAGGGTAAGTAGACAGAAGGCCACTGGGGCCCATACATCTGTGTTGCAAGACACCAGTGATGCCCAGCCAAGACAGAGGAGCCTGCGTTCTTTTAGCAAATATGCATAGAGCTTCAGAAGGCCCTGCAGGAATATAAGCTCAAAGGGCAGAGAGTGGGGTGGAGCAGGCTGGACCCTGAGACCCCAGGAGCCCCATAGGCAAGGTGAGGGCTTTTCCAGTGGGAGAGCAGAGGAGGGTGCCAAAGAGGTGGGGGCTGGGCCCCAAGTCAAGCAGGGCTTTCATCGGAAAAGTTGGACTATCGGGGAAGTGGGGATGGGAGGCCAGATAGGGATGTGACCTTGGCAGTGAGCCACTTGTGAAGCAGTGCCCCAGCTTGTGGGATTGTACCAGGCTGTGGCTGAAAAGGGAGCAGGATGGGGTTCAGGGGACCCAGAATGTTGAGCTAAGTTGATCATCTTGCCCATGGCAGAAGAGTGACCTAGGGCAAGGCCATGTGTCAGCCTCTTGTGCAAGACAGTGGTGAAAGCTGAGGGCAAGCACCTTGGGCAAAGCGGAGAACCAGGGCAGGGAAGGCAGAGGGCAGGGACAGAGAGGAGGGAAGGGGAGGGGTCAGAGAAAGGGCGGGGCAGGGAAGGCAGAGGGCGGGGACAGAGAGGAGGGAAGGGGAGGGGTCAGAGAAAGGGCGGGGCAGGGAAGGCAGAGGGCGGGGACAGAGAGGAGGGAAGGGGAGGGGTCAGAGAGAGGGCGGGGCAGGGAAGGCAGAGGGCGGGGACAGAGAGGAGGGAAGGGGAGGGGTCAGAGAGAGGGCGGGGCAGGGACCCCGAAGGATAGGAGGGTCCAGGACTGGGCTGAAGCCTGTAGGTCAGATCAGAGACTAAAGCACCTAGCCAGGCTGTCTTTAGCCAGCATGAGAGTGACTGTGCTCTCGCTCTCACTCTCACTCTTTCTCTGTCTTCCTCGCCCTCTCTCCCTCCCCATCTCCCCCTCTGTCTCCATCTTCCTCTCCATCGTCCCCCCTCCGGAGGAGAGTGCTTCAGAAACCCTAATAATCCCAAGTTGGGGGCTGGAGAGATGGCTCTGGGTAATAATGCTTTTTTTTTCACAAGCATGATGACCCAAGTTTGAATTCCCAGCATCCACATAAAAGCTGAGCACAACCATAGCCGAATAATCCCAGCATTGTGGAGTAGGCAGACACAGGTGGATCTCGGGAAAAACCCAACTGAATTGGCAGTTTCAGGTTCAGTGAGAGACTCTGTCTCAAGGGAATAAGGTGAATGAAAGAGCAGGACACCTAACGCTCTTTTCTGTGCTCCACATGCTAGAACATGGATGTACGTGCCTACATACCCACATGACTACAACACATATACTTAAAAAAAGAGAAGATTATACCTAGAATACACCTGTTCCCATTAAACCAGCCCTCAATAAATTATTCCCCCTCCCCCATATCACATGTATTATTCAATTTGTTTTAAATGGAGTGCTTGTCCCAAGATGTAGAAATCCATGGGAATTTATTAAGTCTTGACAAGAGTTATTGAATGTTCTATTAAGTTTTCCAAATTGGCCAGTGTTGAATGGCTTAAAAATTATTCATTAAGGGATAACATTAAATACCAATAAATTGCATGGTATATTTATGAACTATCTTTGAAAGTCATTAAATATGCATATCAGGCAATAAATCCATTCTCTCCTGTAAGTGTTCTGAATGGTGGCAATTTAGAGTTTAGATAATAGTCACAGGGGTGGGCTAGCTTGCCCCTGGGTGTCACTAGGACTTGGAGGGGTACATAGGAGCTAGAGCCAGACCCTTTCCAGTCATCACCCCTACTACTGGAATGAAAGGTGGCTAGGCCACGTAGGCCATTCTGATTTGTGATCTTTATCAAAGGGTGAGAATCCAAAGGTTGGAGGGCCATGTGGTGGAGCGATACACTGTATTCTGTAATCTCTGCCTGTATTGCCACCACTGGCTGCAAAAACACCTGCCATTTACCCAGAATTAACCACCTAGTCCTGGGAGGCAAGTGCTCTTAACCATATTCACCGCAGCTCGGTAATTCCCTCACTTGATGTGCTTTGCTTCTGTATGACCTGACACTGTCTTCAGACTAGAGTCATCCTCCGTTCCTGCCCCTGAGGAGCGACTTGAGGACTCACACACCCAGTGAGTGTGGTGACAAAACTCCATTCAGCCAACCATGCAGGGCTCAGCTGTAGGTTGCTGGAGACTTCCGGCTGATCTACGGGTGCAGGGGCAGTATCAGCTGTCACCCATTCTGAGTCACACCAAGGTTGTAATTTAGTCTCATTCCAGACTGTCCAGTGATGGGAACTCAGCACCTCCATGACTTGCTGTCAGTCTGGTTGCATTCCTGGATGGCTGTCCTGGAATAAGAGAATCCCAAGCTCTTCTGCACAGATGCTCTCCAGCTGCCTACCACAGGGCAGAGTGGTCCTGGGGTTCCCCAGGCTGCCATGGCCTCTAGACTTTGCTACTGGGTGCTTTCTTGGGTTCTCGGATTGTGAAACAGTGTGCTTGCCTGAACATTTGTGGCCTGCTAGTCAGCATAACAGGTGGGGAGCCTGCTCTGTAAGAGAGTTATAGCCGGACGGGAGCTCCTGGGGATGGAAAGGCCCATATTTGATGACAGAAACACCTCATTAGTTCTGTGATCTTGAGTATGACTGATCCTTTAGGGGGACATTCTTAGATTGGTGGCCATGCTGCTTTTTGTGGGGCAGTAGCGTAACTGAATAAAACCAATGGGGAAGGAATGGCCACCTCTGTGGAGTGCATGCTTGGCGGTGAGTGCCTGCTGTACCCACACCACTTGGGTCACCTCAGCCCTCCAGTGAATGGGGGGACCCATGCCTTCTGTTCTCAAGCAGACCTCATCAGCGTTGGAGAAATAATAATAATAATTGTAAAATATTTATTATTAAATAATAATAAGTGGATTATTATTAAACAATAAATTGATACCAAATAATAAATATTTATTCTTTAACAATAATAAATAAATATTTATTATTAATATTGCTGCTGTTCTGTGTATATGTGGTGTGTGCAGGTATCATCGTGTGTCGATGTGGGTGAGGGAGGATATGTGTGGATATGTGTATGCAAGTGTGGAAACCAGAGGACAACCCCAAGTGTCTTCTTCAGTTGTTGTCTACCTTATTTTTTTGAGACTGTGTCTCTCACCGCCTGGGACTCACCGATTTGGCTCGGCTGGCTCAGCAAGCCTCGGATTTGCCTGTCTTCACCTTCCCAGAGCTGGGAGAACAAGGGAACGTCTCAATGCCCAGCTTTTGTGTGGGTGCTGAGGACCCAGCTTAGGTGGCATGCTTGTGCAGTGAGCACTTCACCAACAGAGCTGTTTCCCTAGCCCTACTTTAGAGAAACAAAATCAAAACTCTCCTAGGGAGTTTGGACACACAGAGGGACAAAGGGAGCAGGAAAATGAGCAGAGAGCTGGCTTAGGAATAAGGAAGCCACCAAGCCACTTCGGTGGAACTGAAGTCCGGCATTCCAGCACCCTATGGCTTACTGTCCCACAGGAGAGCTAGGGGCTTCACTTCTCCTTCACTTCACCTTTTGCTGGAATGAACGTTTCCCTCTTGTTCCATCCCACAAGCAGCCACACAGACCAGTAAGAGTCCATGTGTGGCCTGAGTGAAGCTGGCATTTCCTGCCTTTCAACCCACAGCATAAGCGGGGGAGGGCGAGCCTCAGCTGGTCACTGGAGGATGAAGGTGGGAATACATTTCTCAGCTTGGTTCACTTGAATCCACCATCCCCAAGAACTGAAGCGATGGCAGACGTCCGGGCAGCAGTGCACTGGTGTAACTGCACATGTTTATTATCTGGGGAGCCCCAGGAACAACCAAGCTCTAGTCTCAGTCTCCATGGTTGAAGGCTGTCTCAGCATCCCGAGTGCTCCCCCAGTGGACTCCAAGAGGTGTTAAGGCCTTCTCTAGTGAAGTGTGTACCAGAATATCCTAGAGCACTCACAGAAACCAATGTTCTCTGATCCCACCCACAGAGTTGGTCCTGGAGGTCTGAGGGCAGAACCTCAGAACTGTGATCGCTAATTCATCTTCTAGGTGGTACTGATGCAGCCGGTACCAATACAGTGTCAATACAGTGCCAATACCGTGCATAGAGTGGTGAGGTTATAGCAGGGGTTCCTTGAGCATCATTTCATTTGGGAGCTCATTTCAAATGCAAAAATATTGGGCCTCACCCCAGACACTCTGGGAGTGGAGCCCCGCCATCTCTTTTGCAAGCCTCCCCTGAACCTTAGTAACTCAGATGTACCTGAGGTTTGAGAGTACCCCAGAGGTTCCCAAAGCCTGGGCTGGGAGTGAGTTGGGAACCAAGAGGAGCTTGGAACCTGGGGATGCTGAAAACCCTTGTCTGTTTCCTGGGGGACCTGGTGTCCCGATCTTGTGTGAGGCAGAAGCAGTGAGGAAGTTGGAAGTACTTGGCCTGGGCACAGATCAGTTGCGTCCCCAGCATCTTTTGGTGGTGACGGAAGCAGGGACGAACATCTGCTCGGGAGCTCTCGCCTTTGCATTCAGTGCAGAGGAAGAGTGAACGGAGTAAAGCTGTCAGACAGACAGCCTTCTGTTGCCCTGCAGCTGCCAGAAGAAGGAAACCCGAGCTTCCAGGCACCAGGCCCCATTCCCCAAGTCTCCGGGGAGCTGTGTGCCATCTACCTTTTCCTCCTGGAAAGGGGAACAGAGAACTGATTCCACAGGGCCTTGCTTGCCTGAACTTACTGTGTAGGGTGACCGTGAACAGTCTGGTCCCTATCTGAGTTCCTTGTTCAATATGGCTATGTGTGTGCCCAGCATTGTGATAGGCATCCACGGCCACAGCGAAACAGCTGCCCCTAGGCTGTACCCCAGACTGGTTAGTCTGTGACCTCCACAGCTCCAGCCTCCCCACAGGTGCAGACTTGGCAATATGCACAGACGAGAGCCACACTCAACAGGCTGGCACCCTTGTCAGAACACAGGGAGCCCCCTGGATTTCTCAGAACTGAGAAAGAAGGCTTAAAATGGATGCTCTAGTTTCATTTCTGTGATGAGATACTCTGATGAAACCAACTTCTGGAAGAGAGGACTTATTTTAGCTCATAATTCCAGGTATAGTCCGTCACTGTGGGGGAAATCGCAGCAGCAGGAGGCAGAGACAGCTAGTCACATCAATCCAAGGCAAGAACAGAGAGAAGTGAATGCATGCATGTTCACTTGCTTGCGCTCAGCTTCATCTCTTCACTCTTATACAGTTCAGAACCTCTGCCCAGGGAATGGTGCCACCCACAGTGGGCTAAGTCTTCCCACATCAGTTAACCTAAGTCAACCCCCACCCATACAGAGAGACATGTCCATGGGTCAACTCAGTGTAGACAATCCCTGATTGAGAATCTTCTCAAGTAATTCTAGGTTGTGTCAAGTTGACAGATAGCCATCACAATGGACATCAGTCCACAGGATCCAGAGATCTGCCACCTGCTTGGCTTAGAGCTTCCTGGCTAATGAATGGGTCCTCAGAGCCTTGACCATGTGTCTTCCTGAGTGGTCAGCCAAGAGCGCTGTGGGTATCCTTGCTGGGTTCTCCAGCCTGTCAGTGGCTCTTGGTCATCCCTTCAAGAAACAGGGAAGGGAACATGAGCTGAAGAGCAGGCAAGTCTGTACAATTGTCGTGGCTTCTGGGCTGGAGAAACTGAAGCAAAACCCAACCTGTCCCCCCTCAGGTGTATATCACACAGAAAGAAAGGGGCTTCAGAGAACGAGACTGGCAGAAATTCTGGGGATCCTTTCAGCTCCAGGAAGCCAGACCTATCCCTGTCACTGCCGGAAAGGGCAAGAGCACAGTGGACCCTCCAGTTTCCTGTCTCTGCATGACTGATGACACTCGAACCAACTTCTGGTACCTTCTGGTGTCTCAGCCCTCACAACTACAGAAATGTTGGAGGGCGTGGCCGCAGCAAGAGAAGATAGCATGCTCGTATCTGCTGGCTGTTTATTCTGTGCTGACAGCCTACATTCAGTCTCTACTCTCTGATGGAGACCTGGCACCCACGTTACAGAGATGGAAATGAAGGCCTAGAGAGGGGCATGACTGTGAGTTTCACTTCAAATCCAGGGTCCCAAAGTTCATGCCGTGTGTACTTCACTCACTCGGGAAGTGATTCACTGGGGGACTCAGTGCTACACTCCATTTTAGACACTGGATTCAGATAAGAAATCCCATCCCACATGGTGTGGCCATACCAGTGAGGGCTGACAAACCACACCCTGAAATCTCAGGCAAACCAAATCTGAGGGTGCAGCTGGGAAAATGTCTGTAGAAACAAAGAATGTGGACCAGGGACGAGGACCCTTCAGCAGGGTGCCCAGGCAAGATGGCATTTCAACGGGATCCTGAAGGGGAAAGCCATGTGTGTGTCTCTGGAGAAAGTACTGTCTGCCAAGGGGGAAGCTGGTGCAGAGGTCCTAGGGCTGCTCAAATGGCTGGAGCCAGGTGAAGGAGGGTATCATGGGAAAAACAGGGCCGGAAGGAGCATGGTCAGCCCATTGTAATGGGCAAGGGTGACCCAGAAAAATGCTCGGGCTCAAAGGACGGTCATACCTTGGGAATGCAGGCAAGATCCAAAGTTGAGATTCTATGTATCTCCCAAACTAGAAGAACTGGAAGCTCCCTGTGAAAATGGAGCCAAGAAGGAAAGAGACAACGAACCTGAGGCCTCCTTCCCTGTGAAAGATGATCAGCACCAAAAAACGAACGAAATCATACTGGTGTCTCCAGTGGGGGCCTCTCCTCAGGGGTTCCTGGAAGCTGCTAGTCCCACATAGTGACTCTGCCTCCCAGCTTGGGGGGGGGTGCGCAGAAATGCAGCACAAAGCTGATTATGGAACAACTTGTAGTATGTGACTTAATAACCCCTCTATTGTATGATATTATGCTTCAGAAAAAAAAGCCTTTAAGCCTGCTTAGTGCCTACATTTTCTTCTTTAAAAAGGCGGAAAATCAGTCCCCTCCGTGTGCTCCAGGGGAGCCGCCTCCTCCCAACTCCTGCACCTCCCAAAGCCATGATTAGGCCAAGGGTCTTGCATTGTGCTCCAGAGAACAGCTTGGGACATGATGGGCGTTCTGAGTGCTTAAGGTGCAAACAACCCCCCTCCCCCAAACCAGGGACAGCATTGATGCTGAAGAGCACAGGGTATAATTAGGCACTCATTTGTGCCCAGTGCATACAGAATGCCCCATTTTGCTGTCAGGGAATGATGTTTCTCAGGGGTCTTCGGTGTGGTTAAAGGCCCTGGCCTCACTGCCTGGCCTCCCTTTGAGCTGATGACAGCACCCAAGGAAGCCTGCTGCTGCCTGGGAGAAAAGCAAAGAGGTTGTGGGCAAATACAGGTCAACACTCTGAGGAAAACCACAAAGGAACACAACTGAGGGCCTGTGCTGTCTTCTCCGTGCCCTGGGCTGGGCTGACTCCCTTAAGACCCAGGTGCAATTTGACCAAGAGGAGGCTGGTGCTTTGCCGGGTCTGTCAGGGTAGGTTCCATGTGTAAGAGTCTGAAATGGCAGCCTCGAAAATGTTTAGTATTGTTTTGTATTTGTGTGTGTGGTGCATAAATGTATTCGTGTGGGTTTATACGTGTGTGCATGGTGGTGGACATGCATGCGTGTGTGTGTGTGTGTGTGTGTGTGTGTGTGTATGCTTGTGTACATGTGCATGTGGAAGCCAGAGGTTGACGCCAGTTATCTTTCTCAATCACCCATCACCTTCCCCTTAGAGACAGGGTCTCTGACTAAACCTGGAGTTCACCCATTCTGCTAGGCTGGCTGACCAATGGGCTTGCAGGATCCTCTTGTCTCTGGCTCCTCCTAGTGCAGAGGTTATAGACAGATGTAAGACACGGCCCCTGGCTTTAATACAGGTTCTGAGGGTCTGAACTCTAGTCTTTATTCTTGTTTGGCAGACACTTTAAATAACTCCCATAGCCTTGACTTCCAAGGTCTTTATTATCACTGCATATTTGCTGGGCATTCCCTGCCCGTCCTAAGGATGCATCCAGCTCTGGCTTCCACGCCCATGGCTGCTCCTGCTTTCTCCTCTAGTCACAGCTAGCGGGTCTGCTAATCAGACCCCAGCTCTGTGAAGAAGGCAGCCTTCGTTCTAAAGTCTTTCTAGCTCAAGGTTCCCATAATGCCTCATTCAAGTTCCCACTACCCCATGCTTGGAATGTTGCCAGTAGCCAATTGCCTGCCACATGGCCACCAGATTCCCAGCTGGTCGGCACACCAATGCCACAGTGATCTTCTTAATTGGTCAATTGGCTCTTGCGGCTTCACTGTTGAAATCTTATCAGTGGCTTTCCCTTTGTGCTTAGGAAAAGCCTGACTTCTTAGGCTGGGTTCTGTCTCCTCACTCTGCCTTCCCTGAGACTTCAGGCAGTCACATATGCTGTTCCCTCTCACCCATGGCTTCTGCCTGGAGTTCTCATTTGAGCCCAGAACCAGCATCCCTCACCTTGAAGGGATGAGTGGATGAGGAGATAAGGAAGTGAGAGAGTGGCTGGATTTTGAGACAACTGGTCTTGGGTGTTGTACAAGGTATAGGTTCTCTGTGACCTTGAGCATATCGTTTGACACCCTGGAATCTTTGCTTCTTATCTGTAACTTGAGACTTACACCCCCCTTCACTGGAGTCTGCTCAGGATCCAATGAGTCGATTATGCAAAAGTGGCAGCCAGCCCGAAACCTAGTGGGAATTCCAAAGGTTTTCCTTTTTATCCTCTGTGGAGATGAGCTTGCTCTTTGATTAGAGGGAAGGCCTGGGGCTCACTGCCTTAATTCCCTGCTCTCCCCCTTCCCCTTCTGTGGGGACCTCTGCCTCTTGCCCTCAGACTCTAGGCAGTCCTGTGCCAAGGGGAAAGCCTATGGGATGCCCACTGTCTGTAGGCTGGCAGACTTGAGGGTTCCTTTGGAGGTAAATCTGCTTCTGCCTGTGGCCCCTGGAGTGACCCACGGGGCCCTGTGGGGGGTGGAGCAATCTGAAGAGAGTCAGGACAAGTCAGGCCTAAGGTGAGGTAAGCAAAGTTCCACCTGTCCATTTTAAGATCTTCAGGTGTGTATACACACGGCCAGCTCCAAGAGAGTGAGTGCCACCTTAAATACTGCACCCTGCACACCTTGGGTCTTTACCGGTCCTGGCCACAGAAACTTGTGTTTAGAAAGCCATCGATAGCCTCCTCTGCTTATTCTTGGATTCCTTCCAGAATATTCTGGCCATGAGAACTGTCTTAGCCATTGTTCTATAGTTGTGAAGAGACACCATGACTGTGGCACCCCTTATAAAGGAAAACATTTAATTGGGGCTTGCTTACAGTTTCAGAGGTTTAGTCCATTATCTTCAGGGTGGGGAGCATGGTGGCATGCAGGCAGACATGGTGCTGGAGAAGGAGCTGAAAGTTCTTCATACAGGTCCACAGGCAGCAAGAAGAAAGAGATACTGGGCCTGGGTTGGGCTTTTAATACCTCAAAGCCCACCCTCAATGACACACTTCCTCCAACAAAGCCACACCTCCTAATCCTTCTCAAGTAGTACCACTCCCTGATGACTAAGCATTCAACTGTTTTAGCCTATGGGAGCCATCCTTTTTCATCACGAGAACCTAGCGGAAAAGACCCAAAGGAATGGCCATCCTGTGCATGGTTCTTCCTGCCTTCCTGCTGATGCTGAGTCACAGAATACTCTGTCTCCCGAGCCTCTGTGCGGGAGGTGAGGAGGATAGAGCCCCTCATGGTATCAGTGTCCTTACAGAACAGTGGAAGATGGAGAGTTTTTTCTCTGACCCTGCATGTGAGAACACAGCAAGAAGGCGTTCATCTACAGGCAGGAAATGTCCACCTATTGGACCACCAGGTGGCAGGAGTGGTGTTCGCCAGGAGCTAAATCTGTCAGCACCCTTGATCTTGGATTCTCTGACCCTAGTGGTGAGAACCAAATGTCTTGTTAAAGCTGTTCCCATGGTGGTATTTAGTGGTGGCAGCTCATGCTGGTCCAGGGGTCCTCCTAGCATGCTCCCACCTCCCCAACTTGGGCCACAGAGAACAGAGGTCCTCTGTGCACAAGCTTATTAGTCCTGGACTCCTCCCTTTGCTAAGTGGGAACAGGATAGGCAGGGGAACTGTGTGAGCTGTCATTGTCTCTGTGAAATCTCCCGTCTAGGGACCCACAGAGCAGTTGGAGCCCGTGGTGATCTACAAGCAGAGGTCACCATGCAGGGTGTAGAGAACCCTGACTTGTTACTGGCAACCTGACATGTGGTCTCAGTCCATAAAGAGGAACTAGGCTCTGCACTCAGCTTAATGTGGAAATGTAGAACTGACTTTGCACAAAAGAAGAGACCTTTGTCTACTGGCCATACCATATCTTTGTCCCTGTCCCAGTGATGACAGCCCCTAACTGCCTTTCTCCAGAGCCCACAGGCCACACACTATTTCTTGTCAAGGGACTGGATTATCCCCACTTTGGGCTGGGAAGGAGGAAGGACAAAGATGAGAGACGCAGGCACACTGGAACACTGCTTGTGAGTCTGGTGGCCAGGCTGAGGCCAGGCCAACAGCTGGAGTCTGCCCGAAGTGAAGGAGGTGCTGCTTCAAGGGACTCCACTAGCATTCCATTTCCACTTCCTGAACTGACAGCCTTGATGGATGCCAGCTTGCTGCTTCCTCTAGTGATGTAGCTGTACTCAGCTGTGGCTGTCCAGGCTTTACGATGACCCTGTCCAGAGAAACTTAGCCTCCTCCTGAGGGAAGTGCTGCCCCAGGATGTTCATCCTCCCATTTGATTTAACCAAAGATAACGCCACATAAACCAGCCAGTAGGACACTTCTAATCTTCTAATTGTGTTAGTTTAGTGCCTATGCCAGAGGGCCAGATTCAAATCTGAATCCCGGGCTTCAGATCTCTGTCCCCCAAGGCTTCTCACAGATGGCTCAGACAGAGCCTTCCTTTTCCAGATGACTGGGCCTGGGCATCATCCAAATGGGACTTCCATCTCATCAAATGGCCTGCAGAGCCTAACTCAGGCTATTTTGAGATTCGAGGGTGAGGTAAACAGCATCATAAGCCCTTTGGATGCTTCAGCCTGACTCAGGCTAATGGTCGGGGAGAGCAAGAGACTTATCAGGAGTCCAGGGCACACAGCGAGGCCCACACATATTCCAAATCACCATGAGTTTCTTCTGTTCGTTTTAACTTAGTAAATATCAAAGTTTAATCACGGTTTTCTTTTTCATAATGCTGTGGTTCAGGTTTTTAAAACTTCAATAGCACGAGAGACCAATTTTAGCTTTGACGTATTTGTTGGCTCAAGTTCTTAGGATAGAAACAAGCGTTTCTAATCTGTGTGAACATCCTGGCCTCTAGTCTGGTTTGACCTATGGGGAGAGGCCCATTCAAAGCCCTGATAAATGCCTCCCCCACTGGCAGTGGATGGCCAAGAGCTTTGGAGCCAACTCTGTCGCTGGGAGACAGGTAGGGTGGCACACAGCATGGCCGGTGTTCTCTCCGTCTGTCCTGCCTACCACACACGTTCCTTCCTGTTGGGAGCAAAGCCGTCAGCATCCTAGAGCTGCATGTCTGTCTGCAAAGGCTGTGAGAGGCTGGTATTGGACCTCCCCAGCCACCTGGAGCCTTCCGTGGTGAAGGGGCACCATGTACTGAGTGGCTCCTCAAGGCTCCCCGAAAATCTGGGAGCCCAAGGGTAGGGAGGCTTCAGTCCTTCTGTCTCAAGATGCAGTCACTTTTTGAGATCCTTGCTTAGGGTTTTGGTGTAGGGCTTGTTGGGGGGTGAAGGATTAGACAGTCTGATGGAGTCCTGGACAGACATTTTAAAGGGTGACTTCCCTGTGAACTGGATGACCCCAATAACAATAAGTGAAACTAAGGGGAGCAGGTAGGATCAGAGGACCAGGTCACCTGGCAGAGGGTGGTCTTGGACATTCCAGGAAGTTCATCTGATTGCGGCAAATAGGATTTCAGCGTACACTTGATCCTGAGCCTTGGGGTCCTCATTTGTGGAGTGAGACTAATACCACTCTCCTTTGTCACAAATGCAGAGGAACCAACACTGTGGGAGAGACTAAACTACAGTGACTTGTGCCAAGTGCTGGTGGGGGAAGGGGGGGAGACACATGCTTTGCGTCTGAGGATGATCTTGGGTGGGGTCCCTTTCTCCTGTAGAGGAGAAAGTGGTGTGATTCCAGCTGCAGGGGTGTGCATGTATCCCCGTGCCTTCTGTCTTCAGCAGGTCTTTCTCCAGTTTGGGGGGATAATATGGTAAGCCACCATCATCTTAGTGTGAGTTAGTTTGCTCTGTGTTTCAGGAGGGAGTGAAGGCTAAGACCTAAGAGAAACCTAAGATGTGGATGGGGTAACTGCTGTTCCTAGACCAGGACCCTGGGTGTCACCCTGCCTTTGTCACAGTGAGCCTAGGGCAAGCTTCTCTGTATCCTGACTTACTGTAAAATGGAGACACTCATCACACTGCTTCTGATATCTCTCTGGTTGTCTCTTGGAGGAAACACAACCACACAGACTCTCGACTCATGTGACTTCAGCCAAGCTGCCTACATCATGCCTCAGTTTCTCTATAAAATGGGACCATGATATAACATTCCTCATAGGTGATAGGAGATGAGTCCACTTTCATGATGCATGTAGACCCATCACAGTCTTTTTTTTCCATAAATGCCAGCTTAAAGCGGCAGGGAGAAGCCTGGCACACTCCTATAACCCAGCAACTGGGAGGCTAATGCAGGGAGATGGTGAGGTCAAGGACAGCCTGGGCTTCATAATGAGACTGTTGCCAAAAAAATAAAAAGCATGAGACAGTCTTGGGAAAGAATACCACAGTTAAATGAATTGTGTGTCCCTTCTGTATGCATCAACAGAGCAGAAGTCTTAGAAGTAAACTCCGTATGTGTGTCTTCTATATGTGTATTGTGTATCTTTGTGTGTTGTCTGTGTATACTGTGTGTATACTGTGTGTGAATGTGTGTGTTCGGTGTGATATGTATTGCCTGTGTGCATGGAATGGTGCATGTGTTGTACATATGCATTGTGTGTGATAGTGTTTTATGTGTGTATTGTATGTGTATGAGTGCATTCTGTGTGTGATTCATGTACCTGTGTGCACACACATAGGCTAGAGAAGGACATAGATCCCTTGATGGATTACTGTTGACCCTACTACTCTGAGACAGAGTGGTGGTTTGAATAATCATGTCCCCCAGAGGAGTAGTACTATTTGCGGATTAGGAGATGTGGGCTTGTTGGAGGAAGTGTGTCACTGGGAGGTAGGCTTTGAGGTTTTAAAAACCCATGTAGGCCGCTATACCTATCTGTCTATCTATCTATCTATCTATCTATCTATCTATCTATCTATCTATCTATCTATCTATCATCTGTCTATATCTATCTATCTATCATCTATCTATCTATCTATCTTTATATCTATCTATCTATCTATCTATCTATCTATCTATCATCTGTCTATATCTATCTATCTATCATCTATCTATCTATCTTTATATCTATCTATCTATCATCTATCATCTGTCTATATCTATCTATCTATCTGTCTATCTATCTGTCTATATCTATCTATCTATCTATCTATCTATCTATCTATCTATCTATCTATCTATCTTCTGTCTATCTATCTGTCTATATCTATCTATCTATCTATCTATCTATCTATCTATCTATCTATCTATCTATCATCTGTCTGTCTATCTGTGGATCAGGATACAGCTCTCAACTACTTCTCCAGAACCATATCTGTCTGCATGCCGCCATGCTCCTCTCCTGGATGATAATGGACTAAACCTGTGAAACTGTAAGCAAATCCCCAATTAAATGTTTTCTTTTATAAGAGTCACCTTGGTCATGGTGTCTGTTCACAACAGAACAGTGACTAAGACACAGAGTCACTCACTGAACCTGGAACAAGGCTGGTGACCAGCAAGTCCCAATGTTCCCTCTGTCTTCACATCTTACTACACTGGGGTTACAGGCCCAAACCCAGCTTTTTACATGGGTGCTAGGGCCCACTCAGACTCAAATCCTTCTCCTTACAGTGACCATTCCTATCTACTGAGCCATCTTCCCCCCCTCCCCCCGCCCAGAACTAGATTCTGCAGCATGCCTGGGCAATAGATATTTGATGAAGATGCCAAGGCTATTAAATTGGGGGAAAACGCTTTTGGAACAAATGTTGCTGAGACCACTGGATATCCAAATGCCAAAGAATGCAGTGTAGCACACACACACACACACACACACACACACACACACACACACACACACCAATTCACAGCAGATCGCAGACACAGATGCAAAAAGGAAAACCATAAAACTTGTGGAAGAAAACGTAGGAGAAAATCTTCATGACCTTAAATTAGACAAAATCTTAAGTATGGCAGCAAAACACAGGAGATCGTGGGAAGCATAGCCACGTTTGACTCTATCAAAATTAAAAGCCTTTGTCCTTCAAAGGATGTTGTCCAGCAGATGAACAGACAGCCCACAAAGTGAGAGGCAGTGTCTGCAAACTCCATATTTGATTAAAAGTTTGTATCTAGAATAGAGAATTTTTTTTAATTAATGGACATGACACTTCTCTTCAGGACCTATTTATTTTAGGTATGAGTGTTTTGCCGTGTGTGTGTGTGTGTGTGTGTGTGTGTGTGTGTGTGTGTGTGTGTGTGTATTCTACATACATGCAGTTATTGAAGAGGCCACAAGAGGGCATCATATTCCCCTGGAACTGGTGTGAGCCGCCTGATGTGGGTGCTAGAAACTGAACCCAGGTCCTCTGCTGAGCAGTCAGTGCTCTTAACTGCTGAACCATCTCTCCAGCCCTCGGAAACGCTTAATAACAGAGAAAATATCTACTCTATAAATGAACAAAAGACTCCCAATAAACCTTTCTTCAGGTACGTGTTTCTCTAAGACATACTAACAGTCAGTGAGCAAGTGAAAAGATACTGAGCATCACTAGGTATTAGAAAAAGATGCATGGAGGCCATGGTGAGAGACCACCCCACATCACTAGCAGAGCTAAAATGAAATAAAAACACAATAGCAAACTTTGGCAAAGATGTGGAGAATTGGAATCCCCACACATTGTTGATGACGTGTAAAATGACCAGGCCACTGTAGAAATGCCTGGAAGCTCCTCAGACAGTTAAATGTAGAGTTAATCTATGACCAAGTAATCCCAGTTAGATAAATACCCAAGAGAAGCAAAAACATACATCCATTAAAAAAATCTGTACATGACATTCATACCTATGTGCTTCATCATAGCATCAGCTGGAATCAATAAACATCCCTTGGATGGGTGAGCTAACTGTCCCAAAGCTTCAATGTGAAAGACTCAATGACAGAAAGGAGTGTGGCGCTGGCACCTGATACCCAGCGAGGGACCTTGCAGACACTGGACTGTGCCATGCATCCTGAGTCCTTTGGATGGTGTATCTAGGATATTCTGACCAAAGCACATTGGTGAATGGTGAGCCATTGCTAATGGGTTCAGGATTGTGGGGTGTGTGCTAAGGTTTTGGAAGGAGGCTATGGTGCTGGTGCAGGGTCCTGAGAGTGTACTGAAGCTGTCACACTGCACACCTGGAACTCGAGGGAATAAAGCTGTGTGTAAAAAGGGAGGAGTGAGTCGGACCACCCAGTGTTCCCCCCATCTCTTTACAACGAGGTGATCAAAAATGCGCAGGACTGTGGGAGCCTTGCAGCCCTCATAACGAGTAGTGGCTTCAACTGGCAGGCGCATGCCCCGAACAAGAGCTTCTGACATTTCTTTCCCCTGTGTTTCCTGGGGACTTGTTGCTGGTGCCATGTGCATGACCAAGTGTATCATACTCTAAATATACAGGCCCTGGCTACCCTACCAGAGAGGAGTGTCCCCAGTGGGCCCTGCAGATGCGCTCAGACCTCTTCTGTGTGGAGGTGGGCTGAGATATAAGTAGGGGGCGAGGACACTGGGAAAAAGAGAGGTGTAGTGGGGGGGTCCTGTGGCAGACCTTGGACAACATCTAGCGGAATAAGACACCTGTGTTGAGGGTCCTTCTCCTTCCTGCCCCCCTCACCTGGCCCAGAATTACCTTCTATACCAGTTTCCCCTATTTCCTTGAAGGAGGGGGAGGGGAATAAATCTCCTGCCCCCCCCCACCACCACACCCTACCTTCCTAATGTCAAGGGCCTGACCAGGCTTGGATTCCTCATGCCCAGCTCAGACCAAGCAGGAGGAAAACATTACTCCTCCCACCCACCAGGGACACCATGTGAGGAGTTCCCTGGATGGACCCTGTGTGATCCCATCGCTGATTTGTGTCTGGTCAGGTGGAACCTAATGAGCAGATAGCAGGGGACCCTGGGAATCACCGCCCCTCCTGCAGAAGGGGTAGATTAGTTCTGTTCCTACGTGTCTATCATCGGCATTGGGGGTGGGATGTGGGAGAGACCATAAGGTCCTGTAAAGTAGCCTTTCCATGTGACTGGGAGACCACTGAGGCTCAGAAGTTGGGGACTCCTGTAAGAGAGAAGGGACACTTGGGAGTGAAAGCTAAGGGAGCCATCTGGGTGCAGTGTGCCAGGGGCTGAGACTGTTACTTGAGATGAACTCTTTCTTGCTGCAGCCTGCCTGCCTGCCTGCCCGGAGTTGCTTCTGCCGTTCCTCCAGCCTTCTCCTTCTCTGGACTGTTTGCAGAGTGCGGCAGCTTGCCCCAAGGGCTCTGTGTCCCATGTCACTTCTGTCTCCACTTCCTCCTCCTTTCCCATCCTGGCATCATGTCCTATTACTATTACTCCTTCGCTTGCTGTGTCCCCCAGATAGAACCTGAGTTCCAAGGGTGGGGACCTGGGATGCTGTATGCTCCAGACTTCAGGTAGCTGGTTCGGGACTAGCTCAGGAAAGCTGATGTGGCTGTTTAATGTACAAAAGGCAAGATACTAGTGAACGCCAACCCCCCCACCCAGCTGTGTGACTTTGGACAAGTGACTCACCATCTCTGTGCGTCTCCTTTCTCCTGTGCAGACATGACGGCGTGACAAGAGAAGCTGCCCGGTGGGGCACATGTGAGGGTCGGACAGGATGGCATGTGTGAAATGTCTAGTGAGCCAACTGCCTCAGAAAGTGCTCCTCGCAATTGCTCCTGGGTGACCTTGGGAGGAAAGAGCTTGGCCAGAGAGCAGAGAGTCCTTGGCGCTCGCCAGCAGTATCATATGTGGTTGCTGGCTTGGGTTATTTCCTAATGTGCTGAAGTGCAAAGGGATGAATTATTCATATCTCTGTCTGAGGAAGAGCCTGGTTCTTCTGTCCTGTGCTTAACACGAAGTTTAGCCTAGGAGCATGGTAGGGCTGTGTCAGCCAGTCCTGTTAGAGAATCCTGGAGGCTCGTAGGAGGTGACTGAGGCCCAAGGTGGGGATGTCATTCCGGTCTTCTTTGTCTGTGGGGATGACAGAGAAGGCAGGGATGCATAGTCCTCACACAGCTGACTCCTCCACCCGATGGCTCCCAGAAGGAATGGGTGCTGTCTTCTGCATGGGGTCCCTGGAGAGATGTGGGATCCCTGAACTTGGTCTGGAAGGAAGGAGCCCTACCACAATACCTTCAGTAGGGCTTTTGGGTAGCCTGTGGACTCAGAGCCCTGGGGAACCCCTATGCGACCCATTGGCCAGGCTGAGACAACCTAAAGTGAGGGCTGCTGGTGGGCAGTGGGGGGATCCCACCTCTGGTCCCCACCCATCTGTCCAGTCAGGCTTGTCTGCACTACACCGCCTGGAGAAGAAAGAGGCTGACTTCAGAGGTCCTGACTTCAGAGGCTCCTGGGAAAAGCGGGGAGAGGGTGGGTGGAGCCCCAGGCAGGGACAGGACCGAGATCTGAGCCCCTGTTTGGGCTCTACCTCCTCCTGGCATCTTCCCAACTCCCAGAACCTCTGGCGCTTTGGGGACAGCACAATCCGCAGGTTCTGGTCTGTGCACTTGGGTGCACTGGTACCATCGGTATGACACCATTTTACAGATGGTTCTTCTCATCTGTAAAATGGGGACAGCTGTGGATGTACTACGTCGAGGACAGTCATCCTGTTGGAAGCTCTCCCACTGTCTTTAGTTCCTTTGTGGCTGGGCAAGCCCTGGCTCTGTGCATGGTAGGTGGGAGCCCTGACTGCCTTCAGTTTAGGGCCTGTCCGCAAACAGTTATGTCCTCCTGGATGCAGGAACCCACGGCTGGAACCCTGGGGAGGAGCCAAGGCTGCAGCCCATACTCTGCTGCTAGAGGGCTCTACTTCCCTCTGCAGGAGAGAGTCAGATACCATGTATGGTGGGGACCTGGAGAAGGTGGGGAGGCCGCGGTTACATGGAGGGGTGCCAGGAAAGCCGGAGGATAGAAGCACACAGTGAAAAGTGGAAATTGCTAAGTGGACAGGTTTTCTTGTTTTGTTTTTTGTTTGATTTTCAGACATAGTCTCTGATAGTTGAGGATGACCTTGACCTTTTGGTTTTCATGCCCGAATTGTTTCCCCAAACCCAGATCCAGTGGTCTCTTTCCATAGGAAGAGTGAGCATTTGAGCTGAGCTAGATGATCCCTTTGCTCAGACTCCCGTGTTGGCTGGTCCCACCCCAGCCCTGTGGCTCCATGGTGTTGATGAGGTTGCCCAGAGCCAGCCAAGGGAGGAGCCTCAGCTACAGAGTATTTGGTGCTCTTGGTGGATGGGGGGCAGAGAAATGAGGACTGAGAGGAGATGCAGTCTTTCCTGGAGCTCAGGAGACCGTGGGCATGTTCACTGCCATTGCCTGCTTCCAGAGGTGGCACAATGTGCTTCTCCACCCTTGCCCTGAGCCACTGGGAGGAAATGCCATCTCATGCCTGCTCTCTGGTTTGTTCTCCCTAGGCGCCCCCACCACAGCTCAGCTGATATCGGGACTGGGAGAAAAGGGCTAAAAATAGTTCTGATGTGATGCATTGCACACAGGGGCTGAGCTGGCAGCTGGCCCTCCACCTTTCCTCCATGTCAACAGCTTCTCAGCTGGAGTGTGTGTGTGTGTGTGTGTGTGTGTGTGTGAGAGAGAGAGAGAGAGAGAGAGAGAGAGAGAGAGAGAGAGAGAGAGAGAGAGAGAGAGAGATTGAGATTGAGAGAGAGGTGTGCTCCAGCCTGGCTGTTGAAGGTTCTAGAATCCACCCTCATACTCAGGAAACAGCCTGTGGCCCTGAGTCCTGTGGCCTTTATGGGGCTGTGTTGGTGACTGTCCCTGTCTTGGCCCATCTAGCCGTGGTCTTTGGCATGGATTTGAGGGGGTTGGAAGGCGAGGCTTGTGCATAGTTGTTCTGAACACATGATAATCCCTAGAGCTCAGGGAGCTCTGGAGGTCCGTAGCTGCAGCCCTGCCCTTGGAGCTGAAGGATCTAGACCAGCTCCCACTCCCTTCCACTGTCCTCCTGTCTCCAGGTGCTCAGTGCTTACTGGTGCTCACCCCACCTCTGCCTGCTCTGCCTCAGCTCCTGGCCCACCCCAGCTGTCCGTCTCTGGAAACATGCTCCACCTGTGCTCAAATCCGTCAAAGCATCGTGCCATCAGAACAGACACAAGGCTTGCCCTAGCACACCAACTGCACACGTACCCCAAGTTTCTAGACACCCTCTTGAGGGTTCACATATGTCATAAGAAGCATCTGTGTGCATAAGTGACTCCAGTATGGGGTGAGTGTTGAGTAAAGGTGAGGAGAGCTGTGACAGCATGCAGAGAGGCTTGCATGGTGGGCATAGACATGCTACCCAGCCATGCAGAGAGCCATGCAGAGAGGCATGGGCAGGCCATTCTCCTCTCTGAACTTCAGTCGCTTCACCTTGGGGCTAACAGGTGATCTAAACCATAGCATTGTTCAAAGGAGTGAATGAAGTGGGGAGGGAGAGAGAGGCAGGGACATCCAGGTCAGTTCATGGGCTGTATGTCCAGATGTGTCCTCTTGTCTTGGCTTCTTCATCCTACAGCATCCAGGAGAGCATGTGAGTTAGGACAGGTGCTCAAGATGGAGGAAGAATCCAATGAAAGGAAGCTGTACACTGAGGTTCCCATGCTCAAGGCTCCCATGCTGTTAAGACACGAGGACAAGGGACAGGAAGTAATCTGGCAGGGTATTAAATCATCTAGAAGGAGGCCAGACTGCCCAGGGAAGATCCTGGGCAGACGGTAATGACTGGACCTAACCACCATGAGGTGTCTAGGGGTGGAGAGCCATCAGGTGAGAGGCACGTGCAGGTAGGCATAAATCATGGGATGTAGATCCTCAAGACACATAGGCAAGGCCCTCAGGTGATTAGATCTAGGCTGGCCTCCATTTTCTCCATAAAATGGGAATGATGAAGAACCCTAGAAAGGCAAAATGCACAAGCCAGGCAGCCGATGGCATCTGTCCCCAAACTGCTATCCCCTCCTTTGGGCTACTTTATCCTACAGCTGCCAGACAAGCTACCTATTCTGGTCCTTTTGAGCTTGAGATGTGCTCAGAAATGTACAGGGCACACAAGGAAGGCGATTCTCCCCTTTTCTCCTTAGAAGATGCAGATCTGAGAGCATCACACTTTCAAACCACTGTGATAGGTCAGACTTCCCAAATCAGCCTGCACAGGTGGTGAAGTAAGGTCACAGGGACCAGGCCAGCAGGAGGCCAGAGCTGGCAAGTTGAGCCACCAGTGAGCTCAAGTGGTTTGGTGACCATGAGCTCAGCTGTCTTTAAGAATGTAGCATGGTGGTGCACACCTTTAATCCCAGCATTTGAAAGGCAGCAGCAGCTAGATCTTTGAGTTCAAGGCCAACCTGGTCAACCTAGTGGGTCCCAGACCAGCCATGACTATATTGTGAGATCCTGTCTCAAAAAAATAATTGAGGACAGGGTATCCTTTCTCCTTTCTCACTTGACTCCTGAATAAGGGAGGCTGCTTATCTCTGGGATGGTCCAGTTTCTTGGAGGGGCCCCACAGCACAGCATGTTTTGGCTTTTCTCTGAGTCTATCCACCTTCCTTCTGTAGGCCATGATGACAGTGAATAGCCAGGACCAGGTACTTTTCAGGGCAGCAGGGGCAGGCAGATCTCCCTCCCCCTGGGCAATCCAGATTGGCTGTGGATATAACACTGTGCTGATGTGACAGTATCTACAGTGTCTGTGCAAATGGGACTCGAGTGTGTATGGGGTATGTGTTTGGGTGTGTGCGCATGTGTGTATGCTCTGTAAACAGTCCGTGCAGAGTGTGAATGTGGAGACATGTGCATTTGCAACAGAGCGACATGTATGCAACATGTATAGATATTGTGAACACTGTGTGGGGAGTGAGCAGTTTCAGGTGTGAGGGAATATGTTCCTAGCACCCACATGGGACAAAGGCAGAGCCACCTCGGGCAGCCCCACAAATGTGGCTGCATGTGTTCAGATGTAACACAGCACAAAGGCTTTTTCAAAACAGCAAGGAGCCACACAGGTGGTTGCTTATTATTAACTTCAGAGAAAAATCCTGTTCTGCCTTTGAGGTTGTCTTGCTGGGTCTTTCCAGAAAGACACTAAACAGCTATTGCCATGAAAAGGTCAGCCTGCTGTCCCACAGGTTGTGCCGCTGATGGTGGTGACCTTGGACAGACCAGTAGGGGCCTGAACATTGCTGTGGCCTTGGGCCTCAGAGGCCTCCTTCCGGGGCTCAAGGGGTAGTAGGTCATAGGTCATGCTATAGCCTGAAGATCTCAGACTTTTAGTCAAAGCAGAGGCTCTCATATGAAGCCCCCAAATCTTGGATCCTAGTGCCTCCAACCTCTTCATAGCCTGTAAAGCTCCCAGCAGCCTAGGAGCATGCAGATAACATGCTTACAGACAGGAGGCTGGGTCTGGAGCCTGGCCCTGCTACTTCTGTCAGCTGGTGATACCCAACAGGGTCTTCCTGTGTACTGGATACTGGTAGAGACTGAGGATCCATGGGGGTGCCTAGCTGGGCTGAGTCCTGCTCTTGGGTCTTAGGACCCCACAGGGAAATCAGATCTTAATCTTAGATAACTTAGATCTTCTGCAAGGTCCACGTTCATGAGTCACAGATATCACCTGGCTGACCTCTTCTGGTCCTTTGACTCAGCTTCCTCAATCTCCAAAATGTCATGATGCTGGACTCATGGAAGTAATGAAGACAGAACAGGGACTTGCCATGTGCTGCCCACTCCTGACTGGTGGGGCCAGCCCTCATGACTCTGTGCACCAGGTCCCCCCGTTACTGTCACCAAGCACAACCTACAGGGAGTTCCGCATCTACAGCAGGAATGGGTAGGCAGGATATGTAGAGTAGCCTGAGGCAAGAGGAGAGGTCCACCCTCTGTCTCCTAAAGCTGAGTACTGTCCCAGGAGCCATCGATCCTTCTTTGGTGTGTGAGAGGCCTGGTCTTGTGTGGCCCAGCCAGTGTAGCGTCAGGGATGATGATTGTCACCTCACCTGACTCCAGTTCTGATATACCACCATTAAGGAGTCAATTGTATGGTGATCCAGACCCCAAGGAGACAGGCCAGAGCTGGTGGCTTGCAGTGGATTCTCTGATCCCTCCTTTTGCTTTGAAGTTGGAGCAACTGCTCACATCTGTGACACCAGCCAGCAAGGGAACGCTGTGGTTTTCTGGTGAAGGGCTCATTAGCCTACTGCAAAAGGAAAGTAGTTGGCAGCTAAGGTCACAGTCACCATGTGCGAGACCCCTGTGTCCTGGATAAGTGGTTCTGCAGGTGGGCAAGAGGTGTTCCAGGGCCTGGTAAGACCTCGGAGCCCCTTGAAGAGCATTTGATCTTGTGCTCGCTCTGCTTCCAGAGTAGCTGTCTGAAGATGCTAAGAGGAGAAAGGAGGCCTCCCCTGCAGAGCCCAGTCTGCGACCAGGAGGCCTGCTCTGTCACTTTGGGTGAAATTCCACAGGTGGAATTCAGGGCCTTCCATAGACTCTGCTCAGACTATGTTCAGCAGATCGCCAGTGGCTTTCTGGGGCTGCATGGACCCCTGGTTGACCTGCAGCCTGTAGAAGGAAAAGCCATAGTAACCACCATGGGGTTGGAGCTGGGAGACTGGCGTGCAGGCCCTTGTTGGCAGAGAAGGGAGGTGGACCTGAGGGGCTCAAGCTTCCTCCTTTCCTCTCCTGTTTTTCCCTTTCTCCCTCCCCTTCCTGTCTCTGCCTCAGTTTCCCCGCCCCTGCTCTGTCTTCTCCCTTTCTTTCTTTCTTCTCTCCTCCCCTTTCTGTTTCCTGTCCACTACAGTTCGACCGTGTGACAGTCCAGATTACAATGCTTCAGCGTTACAGTTGTGTTGGGTGACACCATCCCACAAGGCGACTGCATTTGGAATTTTGAGTTTGGGTCTTTTCCCTGGGCTGGCCAAGTGCGGTTCCACCCACTCTCTCAATGTTGGGCAGTGGGCAGTGAGCCACGGCACCCAGTCAGCCATAGCCACCAGAGGAAACAACCCCCACTCCATAATGCACCATGTTGCTAGGCTGCACACTCTAGAGGTCAGGTGTATCCCAGGCGTTTTTTGGCTTCTATTTTCAGAGACAGGGAGATGGACTCCAGTTGTTAAGTCTTGAGTATCTCTACTATGGCACCAGGGTCTGCAGGGCATCAGGACTCTAGTCCCGGCTGGGACAGGCCCTCCTGGACAAGGTGCACATGGAAGTACACATGTCCTTAAAGCTTCCAGCTTCAAGTTAAACTCACTAGGACTCACAAACATGTTCCAGGCCTTCCTTGGTGCAGCTAGATATGGGGTTCCACCTAGATGGGGAGCCCCTGCTTGGCCCCTTGAAGTCCAGGAAAAAGCTAAAGTCAAGCATTGAGGACCAATTGTATGACCTACAGGCAGGGCAGAGCCCCAATCCCAGACACTGGAGAGATGCTTTCCTGAGGGTTTCTTGGTCTACAGAACTAGGGAGTGAAAGCTGACCAAGCACTGGATTGCCATAGGAACCTGGATCAGGACCCTGAGGACTTAGAGGAGACCGAAGGACTGAGGCCAGGCTGGGGTCTCAGGCTCCCTCTGAATGAGCCAGATGGGACCCAACAGGTGGGCTCCAGAGAAAAATTGTTGCTAGGTAAATGTGAAGGCTAATGGTTGCTAAGGCCACTCAGCTTTTGTCACTGTCCACACAGAAGGCAAGATGGTCTCCTCTCCAGACCTGGTTTGGTTCAAGGGGATGTCCTCTAGGTTGAGGCTATTAGGCCAGTCCTGTTGATGCCCAATAGTCCCTACCAGTTTATTCCAGGTCAGGAGGCCCAGAGGTGTCAGTACCTCCACAGTGATCTTGCTCTGTGTCTGAAGTCATCTCCCAGGTCAATGGCCAGGATTAGGCCCAAAGATTTTGTTAAAGAGTGAGTGGAGTGGGGGGGGGCGGCAGCTAGAGGTGGTAAACCTCACTTGCATAGCCCTTCCTAATGTCTCCTTGCCTGTTGGGCCCTTTGCTGTCCCCAGGCCTGGAGTTCTGAGCTCTCAAGCTCTGGTCTGTAAGCAGGGAATTGTGGACTTGCTCCTGGGGAAAATGGGAAGGCTCCAACTAATTGGCATCTGGGGACAGACCATGTGCTGCGGTCACTAAAACATGAGTTAAGTCCTCACTCCCAGATATCCTGTGTTTATTTTATATTCATAATTTGAAATTTTTTTGTTAAGTTGAGAAATGGTCTCTCTGTATTGCCTAGGTTCACCTTGGACTCCTAGGATTAAGAAATCCCGCTTCAGCTTCCCAGGTAGCTAGGACTACTTGGGAGCACATGCCAAAATTCTGCTTTCAGAGTTAACTAACAGATAAAAACATAGTGCGGCTGATTTAAAGAAGCCACTCAAACACCTGTCCAGTTCCAAGCCTTACACATCGCAGTTAACTTCTACGTGGTTAGAATGGCCACCCTGAAGCCACGGAGCATCACTTAGGGCTTTATACTTTCAATGTCAATTATATTTTTTATTCACTTACCCACTGTCTAGAAAGAAAAACTATGACAGAGTTGAAACTAGAAAGCAATAGCTTTATATCTATTTTCATAGCTCTTGTGTCCCTTTGCCTACATTCCACCCCTCGCCATCACCTAATATTGTCCCCTCTTGGTCTCCTTGCTCAATGTTTTGCTGTGCCCACATTTAGACCTGCTTACATATATGATTATACATGTTGTAGTCTAGGAGCTGCGAGTGAAGGAGAGTGAGACTGTGTGGGCTTTCCCCCGCCCCCCGAGTTTCAATCACCTCACATTGTCTTATACTTTCCAAGTCTGCTCATTTTCCTGCAGATTTTGTTGTTTCCCTTCTTACAGCCGAGTCGTGTTCCATTTTGTGTGTGGACCACATTTTCACTGTCCATTCACTTGTTGATGCACGACTAGGTTGGCTCCGTTTCCTTGCTGTTTCAAATGGAGCAGCAACAAACCAGGATGTTCACGCAAGAGAAACCACTAGCGGAGTGCACAGACAGCCCACAGAGTGCGCGAAAATGTCTACTGCTACACCTCAGACAGGCCTAATATCCCAATTTTACAAAGATTTGCAGAAATTAAAAACCAAGAGAAAAACTGCTAATCCACAAATGGGGTAATAAAATGAACAGTTTTCAAAAGAAGAAACACAATTGGCCAATAACTGTTTTTAATCCATCCCTAGTTGTCAGGGAAATGCAGATTAAGGCTACTCTGAGATATCACCTTGCCCTCATCTGAAGGGCTATCACCAACTCTGACACAAATGGAGAGGCTGTGGGGAGAAAAGAACCCGTTCACACTGGTGGATGTGCAAATCAACACACTCATTATGGAAATCCATTAGGAGATTCCTCAAAAAGTTAAAGGCAGTGCTACTCTATGACCTAGCTGTTCCTCTCCTGGGCACTTACCCAGAGAACTCCATATCTTAATAATAGAGATACTTTTGCATCTTCTTTTTTCCCTAACATTTTCTTTAACTTTTAAGTTAGTTTTTGTTAAAGTTTAAGGAAGTGGCATTTGACAGCCTCCCGGTGACCCTCTCTCACCACTGATTGCTAGGCCTCGTCCTGAGGAGCTATCTCCCGTTTTCATGGCTAAGGTGCGGATGTGTGTGTGTGTGTGTGTGTGTGTGTGTGTGTGTGTGTGTGTGTGCGTGCACACACACAGAACGTCATCAGTGTTGCTTGCATGAGTGTGGGTCTGCGGTCATTTCCTGGAGCAAGGGTTAACTTGCCAGTGGCCACGGCACTGAAGAAAATGTGGGCTCAAGTTCCTGGGCAGCTACGGGATTTATGGATGTTTTATCCCATCTACAGCTTGTCTTAATGATATGCACAGAACAAGTGTTAAGTGTTGAAGTTTACTGGGCCTGCTTTTGCAGTGTGTAGAACTCCTCAATTAATGCGGGGTCACACACAAGACCGTCTTTTCTCTACAGGTTTCCTAGTTTTATGTTGCAGCCTATGCTATGTGTTACGGCAGTTGTCCCTGGTGATCAACCAATTGTCCCCACACCTTTGGGAAGAATTCCTTTTTTTGCTGTCAAATCCTCTGTGCTCCTTTGTAGGCAACCAACTGGCCTCGTTCACGTGAGTCTATTTCTAGACTCTGGCCCCTGTTTTCCTCTTTGCCAACACTGTGTCAATTACTGTATCTTTATCTTAAGTCCTAGAACTCAGATACTGTGAGTGTTTCAAAGTTGTTTTTGGCTATTTTAGGCCCTTTGTCTTCCATACACATTTGATAATATGCTTATCTATGCTCACCTGCACAAACAGAAGTTGCTAGGACCTTTCTTAGAATTACGTTAAACCTAGTGTGCAGAGGTGGTAAGGGGTGAGAGCACTTGCTGCTCTTGCAGAGGACTGCTGTTTAAATCCCAAGGTGGGTCACTCACCACAGCCTATCCCAAGGGGATCTGATACCCTCTTCTGGCCTCCATAGTCACCCTGTCCTCATGTGCACATAACCCCCCACCCCCACACACAATTCAAAATAATAAAATAAATCTTTCAAAAATGAATTACTTTAAGCCTTCAGATTGGGGGGTGGGCAGATGCCATCTCAGTTATATCCATGAACGTGGTATGTCTTTGATTTCTTCTAACATTGTTTACCTTCATTATACACATCTTTCATGCCTTCTTGACTTATATCTAAGAATTTCATTTTTGGAATATATAAATGGATTTTTTTCATTTCAATTTTCAACTGTCCATAAGTAGTCTACAGAATCAGTACTGATTTGTATCTGCTCACCTTGTTCTGTGAGATATTTCTTCGTAGGTCCTATGAATGCATTTGTGCAAGCTGTTAGCTCTTCAGTCTCAGCCTCTAACAGATAGAGATGTGTTCACTGCTTCTGTAGTCTGCTTGTGTCTTCTGTATATAATTCTTTGTCTTGAGCTGATGAACCTTCCAGCACGAGGTTGAGTGAGGGTGAGAGTAGACACCATCGCTTTGTTCCTGGTCTCCGGACAAAAGCATTCGGCTTTATGTGTGATGTGTGATATTAACTGTGCAGCTTTATTAGTGTCCTGCATCTTCCTAAGATTCTTGGAGTTTTGTTCTAGGTTTTGCTTGTTGGGTGTTTTTATGATGACTAGTTGCTGAATTCTGTCAAAAGACAGTTTCTGCCTGGGTTGATGTGCTGTGTGGGTTTTGCTAATGACAGAGTCTGCATTCATTGAATTTGGAAAATTGAACCAGCCTTCCATGTTCAAGATAAACCCCATCTGGCTTTGATGTACTTTTTTCCTATATATTATTGGATTTGTGTAGATGTAACCAACCGTCTTATTAAATAAGAAACACAGAGCCGATTCAGAGAAGAAAGCCAAGAGGTCAGAACTAAGAGCCTTACCCTTCCTGCTTCAGCTATCCTGCTTCAGCCAAGAGAGCTCTCCGAAAAAAGGGGCCTACTTCCTGTGTGTATGTCTTTTTATAGTCTAGCTGTTCTGCCTTCTCATTGGTTGTAAACCTAAACACGTGACTGCCTTGTCACTGCCTGTATGTACCGCCCTCCAGGTCCTTAAAGGCGTGCGCCACCACCGCCACGCACTTGCTATGGCTCTAAAACTCTAACCCCCAGGCAACTTTATTTATTAACATACAATTAAAATCACATTTCAGTACAAGTAAAATACCACCACAGATTTGACTTGTGTTCTAGTCTCATTATGTTGCTGTGATAAACCACTGTAACCAAAAGCAACTTAGAGGAGGAATACATTTATTTGGCCTCCACTTCCAGGTCACAGTCCATCACTGAGGGAAGCCAGGACAGAAACTTAAGAGAAACTTGAAGCTGAAACCATGGAGGAACGCTGCTTGTGGGCCCTGCATAGCTAGTCTTCTTCTACAGCATCTTCCTGGGGAATGGTTTCACCTATAGTGGCCTGTGTCAATTATCAATCAAGACAATAGCCAATAGCCATGCCCACAGGCCAATCTGATATGAGCATTCCTTCAGGTGACTCTAGTCATAGGCATTTGCTATTATTTTGTTGAGGATTTTTATATCTTTGTATATGAGGTATATCGTCCATGGTTTTGTTTTTTTGTACTCAATTTTTTTTCTCATAAAATAAAGGAAAGTGTCCTTTACTTCTCTATTTTCTCAAAAGCAGTGTGCAGGCTTGTGCTGTTTATACTTTAAGAGCTTTGTAGAATTTACTATATTTTTAAATGAGGGGCTGTCTAAGGTTTATGCACCACAACACTTAGGCTTTGGGAAGGATCGTTTTCCAAATCAGAGCTTTTAAGCCGAAGGTGTGTGAAGCAGGAGCCAGGAACTGTGGGTCCAGACAGGCAAGCCTCTTCAGCCTCCTGCACCTTGCAGAGCTCTAGCTAGCTCACAGTCTAGGTAAGACTTCTGATGAACTGTGACTGACTGTGTGACCAGGGAAGTCACCCAGCCTCTCTGGGCTGCAAATCAGCCAACAGAACAAAAAAAAAGGAAAATGGCAATTATTCTCCCTGAATGCTGATATCAATTGCAAAGGTACTCTGAGACTAGAGAGCTCTCCTGGGGGCAGGGAGAGGGAGTTTGATGTCAGGACTTTTGTGGCACAGAAAGGAGCTGATCAGAGCTGGGGCTAAAGTCAGGGGAGGCAAGCACCCTAGCAAGCAGACACTCAGCCAGTGGGTTCTCTCCCATGTTTTCCCATGGACTCTCATGTTCCAGGCCCTCTAGGAGGGCAAGATGGCATGCGTTCATTATTTCAACTTGTCCTGGTGCCCTACTCTGGACTAGGCACCTTCTAGATGAAGAGACGAGGCCTCAGACGGTGGGCAGACTGTATTTCCCCACTATTAATGATCAGAACAGGATGGACCATGTTCAAGAAGAAGAGACAAATGGGTCTACCAGAGAGCTGTGCAGGTCTGGACTCCAGAGCCCCAGGCCCAAAGCCAGAATGCCCAGGTGTGAGGCTCTGCTCAGCTGTTTACGCAGCTGGGTAAACTGAGGACGAAGTCTTTGCTTCCGAGCCTCAGCTGTCGATCTGTGAAGTGTGGTGATGCCGCCACCGCCGCTTCCTTGTAAATGGTTGTGAGGATTAAGCAAGTTAATGCTCTCAGCTCATTAACTCAACACAATTGCCCAGAACCATGCCTTTGCACTCCAATGCAGATTACTATGTGTAAAGCATGTGCCATACTTTGTACAATGTGAAGCCACACACTTGAAAAAGGATGATATCAAGTACTGGCAGGAGTCCAGAGTGCCTCAGACTGCCCTTCTCTGGGGGGTAAACCTGGGGTGGGTGTGGATGAGGGTAGGGGTTAGGGTGAGGGTGCAGTCTGGGGAAGGGACCTGTTAGGGGTCACACAGTCCTGCAGTGTGAATACGGCAGCGACCTCCTGGCTCTTATACTGATCACTGCAAGCTCTGGTGCTTCTAAAGGAGAGAAGGTGTGACAGGATGTAACACGAGATGATGAGGTAGTAAATCCAGGAGCATCAGGGTAGGCGTCTTCTCTCCTGGGCTGCCGTCCTGGGTTAAGGCAGCTTTCTAGTACCTTCGGAGGAAAGGGAGGCCTTGGTACCTACCATACCTTCAGTTGGGACCCTGGTACATATTGACCAACATGCACCGCGGCTCACAGGTGGCCCCCACATCAGGCACTGTCGCATAGGAGGGCACAGGCCCTAAGGTATGAGATCACCGGTGTGGCGGCGCCTCCTTTTTGTAAAACTTAGGGTCTGGCGCCACCGTGTGGCCACGGGAGGAAGCCGCCTACACAGAAGAGAGGCCGTCCAGTAAGCTGCAGGGCGACATCACAGGGCCTGGACCTGCTCAAGGGCTCAGGAAAGAGGTGTGGTGTCCTGTCACCCTGCAGCTCATTCCCTACAGCTCCTGTGACTGAGAGGGAGGCAAGGTCTAGTGCAGCCCGAGGAAGGATGCAGCGTCCCACTTGCCCTGGGGATGACTGGATCCATGTCTCCAAGAGCTGTTGGGGTACTTGCACACTAGAGGAAGCGTTCGGCACCATACTGGGGGGGGGGGCACTTTCCATGGCAGGAAGTCAGAAAGCTCGGATGTAGATTCGGGGATGCCCTCCACATTCCCAGAATGATGGAGACAGAGGAATCAGTTTAGACTCTGGCCTTAGGGTCCTGGTCTATAAAATGGGCTAGGCTAGGTCTGTATCCAGATCTAGTTTATTACAAGCCAGCAAACATCCTTTCTGTTGCCAACTGATGACCAAGACTATAAGATGGAAGAGAGAGTAGTCAGCTGAGCGTGGTGATGCACAGTATTCAGGAGATGGAGGGAGGAGGGCCAGAAGTTCAAGGTTATTCCTGGCTATGTAGCAAGTTCAAGGCCAGCCTGGGCTACATGAGACCCTGTTTCAAAAACAACGACAAAACAGAGCTGGGAGAGAAGAGAGAGAACATTGACCCTGTGGTCTGAATGTCCTGAAGTCCCAGGCTCCACTGTTTCCCTCTTTGCTCGCACCCCAGGGCAGCGGCCTGGGGGTGCTGGTGACCAGGAGGTGTGGCATCCAAACCCAGGTACCCTGTCCCAGGGGACAGGTTCTGACTTTGCTCCTGTGCCCCTCTGTGGGGGGAAGGGAGTGGTCTTTCTTCTTGTACCTTGAAACTCTGACACAGGAGAGGAGTGAAGCATGCACAGGCATCCCCCTGGGACGCCGATGGCTAGGCTTAGTTCTGCTACCGGTCACTACAGCAGACATGTCACTTCGGAGAGAGGCCGAGCTGTGGTCTGAGTGCACACTGAGAGGGCTGGGGGGTGGCCTGTCTCTGGTGTGGGTCCGTGCATGTGGGCAGAGCTGAGTTTGGGTCAGGGGATACTTCTGACTGATGCGATATACAGCACCACAGCTCTGCCAGACATGCAGCTCTTCTTCCCAAAGCATCGTTCAGGGTCGGCTTCCCCATCCCCTTCCACTTAGAAGACGGCCGCTCCTCCCCGGGTCCTGCCCTGCCCACTACGACGGTCACCACAACCCCCACCCCCCCGTCCCACCTAATGGCCTCTTCCTAAACTTTGACCCTTCATCCCTCTCTTCCATCTCTGGTGTTTTCTTGTCTTTCTCTCTCCCTCTCTCCTCCCTCCTTTCCTGACTGGATACATAGGCCCTGTTTTCCGGTGTCCTTTGCGTCTCTAGCCCTCCCCTGGTTCCTTGATGGTATAAATCTACAGAAGCACCGAGTACTTTTCTGTACATAGAGCAGCCATGCACACGCAAGAAGTGCAAACTCACGATAGAACCAGAATGTGGTGCCTAGCTTCACCTCAGCCTCAGTTTCCCCACTTTCGAAGCGGTGGTAAGAAGGCCTGCCCATGAGGCACCTGGCTGAGGCCTGGCACACCCGGACCCACCCCAAGTCCCTCCCTGATGGGGTCCTCTGTAGGGCGACCTTAACTCTCCCAAGCCATTGTGTGTACGGCTCCATTGTTGATCCTGACATGCAGAACCGAGTCTCTGCTCACTGTAGAGATGAAGAAATGGTGTTTATCCCTACTTCCCCAGTGGGGAATCCATTCGGGACAGTCGCCTGAGTCTCCATGACATCTCTTAGGGATCTATGAGGAAGCTCTTGTCTCTGTTTTTTTGGCTCCCGGCTGGAGCTCGCTGTGGCTGCGTGGTTATTGGAGTTCACAGCCTTGGCCCCGTGCGGCATGTCTTCCAGGCTATTGAGCTTTCATCCTTCCGGGTTCAGCACCCAACTGCCATTCTGGAGCGTGGCCCACCACTTTGCAACTGGAGAGAGCAGCACTTCACAGTTTCGAACTGTGTTACGAACATGCACTTTCCAGTCTGGCCTTTAAACGTGGGTTCCCATCAGTCCAGTCTTCGGGCGATGCCCTTACACTGCCGTGGGGCAAGCTTTTCCCTTACCAACCACCCGCCTTTCACATTTTTGTCTCCAGCATGCTTAGGGTCTACCGCTGAGATGTCGTGAGAGTGTGGTCCTGCCTGGAGTCCTCAGCCCCAGAGAACAGGCATTCCCAGCATGCACTTGTTTCCTCCACAGGAGCCACACTAGGCAATGAGATGTTATCAGGGTGCCATCAGCAGGTCCCTACTCATACAGGGCTTCTGTGCTCCAGGGGGAAGCAAGAAAGGCAGATAAGAGAGAGATCTGAGAGAGCAGGAGAGCTGGTGAGATGTTGGAGGTGAGATGAGGCCCCCAGGAGGGCTGAGGGTTATTCTGAGCACTAGGAACCAGGTGGCAGAGGGGTCTCCCTACCTGCACTTTGGAACCTTCCAAGAGCACTCTGGCCGCCACGTGAAGACGGAGCGGGAGTGGGCAGCACGTGCCAGGGAGGAAGTGCCGGGGTCGATGCATGGAGAGGGCAGAGAGGGCTATCTAGCAGGCTTGAGTGGGCAGTGCCTGAGGGCTGCTGAGCCTGAGGAGGGATATCAACCCTGCACTCCATCTGTATGGTCCCAGCTCGGGAATGTGTGTCACTGTGTGTATAGTTCCATTCTTGGTCCTGACCTATAGAGAGCTCTGCTTCTGACCCTTGTGTTTGGACAAGAGCCCCACCCCACCCCACCTCCGCCCCAGACAGGTCTACCTACATCCTGGGCCCTACCCATAGCCTGACTATGGCTTGCCTCCCAGGCTGAGGGCTGGGCTTAGTAGATCCACCAAATCCTTGGAGACACAGCTCCAGAAAGTTCTGGTGGCAGTGAGGCTGACACAGGAAGAGTGTCCCCTACACATGTGCTCACTACCCACCCTGTGAAGCATCCTCACTGAAGAGAGGCACACTGGTCGGAGTCACTGTTTCAACATGCCACAGTTCTCAGTGCTGACCTGTGAGGCCAGGCTCTCCAACTAGACCTGCTTCCTTGGGCTTTTGCAGCTCCCCACAGAGTCTGGGTGTCCTGGCTCCTCTGAGCAGGGGTCAGTGGATTTGAGACTGCCCAGGCACAGAGGCTCCCTACAGCTCTTGGCAGCCAATGACCTTGGGCCAACTTCTGCTTGACCCTCCGTTCAGCCATCTGAGCCCACGTAGGGGAGGGAGGTGACCTTTCTAAGGCCCAACTAGTTCCTATGGGAGTATGCCTGCCTCCTCCCCATGTGGGCGTGGCCAGCCAGAGAGTGGCACTTAGGAGCATCACAAGCCGGTTCCTTCTCTCTTAGGAGAAACAAAAATGCCAGCCCTACTGGAATGTCCCCTCCGCCACCCTGACCCTATACCCCAAGAAGCCCACTGACCTCTGACCTCATCTGAAATGTTCAGCTGATGGGCCTGGGACATCATTTAGGCAATGCTTTCTTTTCCTGTATGTATAAGTGGAGGCCAGGATGGGAAGGACCGGCCTGGGGTCCCTCACTGAGCCAGCTCCCTCCCATGACTGGCTCTCCATGCCTCACCACTTTATCCTTTTGAATCAGAATCCCACCCAAGCCCCTGGGGACTTCTGCAGGAGGTTGGGGAATGCCAAGGCAGGTGGCTTGGGATTGAGGGAGCAGGTTGTGGTCCTTCGGCAACCCCCATTGCCACCCACACGTGTGCTCTGTCCCATGTCTCCCCACAGGTATATCCGCACCATGTACCTGGGGATTCAGAGCCAGCGGCAGAAGGAACACCAGCGACGCTTCTACTGGGCTATGATGTACGAATATGCAGATGTCAACATGCTGCGCCTCCTGGAGACCTTTCTGGAGAGCGCCCCCCAACTGGTGCTACAGCTCTGCATAATGATCCAGAAGAACAGCGCAGAGACGCTGCCCTGTGAGTGCCTGCCGGCCACTCCCCCAGCATCACCACCATCATCCCCACCCCACTCAACCCCACCCCACCCCACCTCCACCCCTGATGCAACTGCCTCATTTGCCTACTTGGCCTAGGGGTCCTGACTAGTTCAGATGTCCAGTCCCACCCAGCCCACTTGGCAGATGACAGGGCACAAGTGTTTCCTCAAAGCCCCTGCTCCGGAGGCACTCTGTTCCTAAGAGCGCGTTCCATGTGCTTCTGGACAGCGGAGCCAGCCTGCCCCTGGCAGCTCAGCATCCTGGCGATCTAATCAGGTGTGAGGCCCCCCTTGGCTGTGCACTGCCCTGGACCCTGGTGTTTCCACATCTGCGGAATGGGGATAATCAGGCCTAAAGACAGCATGTGCCAATAACACTGAGTCACGGCAGGTCTTACTTCTGGGTTTGGACGGTTTCAACTTCAGACTCTCGCCTCCAATGCACGTAGATGCCTCCGCTCATTTGTAACAACAGGCTGAAGTGGTGGGTGCTCCAGTGAGCACACACAAAGGGACCCCGTGCTCCCCACTGTGGCCCCAGGTAGTCTCCATGGGGCCTCAGAGCATTGTCCAGACATGCAGGCTCTGGCAGGAAGGCCCTTGGCTGTTAGGGATGCCCAGGTTAGACTGCACTGCTCTTATTTAGAGCTGATGGCTAGCCTAGCCTACCGTGCTGCAGAGCACGTAGCAGGGAGTCAGGGATGCCCCAGAACAGGCCCTCGGTTGAGAAGTGACCTGAGGTGGCACACGGAGGGAGAAATGGGATGTTTAGCATGGGGGCACTTGGGATATATGAGTCGTAACATTTGAAGGGATGGGGAAGAAGAAATGGTATAGATGCCAGTGTGTACTCCCGGGGAACTGTTACACCTTCAATGGGCGAGAAATGAGAAACATTCCATCCAGTCACGGAAGGACTGTCTCTAGAGGTAGTGAGTGCCTCATTGCTAGGTGTATTCAAGCAGAGACACTGCTGAAGGAACCAGACCCAGACGTCCTAACTGCTGAGGCTTGCAGGAGTCCCCATGGTCTGGGATGGCAGGGCAGCTGGGGGAGAGGGCCCCCTTACTTGCCCTCACTCTCTCTGGCCTGTGGTCTCTGGTCTCCTGGGCTGTCATGATACCTCCAGACCCCGCAGTCCATAAGCTGTGTCTTGCATTTGGTTGTTTTTTTACTGTAGTTCCACTCCCTGATGGTCTCAACACTTTACACATGAGCTCCTTGGCCCACTGGCCCTGCCTCTTGTTGGTTGTGGGATAGCTCCTCCCCTCTCCATGCCATTAATGCCAGCAGTATTTAGCAGTATGCTAAGGCTGTTACCATCTCCTTGCTGGTTCAGGTTCCTGCCATCTTGGCAGGCATTCTGGGTTAGGGCGGGTTTGGAAAGCAGCCTGGGCTGCTGGGAAAGACAGAGAGCCACGTACAACTTGAGCTCAGCCGTGTAGACTTAGGATGTGGGACGATTCATTTCCCAGCTGGGTTTCTTTATTGGTAAGTTGGAAATAAGAATTGCTTTGAGGTGTTGTGAAAGCTTGTTGAGCTGTATACATAGACCGCCACAGCACATAGCTGAACATCATAGACTGGCGTGATTCTGGAAGAACTTTGTCACGTGCAAACACATTGCTGAGGCCTGAACTAACTATGGGGCTGGAGGGAGTCCCTTAGAGGCAGGGGTCAGAGAAAGCCTTTACTGGGGGCTCTCATTTAGGCTGGCTGTCAACAAGGAGAGAGTCAAAGAAAATGGCCTTCTGTGCATTGGCAATAGCATGTCCAAAGGCCCTAAGGTAGGAAAAATTTCCTCTGTGGAAGACCATGGTGGTGATGAACTGAAAGTGAAAACATTCAGCATGGCTAGAACTTGGTGGTGGAGCAGGAGGGGTGGTGTGGAAGGCAGGCTCCAGAGGAAGAGCCTAGTGGGCCCCACAGAAATTCACAGACATTACGTGCCAGAGGCCGTGATTTCAGCAATTCTGTAGTTGACCGTTTCCATGTAGAGATGAAGAAGGCAGAGCCATCCTAAAAGTCCCACCAGTTAGTGAGAAGTCGGCTCTTGGACCTGTGCAGTGGGATGTAAATCCCTTGGGTCTGAGCTGTACGTGTCCCTCCAGTCTCTCAGTCAGCTAGTGGGCAAGAGCAGAAGTCCCTGGATGGGGTAGGAACCTGAAATGGGGTTGGAAGCTGAGGTAGAATGACTATGACCCCAGAACGGGGCTAGATGGCATGCCACGGACCAGTCGTGCTCAGGGAGCACCTCAGAGGCATGATTCTTCTCAGGAAAAGTCAACTCAAGGCAACCCAGAGATAGAGCTTTCGTTTAGTTTGTGTTTTGTTGAGACAAGGTCTCTCTGTGTAGCACTGGCTGACCTGAAACTCACTAGATACATCAGCCTGACCTTTGAACTTGCGGTCATCCTCATGTTTCTACTCTGCCTCAGTTCTGGGATAACAGGCATGTGACAGCATGCCCAGTAGACTTTGCTATCTTAAGTGACATGCTATAACCCTTGGCAGGAGTAGTGGGACTCTGCATAGACGTGGGAGATGCCAGCCACAGAAGCCATTGGGTCCAGTCCCTTGTTTCATACACAGGAAGATGAAGTACAGAAAAAGAAGAAGCTGCCCAAGGTCACACAGCAATGAGCATGCACACAAAGGACTTGTATGTTTCTTGCTGCCCTAAGACAACTGTCGTGGCATGTAGGGCACCTCTAAACACCATGCCCAAGGAATTACTACCCTCACCCCCCATTCCACAGATTGTGTCAGAGAACGTGGTTCGGCAGGTAAAGGTGCTTGATGGGCAAGCCTGGTGACCTGAGTTCAATCCTCCAGACCCACCTAAAGGGACTCCACACAATTGTCCTTGGTTCTACATAAGTGTGATGTGGCAAGCATGCACCTCCCCCCATCACACAAATAAATAAACAGAGGAAACTCCAGACAATGTATAACAGAATGAGTCAAGAAAGATAAGAGTCTAAGAAATATGAAACACACCAAAGCATCGATTTTCCTTTAAGCAAACATTTCGTCTCAGATACAGTTCGATGTCTTTCTATCTCAACTGTCAAAGCCCCCTGCTAGTTTCTTCTTCCGGTCTTCTTCAGTTGTGGGCTCTGCTCACATCAAGCCCTGGGGAGATGGCTCAGTGGGTGAGGGGGCTTGCTGTGCAGGCACAAGGACCTGAACTCCATCTCCAGTACTCCTGTAAAAAGTTGGGCACGGCCACGTCCTTGTCCCTGTAACATCAGTGTCATGGGGGGGGGGGGTGAAGACAAGAGGATCACTGGACATACTGGCCTCCAGCCTGGCTCCAGGTTCACTGAGAGACCCTGCCTCAAGTGAATGAAGGGGACAATTATGGAGCAGGACATCCAGTGTCCTCCTCTGGTCTCTGTGTGCACACATCACACATGTATGCACACTGCCGAAACTTGAACCTTGGCTTAACATAGAGCAAGAGCTCTGCCAGCATCTGAAGCACCCAGAAAGGCAAGTGCCCCTTCCCTTTCCTCTGTCCTGCTAAGCTGAAATGCCCAGCCTTTCTCTCCAGCTGTCAGCCCAATCAGTGAGCTTTTCTTCCTCTGGTGGGGACAAAGAGTGTCACACAAGAAAACTCAGTTTCCCCTTCTCTGTCTCCCTGGCCAAACTTCTCCTCAGCAGAGGTTGAAGCTCCCTCGTGCTGGTGTACAGGTGGAGAAAGGCTGGGGCCTGGTTCTTGGCTGCTGCATCCATGGAACTGCATTTCTTTCCTCCTGGAGTTCTTTCTTCCTATGTAAGAAATGCTTTCCAGTCTCTTCCAGTCTGGTTCATACAGGCACTGGCTCAAACCCTTAATAGAGATTTATTTCCGGAGGCTTGGTGTCCAGAACATGGTGCTAAGACATGGTAGAGGTCTTCTTATGACATCATATTGCAGCACAGGATAGCGTGGGTCTCTCTTCCTTATAAATCCACTCATACTATCATGGGGGCTCCAGCTCCATGATCTCATCCAACCCCAATGACCCCCTCCTAAAGACTCCACTTCCCAATGCTATGAATATATACATTTGAAGATTAAGTTTCCAGTATGAATTTTCCAAAGACGTATTTAAACCATGCATCCGTCCCCTTGGTTAACATAGAGTGAGGCTGGAAAGTGACTGTGACTTGGCCATGGGAGCTGAAGGGCACAGGTCTATGCTGTAGACCAGATCTATGAACTTCCTGCTTTGGCTCCTTGGAAACAATGAGTAAAAATTGTGCCCGAAACATCCATCTCGTTGTATCCAACAACTGAACCATCACTCGACATGCTGAGTCACAGTTGTCTGTGCCAGTGCTGCCTGTTAGATTTCCAGCGGAGCGAAACCCTCCTCTCTGACTCGTTAGCCCTGGTCTGCCATTCCCAGCAAAACAGTGGGTTCACAGACGAGCAGCACATGGGTCTTCCATGGAGAATCTTAACTCCCCGGGTGCCCATTGCATCCTGTCTTCGTCTCTACTAAAGAAGGAGATGTAACGTTCTGTTGGCCCCTCTGGACACCTCTTTATGCATCACTGGAATGGAGCAGCACAGCCAAGGGATTTGTGTCCCCAGGATGGCCTCTCTCCAACTCCTCTCCTGTTCTCTTGTTGAGGTCATGTCATGACGATTCTGCTTGGTGTCTACACACAGGATCCGCTGGCCCTGAAACTCCAGCTCTCCACCCTTCTAGCTCCAAATACCTCACTGTCTAAAGCCACAAGGAAGTAACTCTCTGTGCTGGTAAACAGAACATGTAGCAATTTGACAGAGCTCTCCTGTGTCCCCTGCCTCAGGGTAGCCCTTTCAGCTCTGGTTACTCTTGACAACTGAGAAGAGGAGAGAGACTTAGAGAAAAATCAAAGAAAAGCAAGCTAAATTTATCTTGCTGATCAATGCAGATAAAATGGTCTTTGGCCATTTCGATGTGTTTTTGTGTCAGATACTGGGATGGAGTCCCACTGGGCTAGGCTTCCCGATCCAGCTCAGGAGTCAAGGAGGATGCTGGGAGAAGATGTGGAGGGCAGCAAGTTCAGAAACCTGAGCAGCAACTGCAACTGGACCTTCATTCCTTCCTTTGGCGGGGAAGGTAGTTATTAATCACCTCCTGTATGCCTGGCATGGTGTGAGAGCTGGGGACAAATACATCAGGAATCAGAACACACCCACATCGCATTCCTTCATGATGCCGGAGGGTCATGTAAATGAATGATAAAGCAAACATTTAATTTTCTCTCTTAGGGAGTGATAGGAGCCTGAAAGAGAGCAATGAAGCCAGGAAGAAAGATGGATAAGGCAGCAGAACTTCCCATAGCTTTTAGTAGGGTGACGAGGGAAGCTCGTGAGGTCACCAGGTCACCTTGGTGACAAGAAGTGCAAGAGAGAGAACTTCAGTAAACGTGGGAAAATGTGTTGCAGAATTTAGGAGGACCCAGGGCTGAGGCCCGAGGGCAAGGGGGCTTCCAATATCTGAAATGCAATTGGGCCCCTAACAGCAAAGGCCAGAAAGAATGGGGTCACCTAGCACCACAGGGTCCTCATGGGGCAGGTGGGAAGCTGTGATTGCACAGCTCAGCTCTGTGGTAGAAGCCCACATAGAGAAGACAAGGAGTAGCGATAGCGAGGTCCATTGGACTGGCTGCTGGGAGGGGTGCCAGGCAGACTCTCAGCTCTCCTTTGGGCATCAGCCATGGGAGTGAGGACAGCAGGGATTCCCAAAGTCTCTCTGCACTCTGGGCTTCTCTGCTGCTAAAGAGGAGGAAGTGGGGAAAGTCTTCAAGATGGGGGCTGTCATGCTACTCAACCGTGAGGCCAGATGCACACATCAGAAGCAGGACTTCTGAGCCTTGTGGCACAGTCCAGGAGAGCGGCCGCAGAGTGAGCTTCTGCAGAGTCATTCCACCCTGAAGATTCCAAGGAAGGATCACAGTGCTCTGGAGCAAGGACTTCCTGCTGCCAAGCACTCTGAGCTAGCCCCTACTTGTCCCCTGGGTGGTCTGGAGACTGTCACCTAGCAGAAAGGTGCTGTCCCCTGTGAGCACGGAGCCCTGACCTTGCTTAGCACCCATCCTCAGAGAGCTGCGTCCCTCAGGGGGTCGTTCCATCTCTCTCTCTCTCTCAGTGGTCCTTTACAAACTGCAGCCAACCTCTTCTATCCCCCTTCTACTCTTAATACCAAAGAAGCACCCAATGCAATAGCTGATCACTGATCCAACTAGGCATACCTAGTTTTTCCAGGGCCCCTGGTGTCAAGGACTTAGGTCCCAGGGCAAAAGAAAAAAAGAAAAAAAAAAAAGGTTCCCAACACTCAGCCTCTCTCTAAGCTGTGTTCCTGCCTTTCTGTACCAGGAATAATGTTCTCTGCAGTCACTCACAGAGGATGCCAAGGGGATAAAGACTTCCCAGTACTGGGCTCAGGGTACTGTGATGGGCAAAGCAGAGAGGTCTCTGTTCTCTGAGGGCTCATATTCTAGTGGATACAGGCAAAAATAAATAGGTACATGAATATAACTTCGAGAACATATGGAAGATATATATGTATATATATATATATATATGAAGACAACATATGCTTATACTCTTTATAAGCATTCTATATATATTTGGTTCATATACTTATGCATGCTATATATATATGTGTGTGTATGTATGTAGAAATAGTATATCTATGTACGCACAGTTATATAAAAGGAAAGATTCATTATTCATTGTATATTCAAGGTCTGTATTTTTACCCCTGGCTTACAGAAGACAAATTAAGTCTTAGTGGCTTCATTGCCTAAGGCTATAGGCTTTACCCAAGCTAGAGTCTGTGGCAGAGCCCATGTTCCTTCTAGGATATCTCTCAGATTCCATTCAAATGCCATCATATTTGGGAGGGATGGAGGGGTTGGGTGTGGTCTAGTTCTTTGCTCAGTGAGAAGGGGTTTGCTAGACTCCTCAGGGAGGGCAGATGAAGAGGGCCTTCTTCATGTGTTCCAGCCAAGCAGATCCAGGCTCCCACAAGCCCTGACCATGCAGCTGAGTAGCTGACATTTGTTTTAGAGTCTCGGAGGCTTGCCTTTATCCGGCTGGCTGTGGAGATGGCATTTTGATATTTCTGACAACGTCTTAGGAGGGAGTGTCCAGGGGAACAGAAGGTGCATCTAGCTCTTCTGCTGGGTGCTTTAAATGATGTTATTTGACCTCCAAACTCTTTGAGGGGAGAGCCGCTCCCTCCCTGGGGTGCACCCTGTTCCCAGGGTGGCCCTCTGGGCAACTCGATGAGCCCCAGTGCCCAGAAGAGCTCCATGGGTGTTTCCCACCTCCTCTGGCTTTCTTGGCCATAGGGGAAACACAATGGAGGGTCTGTGGCTAAGACAGGGTGATGGCTCCTCCCTAGGAACTTCATTAGTTGTTTGCTGTGACCAAATGCCTGACGAAGGCAGCTTCAGGAAGGAAGGCTTGGCTCTGGCTCACAGTCTGAGGGTCGAGTCCATCATGGTGGGGTGGTATGGTGGCAGGGGTGTCCGTCACTACATCTGCTGTCAGGAGGCAGAGAGAGATGAATACTGACGATCAACCTATTTTCTCCTTTTTATCCGTCTGGACCTCAGCCTGTAACACGGTGCTGCTCACTGAGGATGGGCCTTCCCACTTCAATTAACCCCATCTAGAAACTCTCTCACAGACATGCATAGTGACCTGCTTCATGGTGATTTTCCAGTCTCCTCAAATATCGATAACCAATATTACTATCAGAGAAAAAAGAAGGAAAGAAAGAAAAATCACTGGGCATGGTGGCGCACACCTTTAATCTTAGCACTTGGGAGGCAGCCTGGTCTACATTATGAGTTTCAGGACAGCCAGGACTATGTAGAGAGACCCTGTCTCAAAAACCAAAACCACAACAAATTACCATCAGAAGAATCTGCACTATTTACCAGAGCCAAGAGACAATTTGTAGTGCCCTGGCCTGTGTCCACACTCATGGACCTCCCTCTTTCAGAGTGACCACCCATCTCTGGTGCCAGGTGCTATTTGTTTGACTTTTGTAGAACACGGAAGGGTGTGGGAAAGTCCTATATCAGATCTCAACCTCAGTGTGATTAGATCTAGGGGCAGATGATTCTTCGTCAGGGGCTGCCTTGTTTACTGCGGGGTATTTGGAAGCCTCTCTAGTCTCCACCTACTAGGTGGCAGCAATACCTGTATCCTGAGTTATAAGAACCAAAAATATCCCTCAACACTACCTGACACCCAGTATGGGACAAAATCCCCCCACTAGGGATAACTGTCTGGCTATTAAGGGTGATGATAAACATTGGCTGAGTATCGTTTTCCACCGGGGTCTGCCTCCTAATGTTGAACCTATAGCTGTCACGTTTCATGTAAAATGGGCTTTGGTGATTCCATGAAGAGCCCTGCACTAAGAAGATGAATCTGATCACCTGGTGGTACCTGATAGGAGGGAGGCAGGCCAGCGGGACAGAGGGGAATGCGTCAGGGAAAGCTGAAAGAAAGTCATGAAGATGCCACACCGCTGAATTTGAAGACAGAGAAAGGGGCCACCAGCCAAGGGATGTGGGCAGCTCCCGAAGTTGAGAGGCAAGGAAGCAGATTCTCCCTGGAGCCTCCAGCTGGCACTCAGCCCTGCCAACGCTTCAGAAATCAGACCCTGACCTCCAGCACTGTGCAGAGATAAATGTGCTTGTTTTCTGCCAGGACACACGTGGTCCTTTGTTCCATCAGTCACAGGAAACAGAAGTAAACTGAAATTGTGGGGAAGGTACATTTTAACGAGCAATTAAGACAACTGTGCCCACTGGTCTCGGAGAATTCCTGGTGTCCATTCACCTTGGCCAGGGAATCAGTGGCTTTGTTATCAGAACTTGCATTTTTGTCTTAGCTTATGAAACAGTGTATATAAGGCATTTGCTCAAGAATTGTGTTGGGCACTATGCTGCTGGCACAGAACCTGCAGGAGTAGGTAAGACAGCTTTTCTCCACTCAAAAGTAAAAGTCGAGGTTGGTGGGATGGCCCAGCAAGTCACGTTTGACCCCCAGGGTTTGCTCATCAGCCAGCCTCACCAATTGGTATGCTCTAGGGTGAGTGAGAGACTCAACAACAACAACAACAACAACAACAACAACAACAATAATGTGATTGAGGAAGACACCTGAAAACAACCTCTGGTGTCCATACACATATGGACCCACACACATGTACATTTATGAACACACATACACACACAAAAACATATTAAAACAAAAACATATTAAAAACAAAACAAAACAAAACAAAAGCCAGGCACAACAGTCCATGCCTGAAATCGCAGCACTAGGGAGGCAGAAATGGGAAGATCCCTGGAGCTCACTGGCCAGCCAGTCTGGCTGAGTAAGGAGCACCAGGTTCAGTGAGAGATCCTGTGTTAAAACTAAGGTGGAGAGTGATTGAAAAAGATGCTCAGTGTCAACTCCGAACCTCCACATGCATATATACACCCATGCATGTGAATCCATATATGTGTACAGGCACATATGGCCATGTACACACACAGATGCACACGGAGATCAAAAATCAGTTCTGTCTGAAGGGAAGTCATAGTTCAGGGATGGAGTGGGCCGGACAGTCTGCAGAAAGTGGTTTTGAAGTAGAAGCAGTGGAGGAGCAATGTTTGGGGCGCTGTGGCAGGGCCAGACGTGATTTTCCACTGTGCATCCCAGTGGGTGTCCAAGGAGGAGGCAATGCCCATGCTGAGCTCTTATAATGAGTAGGAGGTGGGCAAGCAAAGGAAGCAGGAAACGTCTATCTAGGCTGAGGCAGCGGCAAGATGTCAGAACAGAATGGCACATACATGCAGCTTATGTGTCTGTTTGCATGCACTCGCGTGGGCATCCAGCTTTTCTCTGTGCTGGGTGCTAGCCAAGCCCTGTCATGGCCATTTTCCTTCCACTCTTAAAGTAGTGCCCTCAAGGAGAGCTGCCAGTCACCATGGACTTCTCACAGTTGAGGGGGTGGGCATGAGCCCAGCATCTCTTTGAGGGAAGGGGCAGCTCTTGGCTGGCTCTGGGGCTCATGTCAAAAGCATGCTGCCTTCCTGCCTCAGCGAGCAGCTTGGCTCACCAAGTCCTGAGCCTGGCCCTATGGGGAAGAAAACTACTGAATGTTCTTTGGATTGTAGCCCAAGGCAATTGGGACTTAGGAGTTAGGTGTCCCAGGCTTGCACCTTCCTACCCAGTAGCTTACTGGTTGAGTTGTCTGACCGATTGATAGTTTAACTATCTTAAGGAATATAATTCATGATGATCCAATCATGGTGAGGCAGCAGCACATCAGGAGACAAGTGCAACTGAAGACAGTTAGTGGGGCTGGGGAGATGGCGCAGTTGGTAACATGCTTCTTCTGCAAGCTCGAGGACTTGAGTTTACCTGGAACTCATGTAAAAAGTCACACATGGTGGTTCATTCCCAGCATTGGGGAAACAGATGGGAGGACCCCCAGGGTTTGCTCATCAGCCAGCCTCACCAATTGGTATGCTCTAGGGTGAGTGAGAGACTCAACAACAACAACAATAATGTGATTGAGGAAGACACCTGAAAGCAACCTCTGGTGTCCATACACATATGGACCCACACACATGTACATTTATGAACACACATACACACACAAAAAGAAAGAGTTTGTAATTCCCAGATCCAGAAAGAGAAGCTCCTGGTGCCCTGGGGTGTAGTACAGGGAGCTTTGTGACAAACAGGAGGCAGAGACTGAGGGAGGCAGGAAGGGAGAAGATTGCCAAGGGCTCTTATTGTGGCTTCCACAGGAACAGCAGGCAGTTAAGTAGGCAGAGCGGTTCAGGGATGGCTAGTGTGAATCATGTGCGTTCCCCTAGTCAGAGGGCGATGTTCTGTTTGTCCCTGGCCCGGGGTGATAAGGGCAGGTGGCAGGTGGACCAGAGGGTGACAGTTCCTAGAAGAGACAGGCTTTTATGCTGAGGTTGGAAAGCATTGCTCTCAGGCAAAGCCTGCTATTCCTAGGAATTACCTGACTTCTCCAGGGGCAGTAAGAACACAAATCTCAAAGCATCAGAACAAAGGCCTGCCGAGCCCAGAAACCATGAGCAGTTCCTATACCTCTCTGAGCATGAGATCTGTGAAATGGAGACACTAATAGGCGGTTAGAGATTATTAGTCCGAATGAGTGAAATAACTCAGGGTTTGGCATAGCACCTGATGCTTCGGAAGCCTTCAGTACAGGTGGTACCCTTTCTCTTTCTTCTGTTTCCAAGCAATTCTTCCTGAAATACAGAGACACAGGTTGGGGCTTCCCCGGAAGCACCCCTTCCCACAGTTAACAACAAGTAGGAGATTGTGAAGGCTGAGTGGATCAAGCTTCTTCCCTGGGGGTACATGTTGCAGAATCTGAAGCTAGCTGGGGACCCCTGCATGTAAAAAAAAAAAATACCCAGGCAGATTTTGTGCATAATTCTAGAGAAATTCCTCAAAGTCGGCCCTGCTCTTGGGAGCTAACCTTTACTCACAAGCAAAGCAGCAAAGGAGATTTAGCATTTGTGTATGACAGGGCGGAGAATAAATGGGGAAGGAGGAAGACATGGGGGTGAAGGTTGTTTTGAATGTGGTGTTTGGGGGCGGCTAAGAAGCTGATCTCTGAGTAAAGGTCTCAGTGAGGTGACATTTGGCCACAAAGTGTGAAGACCTCAAGCAGAGACAATGCCCTGGGTTGCAGTGGTCCTGGAGGGGTTGGCATGGCTGGACTCTGGAGAGGACAAAGGGGCTTATGGAAACCTCCATACCACCAGAACCTATATCTGAGCCTTCTGGAGGTGGACTCCTGAGAGGTGCAGGCAGGGACCTGGCAGGTGCATGTGTAATACTGAGGCAGTCTAGATTGAGTGGAGTCTTGAAGGCCATCTAAGAACCACAGCTGGACTGGAGGGATGTGGCCTGTCAGTCAGAGCAGGCTAACCATGCAGAGGTTTGGAAGCCTGGGCAATTCTATAGCTTCAAGGTCCTATGATTCATTTCTCCTTGCTGCCTGTGGGCTGTGGGTCTCCAGGGAGCAGCTACTGGCTATTCTGGAGTGTTTTGTGGGGACAAGTGCCATGTGGGCCACAAGCTTACTTCCTGCTCCGCACCAGGGCAGTGAGTGAGCCATGAAGCTCACTACTGGGAACTTGTCATAGCTAAACACAAAGCATTTAACAGTCTTTGGCCTAATCTCTGCCATGCACCAAGTGACTAAGCTCTGAGTGAGAAGAAACCTTGGATATTCCCTGGTCTAGCTAGGCAGTTTCCTGGGGCCTCAAGACTCTCCTGTGAGCTTGTATTGCCCAAGGAAACACTGATGTTTGGGTTGACCTTAGGAATGGAAATCTTCCCAGGGAGGTCAAGCCTGCACTTCCTGCAGGTAAGAGAGCACACTGTAGCCTCAGATTAATCACCTGATAGGACAGTGGCCACAAAGGATTCTGTGAGGGTCGCTATTTTCTTTGTGATCTGGGTATTAGTCTCTGAGGGAGGCTGAAGGGGCTTTAAGAACCTCTCATTGGTTCCCACAGAGCCTACATTACATTCTCTTCTACTCCAGCAAGATTCAAATCTCCGTGCCTACTTTTCCACCATTCACCCAGCCCCTCACAAAGACCAGCAGTGTCTAAGAGCCTTATAGCATGGGTCACTTTCAAGGTCCAATCTTGTGTCTAGTTTCCTGCTAGGTGCGTGATTTGGAACATTTTCTCAAATGTCCTTATTTTAAAAAAAAAATGAAGCTGGGCGGTGGTGGTGCATGCCTTTAATCCTGGCACTCAGAGAGGCGGAGGCAAGCAGATCTCAGTGAGTTCGAGGCCAGCCTGGTCTACAGAGTGAGTTCCAGGACAGCCAGAGCTACACAGAGAAACCCTTTCTCAAAAAAACAAACCAAAAAAATTAATTAAGGGGCTGGGGAAATTTCTCAGTGATTAAAGTACTTGCTACTCTTGGAGAGAACCTGGGTTGGGTTCCCAGCACCCATACTACCTATAACTGTATTACAGGGGTTCTGGTGCCCTCTTCTGGCCTCCCTAGGTGTCTGTACACACATGGTACACATACAGACAAGCAGGCACACAAACACACACACAAATAAATTAAAATAAATTTAAAAAATTAAATAGAAAACTACATTAGTTTGGCAGGGTCACCATCACAGAGTGCCACAGGCTGAACACCATAGCAAAAATGACCTCCTCATGGTTCAAGAGACTGGAAATCTGGATCCAGATGTCAATGGGCGGCTTCTCTTGAGGCTTCTCTCCTTAGATTCCAGGCAGTGCCTTTGCCAGGTCCTCATGTGGTACTTCTCTGTGTTTTTGTGTCCCCAGGGTCTCTTTGTGGCCTCCTCTTCTTATGGGGATGCTAGTCACGCTGAATTAGGGTCACCCATATCATCTCGGTTTGTTTTAACCTGCTCTGTAATGACCCATCTCAGTTGAGCTGGACGGGGTGGCAAATGCCTGGAATCCCAGCACTCAAGAGGCTGAAATAGGAAGACTGTGAGTTTGAGGCCAACCTGGGTGACAAGAAGAGGCACTGTGTGAGAAGCAAGAACAAAAATCCATCTCCACTTCCCTAGGTACGAGGGGTGAAGACTTCAACACAGAGATCTAGGGAGGACCCAATTCAGCCCATTACCAGTACAGCCTCCACATGGTCCTCCTAAAAAGGTTAGGAATTAAATGTTGGTGTTCAGAGGGTCGTGCCCGTGTTCTCCTGGACAGCTGGGCATTGACCATGAGTATTATAACACAGGGGAGGCCAACTTCTGTCCTGGTTTGTCATCCCTATCTGGATCCCTCTACATCATCTGGATGCCTTCAGCTAATGGGCTGCCATCAGTTGAACTAATGGTTCCACGGATTTGAGAGGCCACAAGCTTTATCCAGAGAAAAGACACAAGTGTGGCCTGGCCAAGCCATGAACATTTACTCCATCAATTGACAGTGATGTGTCCAGTGCTGCAACTGAGTCTGGATGAGCTCCTTGGGGATGGGTTGAAAATAGGTCTATCTGATACCTGTACCATTGGCTCTTAAGCCCATGGGGGGATAAAGGTCACTGTCTGGTGAACATCGAGGGAGAAACCTATTTCCTGCATGGAGTCTTATGAGCCTGGATTTTCTCAGCTCTTCAGTGAGATGGACTAAGGCCACCACCAACTTTGGATGAAAGAGATGTGCTGGAGCCTTGAGTACAGTTGGGGCCTTATGGTGATGTGGGGAAGGAAAAGTAGTGGAAGTGAGGGTTTGGACATCTCCAGGCCACCCTCCTCCTTCTACAATCCCTGCTCTGTGTGGCTATGAGGCCAGCTTCACACCCCATACCTGCCTGCCACACCCACTCCCAGGCTCTAGCATGCCTTTTGATTTAGGGGACCTCTTTGTACTCCCAAAGACAAAGTCTGTCATTCCATGCCCCAAGGAGTCCATGGCTAGGAAGCAGAACAGGTTCTGCCACTGAAGCAGGCCAGTGACCTTCATTACAAATGACCTTGGGAGCTTTAAAAACTCCAGCTGTCAGAAGGACAAGATGGAGAAGAGACAGCGTCAGCAAGCAGCACCAGGTAGCAGGATGAATGCTATCCTATATTGCATGGTCACTGGTCCTCAGGGTCATCTTGGGCAAGGTTTGCTGGGGGACGAGCAGACTGGGAAGCAAGTGTGAAAAACTCCTCTTCCATAAGCCATATGGCAGTTCCAGACTTTACCAAGTGAGAAATAACTGAGGTCCTGAGATGAGACCATAGCTGCCTGTCATTATTCAGCACTCCCATGGGACTTGCTTCTCTGTCCCCATATGACATTTCCCAAGCCTTCACTATAAGATGGGATGGTGCTATGCGATGGTTCAAGAACATCCACACCATGCTCTGTAGGAAAACCCAGAAGCCCCATCACAGAATCAGCAACGTTAGTGCCACAAAGTGTAGGTGGAAGTTTTCCTGTGTCCCACCTGGTCCCAGGGCCGCTCGGTCCCAAGTAACACACAGGGGCTTATATTAATTACAAACTGTATGGCCTATGGCTCAGACTTCTTCCTAGCTACCTATTACAACTTGACTCAGCCTATTTCTATTAAACTATGGATTGCCATGTGGCCTCGTGGTGTTACCTGTTCTCTCACATCTTGCTTCTCCTGGCGGTGGCTCACAACTTCTGCCCCGCTCCACCCTTCTTCATCTCCATCCTCAGTTTGAATGTACTGCCTAACCTTATTCTGCCTCGCCATTGGCCAAACAGCTGTATTTATTAACCAATGAGAGTAACATATATTCACAGCGTACAGAAAGACATCCCACAGCAACCAAGGGTGAGACAAGAACAAAGCTTCAGGGCTCGGTGGTGGTAGTGCACACCTTTGATCTCAGCACTCGGGAGGCAGACACAGAGGCAAGTGGATCTCTGAGTTCTGATCTACAGAAGGAGTTCCAGGACAGCCAATGCTAAACAGAGAAAATCCTGTCTTGAAAAAAACAAAGCAAACGAGCAAAGCCTGGGAACCACGGCAGTAGATCAGGAGGAGGCACAGATAACCAGGAGACAGGGAGGTAGAGAACACTGAAAGCCCTGTACTCAGAATGGGGATAATGTCATCACACACAGAATGGTAAAACTAGAACTGTGAAGGCCAAAGGCTGGCCTGCTCTGGCACCCCAACTCAATTTCAAAGTCTTGCTTAGAATTCAACAAATTGAGGCCATGCTCTGGCAAAAGCTGAGATCTGTGGGCTCAGCACTCATGCTTCCCTGAGTGAAAATAGGGGCAGTAATAGTTTTCATTGTGTTAGAAGGAACCTGAAGTCAAGCCTTCCTCCTACGTAACTTTCATAACACTCCTTTGTGACAGTCAAGTCATGACAATTTCCAGTCGGTGCTTAAATATTAGCACCAAGATATGAATTCAAGCTTGGTGGTAATGGTGCATGCCTTTAATCCCAGCACTCAGGAGGCAGAGGCAGGTGTATCTCTGTGAGTTCGAAGCCAGCCTGGTCTACAGAGTGCATTCCAGGACAACTAGGACTACACAGAGAAATCCTGTCTTGAAAAACCAAGAGAGAGAGAGAGAGAGAGAGAGAGAGAGAGAGAGAGAGAGAGAGAGAGAGAGAGAGAGAGAGAGAAATGAGTTCAAAGCCAGGCATTGTGACACACTCCTTTAACCTCAGCACTTTGGGAGGCAGAGGTAGGTGGATCTCTGTGAGTTTGAGGCTAGCCTGGTCTACAAAACAAGTTCAAGAGTAGCCAAGGCTGTTACACAGAAAAACCATGTCTTGAAAAACCAAAAGAGCCAGGCGGTAGTGGCGCACACCTTTAATCCCAACACTCGGGAGGCAGAGCCAGGTGGATCTCTGTGAGTTCGAGGCCAGCCTGGTCTACAGAGCGAGATCCAAGACAGGCACCAAATCTACACAGAGAAACCCTGTCTCAAAAAAACAAATTAAATAAAAGAAAGAAAAACCAAAAGAAAGGAAGAGAGAGAGAGAGAGAGAGAGAGAGAGAGAGAGAGAGAGAGAGAGAGAAGAAAGAAATGAGTTTGGGGCTGGGAAGATGGTTCAGTCGATCAAATGTTTACCATGCAAACATGAGGACATCAATTTGATCCTCAGCATCACATAAAAAGCCTTGTAATCCCAGTGTTGGGGGTGTAGAGACAAGTGCATCCCTGGACGTCACTAGCCAGCCAGCCTAGCTTTCTTAGTAACCCCAGGTCCCAATGAGAGGCCCTGTCTCAAAACATAAAGTGTACAGCTCCTAAGAAATGTCACCCGACGTTGACCTCTGCACTCTACATGCTCGTGCACATATCTATACACACCCATACACAGAGAGACATGAATATATATGTATAACACACACACACACACACACACACACACACACACACACACACACACCCCTGTGCGTGCACACAAACAAAAATAAATGAGTTCAGTTTTTAAAACTCTGGAGATTGAGGCAGGATGATTCGGATTTTCAGGCTAACCTGAGCTACAGTAGTGAGTTTGAGACCAACCTAGGCAACTTAGAAACACCACAGTTCAAGGAAGGAAGGAGGGGAGAGAGGGAGGGAGAAAAGCTGGCTAGTCAGGTGGCAGTAGAGTCACAAGGATGTTTGAAAGGAACTTCCTGAAAGTGTCCCAGGAACTAAGTCCGACACAAGCTACCATGGTGTGACTTCCTGTTCCCTGCCCTCTGGAAACCCACACCCGAGTTAAGTGAATCCTATGAGGACCTGCTGCTCTTCCTACTTCAGTCTAGCAGCCAGGACACAACCTGTCTCCGAACGTTCGGATCACAAACCATGTGTAGTCTCTGGGATGCAGACCAGATGCCTTGTGTGTAGGACAAGTAGGCAAGGCATTCAAGTAGCCGTTATAGAACTTTCCAGAGAAGTTGGATGAACATCCACCATCACTGCTCTCGAGATAATTTTTTGATTGGTTTCCATGGAGAAGTTGGGTTCATGTCTCCTCCCTCCTGTTTGTTTTGTATCGTCATTGACATGAGCAGCAGCAGACGCTCCTGGTGGCAAACATCCAGATGTTCAATGCTCTCTGTGTGCTGCCCACATGCTGGGTTTGCTATGGCTCCTGACATACTGTTTTACTGTCTGAGACCCAGAGAGGAGGCAGGGAGGGAGATTCGTGAGGTGGGCAGGATCATAATTCTGGACCCAGCAAGCAGAAGGACTTTGGTTCCTCCTTGAAATTTGGATCATTGTGAGGTAGTGTGCAGGGACCCAAGTGAAAGGGTTGAGGCATCTTTCTTGGTCCCTTGAGTGCCTGGATCTGACGTTAACACTAATGGGTAATGCAGCATTGATTTCTGCTTGGAAGACAGTAATAGCAGAGTCATGCTTGTGAGATTAGACAGTTTGTTAAGGAGACCATCAATGAGATGATAGCCGGGCCTCGAGTTGCATTTAGTTCTGAATTTTAGGAAGGACCATACAAGGAGGTGCTAGATGCTCACTAGGGCTATGCATGAGGAATTTGGGGATGATGGAGGAATCCTGTGTGAGGCGACATTATGCAACCATGCTTGGTGGATGACTGCTTGTTCACGGGTGGATTGGATCATAACCAGTGGCTACCATTGCCATTTCATTTAATTTGTTCACAAACATCAATTCAGCAACGTTAGAAAATTGCTGAGGAATTTGAGTGCTTCCAGGGGTCAGAGACATCCAAGCTCCCGGAGTCTTTGAGGTTGGAGGATTTGCTGGGGGATGAACCACAGAGGCCCTGGAAAACATCACCAAACCCATGGAAGGAGTACTTCCAAAGCAGGAGGTCGCTTCTAACCTGGGAGACCAGAGGAGGGAGGACCACACAGCAAGGGAAAACTTCCAGAGGACCTGGGCAAGGGCAGCTGAGAAAGCAAGAAGAATGTGAACAGAGGCCAATAGAGTGACACAGGTGGCCAGCTGAGGGGCGAGGGCATCCCACGATGGATTTAGATGGCTGATTAAGGAGAAGGCCAAGTGGAAGGAGGTCCAGAAAAGGGCATTGGGGACCTTCAGCAAGCCACCCAGCCCTTTCACAGAAAGAATGATCGAGCGAGGAGCTTGAGCTAGGGCGGTTGTCAGTAAGCTTTCACAAACCCAACACCACTTTTGTAGGTTCTCGGGACACCCGCGCTGGCCATGCATCCACATGCAACAAGGACCCTTAAGGTAGAGAGTGAGTGGGCCCACTCGTCACACATGTTGCCCCATTTCCCAACTCCAGGCCGAGCAGGGCCTCTCCACTCTGCTCCTGAGCCTCAAGATTCTCAAGCTGCAAACAGGGTTGTTGAAACCGACTTCAGACCTGCCCACCCACGGTTGTCAGTGTAGGAAGCAGCTGGGACTCTGGTCCAGTGCCTGATTTTCTCTCTCGTTCCTCCTCTAGATTGTGTGTGGGGGCGTCTCCTCAGCCAGGAGTTCCACTGTGTCCGCAGTAGCTCTCCGAGGTTTTAACTGTGTGGGTTTGTGTCTTTTTGGCAGGTGTCTCCTCTGTGACTTCCCTGATGTCCCTGGCTTGGGTGCTAGCCTCCTATCACAAGCTGCTGCGGGACTCCAGGGACGACAAGAAGAGCATGAGTTACAGAGGGGCCCTCATCCACCTCTTCTGGCGCCTCTTCACCATCTCATCCCGAGTTATCTCTTTCGCCCTCTTTGCTTCCATCTTCCAGCTGTATTTCGGGATCTTCGTGGTGGTGCATTGGTGCGCCATGGCCTTCTGGATCATCCATGGAGGGACAGACTTCTGCATGTCCAAGTGGGAGGAGATCCTCTTCAACATGGTGGTAGGGATCGTGTACATTTTCTGCTGGTTTAACGTCAAGGAAGGGCGGACTCGATACCGAATGTTCGCATACTATACGATAGTCTTGACCGAGAATGCTGCCTTGACGTTCCTTTGGTATTTTTACAGAAACCCGGAGAGCACTGACTCCTATGCCGTTCCAGCACTGTGTTGTGTCTTCGTTAGCTTTGTGGCTGGGATTGCGCTCATGCTCTTATACTATGGCGTGTTGCATCCCATGGGGCCGCGGGCTAAGGTCTTTGCCAGCTCCTGTTGTGCCGAGCTGCTCTGGGGCATCCCTTTGCCCCCCGATGTTGAGCCTATGGCACCTCAGACCCCTGGGTACCGGGGAACCCAGGTCACTCCCACCAGAGCCGTGACGGAACAGCAGGAGGACCTCACGGCTGACACTTGCCTGCCTGTATTCCAAGTGAGACCCATGGGGCCCTCCACCCCGTCAGGGCGTCCTTACCACCCAGAAGGGCCCCTGATTAAGATTGACATGCCAAGAAAGCGGTACCCAGCCTGGGATGCGCACTTTGTAGACAGGAGGCTGCGGAGGACTATTAACATCCTGCAGTACGTCACCCCCACCGCAGTGGGCATTCGCTACCGAGATGGGCCTCTGCTCTATGAGCTGCTGCAGTATGAGTCTTCACTCTAGAACACCTTGACCCAGATTGAGAAGGGGACCTTAAGTTTGGTTGCGGTCAACGCCGCCTGCAAGAAATATAACCCTCCCTTCCCCCAATACACAGAACCACCACCACCACCACCACCGCCACCACCACCAACACCACCAACACCAACAACAACACTACAAAACGATCAATAAGTCACATCCCCTTCAGATAAGCTTTCTTTCCAGTCACTATATGTACACAAAGATATTCTCTATGTTTTGTAAGTAAAAACAAAAAGAAAACCTTCCTTTTGTTTTTTACACATAAGAAACAGTATTGAAAAAAAATAATAATCCCACACTACAGTTCCTAGGGTGGAGAAGGGGGAGCTACCTCCTCTCCCAAAGAAACAAAAAAAGTTTTCTACTTTACACCAAGTGTAGATCATTTATGGGATTGGTGCTGATTGAGAGAACAAAACAAAACAAACAAAACAAAACAACAAACGAAAACCTTCAACTGCCTTATGCCCTTAGGTGCTGAGTTTCTTTCGGTACTGTCATGTTTTCTCACACGAAGCTCTCCGGTAACTTTTGCACCAGGAGAGAAAAAAATCAAATAATCAAATGAAACAAAATCTACCAACAAAGCAAACGAATTAAAACAACAACCAGAGACCATACCAAAACAGTCCTTCCTATCTAATGATTTGTATTGAAACAAACAAATTGACCAAAAGCAACGGCATAGAAACCCCTCTCTTTATTCAGTCTCTCTGGCCCCTTCCCCATTTTTGCAAAGCCTTCCAGAAGCTAAAGGGCTACTTGGATCTCCACTGGCCGGAAAAGCTCCTTGAAGGCTGACTATGTGCCATTTTTACATTTGCCTAGCAAGAATTGCATTGTTTTCCCATAAAGACAACAACAAGAATGAAACCCCCAAACACCCAATTTGGTAAATTCTAAAAGCAGATCAAAGGAAATGTCCATAAACACCATCAAAGAGAATCCGTAATGATAAAACTCAGCATGGTAGCAAAAAGAATGACATCAATTTAAAGGCACAATACTTAGTCCGTGACTGGTGACAATGATCTCTTCCATCACTTTAAGGCTGAGAAGGGTGTGTGTGTGTCACGTGTGACAGTGTGGGAGGCCTCTTCTCTTTTCATTTGGTGGGAAGCCTTAAATTGATCTGGAAAGAATTTTTCATTTTTCATTTGTGCTTTTGAAAAACAACATAAAGAGGAACACTAGAATATCTATCTATCTCTATATATATATAAAAAAAAAGTCAAATCGTATTAACCAACCCATTTCACAGACTGGTGCTTCTGTCAATGTGGTTGGCTGAGACTCACTCAGCCTGGTGCATTTGGGGTGAGTGGACTGTGTGTGTGTGTGTGTGTGTGTGTGTGTGTGTGTGTGTACACCTGCTGCAAGGTCTTGCCAGAAATACACAAAATTGCTCTGAGGCAGCTGCTGTGGTAACTGGGAGAGGGAATGGGGAGGGGCTGGACTGAGAGGTGGAGTGAGTGGCATCTGGATGTGGCCATCCACCTGGAGAGCAAGTCCCTGCCCAGAGGCAGAGGCTGTTCTTTCAGGCCCTGTGGCTTCGGGGAGGATTTGAATCCACTGTTTATGTTCTCACTATACCAAGGTGAATTTCTGGAGGTGTCACAAGTATGTCTGACCATTTGTAAAATTTTTCATTTGTTTTTTAGAAGGTACTGTTCCTTTAAAGAGTATTTCTGTTTTAGGGTATTATTTTGATACCATTCTATCTCTACTTGGGCATACAAAAAAAAATGAAAGAAAAGAAAAAAGAAAATTAACCATAAAAAGAAAAATATCTCCGCAAAAGATATATATGTGTAAATATATATATATCTATATATACATACACAGTATTTTTAAGTCCATACTGTTAGTCTTTGTCGTCTGTGGGTGTGATTGCTTTTTAATTCTGGATGTAACTGTTCAGGGTGCAAGACCTCACACTGAGCTATACTTAAGAGAAGTTCAAAAACTGAGGAATTTTTTTTTTACTTTTGATGAATTTTTAAAATTTTATTTTAAATAACTATTCAAAAGAAGTCCCTTCTTGTCACCCCTTCATGGTTTATCCCAATCTTCTCCCCCACCCTTAAACCTTTAAACATATATTAGATGTGAAACTAAATGCTCCCTCCTTTGTCCCACCCCCTTATCTCATGTGTTTCCACAACTCTGCAGGCCCTGCCTAATATGGGGTCTCAGTGAGGGGCCTACCTGGTCCCTGCTCTGGGAAGCAGGATACAACAGAGCACACTTGGGCTGAGGTGAAGACCAGCTGGGCTGCCTTTGCCTGGCAGGAAGTGAGCCAAGCAAAGAGGGATGCTTGGAACTGTGTGAGAGAGAACAGTGACCAAAGGGAGCTCCCTACAAGACCTGTTCACTCTGTCTTTCTGCACCTGCTGGGGTTCTGTCCCCAAGCTCCAGCCCATGCTCTGCTCAGCCTGGGGAAGAAGAGTCTATTTGTGGGGTGGCAGGGCATTCCTTTGGCCAGCTCCGATCCCAGCTCTTGTTTGTCCCAGGTCTGGGGTTCTGTGTGCTGCTGGAATAGCTTCCTTGAAGCTGTGCAGTGCCACACGTGTGCTCTGGACCTCTGCCACGACATTTGTTCGTCTAGTCTTAGACGTGTCCCCATTGTTTCTCTTGCTCTTTGGTCCCACCATTGGCTTCAGTCTGCCGCCTCTGTGTGACCACTCTATCTTTAGCACACATGCTTAAGCACGTGTGTTCATGTTTACATGAAACTTAGACATTGTGGGTGTTGGCTGGGGGCATCCAAAGTTGGGAAAACAGTTTCTGCAAGCCTCCCCTCCACCCCTTCACCTCCCCTCCACCGCCCAAGCTTGGGTGGATCTACCTTGGGAATCTTCAGGTCTCTCAAGGACATGAGAGGGGAAGTTAAGGGGATCTAAACCCATCAAACCTGCTCCCATGGACTCCTTTGCCCCAGCATTTCTGATCTCTCAAACATAGTCTATCTCTACAAAGTAGTCCCCTGCAGGTCAGACTTGTCTCATAATTGGAACCAGGGATGTTAGGAGGAATACACAAAGCCCAAGTAGATTAGGGGCCAGGAGACAGCAGGCTCCATCATCTTCCCTAAGTGTCCTAATCAAAGGAAGAGACATCCCCCCATGGCCTGGAGGACTCTGTATCCTACTCCATAGACACAGAATCACCCAATTCTTGGTGGTCCCTGTGGCCTCTCAACAGCAGTGGCCCCTGGGTGGCTAAAAGAGGGCAGATCCTGTCTGGTGCCAAGGACAACTGTCCTGGTCATATGCCTTTCATGCTACAGGCTTCAGACCGATACAAATCAAATTCTCAGAAAAACATATGGTATTTTGAAAAGCACCTAGTCACATCACTTTCTCCATTCTTCCTCCAGCCTGACCTGTTGTTACCACTCAGATGTTTATCCCCTCCTGAGAAGCTCTGGGAAGGTCAGGTGCCCTTCTTCACTCGCATCTGAGACCCCTCTGCAATTCCTCACAACCCTAAAAGAAGTTGTGGTTTCTTTCCCCCTTGTCTATTCTGTGCCTCACTAACTGGCCTTGGTGCTTCTGGACCTGAGAAAAAATTTTCTACCCATTACTTTGGAGCAGAGCAAGATGGCTGCTGTGTGCAGTTTTGGGCCCCTGGTGTAGAGAATGAGTCTAGGTGAGAATAAGGTTAGGGTGTATCCAGTACTCTGCAGTGCTAAGTCTTGGGCCAGGTGCATGTGGATGGTCATCTTGCATCTATTTGTACAGCAACTGGCAAATACTAAAATAGCCACACCAGATTTGGCTGTAAAGGGAAGAGAGGTCAGTGTAATTCCAAGGATCCAAGTGGCACTTGGAAAACTGCCAGGGAAATCTCAGCATGCCCCAGGGAATCCTGGGAAAGACAATCCACAGGAGAAGGAGAGGACTCTGAGGAGTCAGCTTCCTCAAGTACCCAACCAGCCTCCCAGGGAGCAGTTCTAGGCACTGCATATCAAACACCTGCCGATTCCTGGGCTCCACTCTTCTCAAGAAACAACATTGTTTCCTGTAGGAAGGAAGCTAGGCTCAGCCTTTGGTCCTTTCATCAAGGTGCAGCTGGACATGTGGTGGGCATGATGTCCTTACCCTATCTCCTCTCCTCAAACTGAGCCCTGTCTCAGTTTGGGCAGCCTTCCTTTCACATCTACAGCCCAGCCTCTGGAAGTTGGCATTGGTCATGGTTATCCAACCACAGGCCACAGCCTTATCAGCGTATAAGAGCATCCCAAGTCAACATGTGCCTGTCTCAACTTTGAAATATATAACAATGTAAAAGGCAAGCCCATTTTCTTATAGGGCTTCTCTAAGCCTTTCCCCGAGGGAAAGGAAGATGTAGTGACAAAGTTTGCCTCCCCCTCCCCATCTCTGGGTGTTCTAAAGGTTTCTGTTCTCACTTCCAATGCTGCATCTGTTGCTACTGGCTGAATATCAGAAGATATTGACTTGACCTAGTCCCAGCTTTCTCCTCTGCCCACATGGCTCTTTCTGCCTTACTCAGCTCCCATGCATCATCTTCTTTCTCTCTGTCCCTTTCTTTGTAGTGACTGGCAGGACACAGCAGGAGTGTTCTGGAGCCAAAGGTCATGAGTGCTATTAATGATGGCTCCAGAGCAGCAGACAGACTGCCTCTCCAGGAGATTCTCCGTCTCCAAGCCAGCACCTGTGTCAAGGGCTAAGAATAGACCACAGGGACAGGAGCAGGCAGCATCTAGGGATGCCCGTTGCATGAAGAAAAATGTGAATGCCCAAGTAGGAGATGCTGTCCTGGCTGGTCCCCAGCAGGAGTCCCTAGCTCCCTCCTCAAACTGAAGTCAGTCAACAATCTATGTTCTAACCTTCTGGGAGGTTAGCTTCTAGAACATCACCCTCAAGTCAAGGGAGAAAAAATATTTATGACTTCTCTTTTGGTACAGTGCTGGCTGGTAACTGGGAGAGCACCTGTCTCTAAGTAACCTTTGGCCATCTGTCACTGCGGATACAGACGAGCAGTCAGCCATCTGACTCTGGTCCATCCTCAATGTAGCCCTGGGGCCCTCAGGCTTGGAGACTTGTTTTAGCTTCACACTTCCTAGGTGCTCTGCCTAAAGCCAGAAAGATCAAGAAGGGCCACAGGCTGATCCAGGGCTCCACTGTGATCATGGATAACTCACTTCACCCCTTGATGCCTTGGTTTCTCCATCAGTAAAGTGGCCGAAGAGCAGGGATACTCTGGTGGTTCAGTCAATGCGGCCCGTGGTGAAGGCATCTCAAAGGAAGAAGGGTAACCCCACTTCTTGGGGAACTAGAAGCATGGAAAAAGAGGAGGTTTGAGATACACTCAGCACCCAGAAGCCCAGGAGGGAAGCAAGAACGACATGTAGACAGGGAGCGAGCCCAGGAGTAGTCAGGTATATGACAGCACTGTTAACTCAGTACAGTAGCATCTGGCCAGGGACATCTGGTCACATGACTCCTGCTGGGCGTTTGTCAATTCTTAAGTCCCATGATGTTAGTTTTTTCTGAAAGATGAAGGAAAACACAGGGGAGTCTGCTTCTGGAAATGGATATTCACTAAGTGTCTCATAGACACGGGGTGGGATGAGCAGAGAAGGTTTGGAGATGGTGTGGGTGGTGGCCAGAAGCTCTTTGCAAAGTCTCTCTTGCCTTTGTTCAAAGCCTTGAGGTTTCCCTTCTCAAATGGACTCATCTCCCCCGACCCCCCTGCAGAGGATGGAAAGCTCAACTCTGCTTTTCCAACACCTATCTTGTCAGCTACACATGCTTGTGTACATGGTGGGTCTTCACCACGCCCTGGTGTGCTTTGCTTGGAGCCTGCAGGCAGAACTGCAGAGATGCATGGGGCTGGAGAGTAGCATGCAGTTGCAGTCCTTTTTTTCCTTTCCGTATCTTTTCCTAAATTGAGATATTTTTCTTCCTTACAATTTGAATTGAAAAAGTTAAGTTCAAAATTTCTTTTCCTGTCCCCACCTATGTTTTTCTTTTTTCTTTTTTTCTTTTTACTATGGTTTGACTGTTATCGTTTCAAATACCAAGATACACTTGTAACAAGAAAATGGACCCATCTTAAGAACATCACTGTTCTTAGGACCTCACCCAGAGTGAGAGCAGGTGGGAGCCATGGAGGATATGAGCACTCAGGGGTGCTGCCATGATACCAATTCTAAACTGGTTCCAAGGACCATCTTGCAAAAGAAAGCTATAGAAGTTCCGGTTCCCATGAACCAGTCCACCTGGTCCTGGCCAGGTCAATTCTTGTGTAGAAATTCTCACCAAAAATTACAAAAAAGAAAGAAGAGTCACTTTTGGAGACTGCCCCCAGAGGAACAGAGTGCTCTCAAGGGCAGGTCTTGGGTACTGCTGCCAAATTCTTCTGCCCTTGTCCAGGGAGCCCTGGTCTGACTCCATTCCCACCTGTTCTGAGTCTGGTCTACAAGGTTAATGCTATTCGGTGCAAAAAAGGATCAACCAGCCACACTCTGAACATCAGTAATAGCTCCTCGGAGTTTGTCTGATTATGTGTAGCAAGGCCAACCCTGCTGGCCTTATCTGTTCCCACAAGGTATTTCAGGTGGCAGCCGAAGGGAAGGAATGCAGAGACCCCCTGCTGTGCCTGTGTGCTCGTCTGTGCTCATTCTGACTCCTGAAAGGATCCTGCAGCATTTGTGAATGGGAACGGACGGAGATGGACGCTCGGAGCCTGGGAGAGCCTCCGTGGATGGTAGGCAATAAGGAAGAGGCAGGATTCCGGAAGTAGACTCAAGGAGATGGTGTCCAGCTGGTCAGTGCTTCCAAATCCCCCGGGGGCAGAAGCAGCAAAGTGTATTCTTTTCAAATGCAGGAAATTGATTTTACAGAGTGACCTCTTTAAGCATTTTCCTTGTTTTAACAAAGGGTCAGAGAAAGCATTTAAATAAAAGCATGGTGCTTTCTCATGGACAGATTGTGTCGCTGGTAATGAAAATTGCAAGACTCTGCCCTTTTGCAAATGTACCCAAGTCAAGTCACTCTGGGGCCAATTTCTCTTTCTGTGCCATGGGAATATTGCTTACCTACCTCACAGGGGTGTTGTGAGGATAAAGCAGTTTAAGGTTGGGTAAAGCACTTTGAGGATAACAGTGTTATGGTTACCAAGTTGGCTTTCTCCATTTTCAGCATCAATGGAGCACTGACTGGGTACAAGGTGCTATATCGGGGTGGAAAAGGATCACGGGCTAATTCCTTATTCACTTCCATTTAAGTATATTTTAAATCGATAACAGAATTATGGAGTTGTCTCAATGTGGGGCTATCTTACCGTTCTGCTCCCAGAAAGGCCACTGTCTTTTCAGAGAATTTGAAAAGTGGGGCTCCCTGTCCTCTGGCTTCTGTCAGAGAATGTGTTCCTGAGATGACTCCTCCCTTTGTGGGAAGAGGAAGACAGGTATGAGCTGGTGCACCCTGGGACCAGCACTTACTGCTTTGGTTCTGTTATTTCAATTATTCCTCCTGGGCTCAGTATGGCAGCAGCCCTCCTCTCTCTTTACATACAGAGAGTGAGTCCCCGTGGCCATCCTGGAACAGCTTGGTACTTTTTGGTTTGTTCGTCTCCTTGGAAAGTCTGGTACTCTGTTTGCTGGAAAGTCTTGGCTTCCAAAGATGAGGATCTTTGCCAGAAAAAGGAAAAAAGTGCAACTGTCTTGTTTGCTTTTGTATTTTGGTGGTGGTGGGGGAGGAGAGTTTCAAATCTCCTGTAAAAGGCCTCATATAAAACAAAGCCTATTTAAATTTCTCATTTGTTTTTCCATGTGCATTGAGCTCTTCCCTTCCTAACACACGCTAAGGGCCAAATGTGTCTTCTAAGAAACAGCACATGTTAAGTTGTTCAGGGAGTACCATGGCACAGGTTCACTTGTTTCTGCAGAGAACCAACGTCTTCCTGAGCTGAGCAAGTAGAAATTCTAGTCCCAAATCCAGGATGCCTGGAAAATCCCTGGCCTATTAGCTTTGGGACTCCCAGTGTCTGCAGAGCTGTGTCCCTGAGTCCTCAGAAACTCTCCTGCCACCAGAGAGCCACCTTAGAACCTGATAGGAGGATCTGCTTTGTCTTAGAACCAGAATAAAATCACTCATTATTTTTAAAATTGTCCTATGATGCCAGTCTGAAGAAAGGGAAGAATTACTGTGTTCCTTAGAGAAGGAAGAAGGGACAGAGAGAAAGGGAAGGTTCTTTGTCTTGATGAGGACTGGCGAGGTCTGGAGCGAGTTTCCCTAGGCACCTGAGGAGCACAAATGATAGGTCCTTGTGCTTACAATCCAGAGCCTTTGGCAGGGGCAGCTTCAGTTTTGAGCCTTCTGAACTTCCAGCTGCTTCACTGTCCTTTCTCAGTGTGGACAAGCACTTCTTACCCCATGTTGTTGATTCCAAAAGACCTTCCTCCTGTGCTGCCAGTCCTTATGTATGCCTCCTTCTAGCAATCTCTCCTCCTTCCTCTCACCCCTGTGGTCCTTCATAACCCCAGAATCACACGGGACTTATTACATCCAACTGTAGACTATCTTCAGGCCCTGGAAAAATTGGTAGGATTTCTGTTGCCAACCCCAACTCTATGAGCAATATTTCCACTATCTTTCCTCATCCACAGAGTGTTTTCTAGAAAAACAAACTTTCAAGAAAACCACTTTCCTAGTAGTCTTAGAGCAAAGCTGCTCCCTGGGGTGTGAGGAAAGAAGTCAGGAGGTGGGTCATGACTCATCTCATGACCGATGAGAGTTCAGCCCTGGAGAGGCAGCCAGAACCGCTCTTCACACTCGGCCTGGGCTTCTGCTGTTAAGAAAATGATAGCTTTGTTATATATAAAAAATCATATATTAAGAAAAGGAAGGAAAGAAGGAAGGGAGGTGGGAGGGAGGGACGGAGGGATGGGGAGAGTGAAAGGAAAGGAAAGACAGAGGGACAGAGAGAGGGAGAAACAGAAAATGATCCCGCCGAGGTCTCCCTATCATCTTTTGGTGTCATCAGGTTGTCATGGTGTTTTTTTTTTTTTGTTTTGTTTTGTTGCTGTTGTTCAAAGCAAATGCATACCCCACTCCTTTCCCCAGGTTACAGGATTTTCTGGCTCAGTGTCTTCCTGATAGCAAGCTCTGGTACAGGCTTCCTGCCTCACTAACCCACTCTGTTATGCTCTGGCTTTTCTTGAGCCTTCTGAACTCAAGCCCTCCATCGGAAGACCAGAATCTAGTTTGCTCAGAATGGTGGCAAGCTGCGATCGTTTGCTTAGACTTGGGCGAGCTTTCCTTTTGGAGGCTCGTCTACTAGCTGTCCCCATTTCAACCCCCAAATTCTCTGGGTGCAGCTGGCTGGCTCTTCGAACTTCTCAGGTAGTTTGGAGCCTTGAGTGTACACCATTGGTAATTTCTATGAAGGGCTAACCTCACTGTGTCCTGCCACACTGACCTCATGTCCACTCTGGGCACTGGTGGTTTGAGAACTAGGTTGTAGTCATGGTCTTGGGTTTCAATGAAGCAAAGTTCTAATTCATCTTGAGATTCCAGGGGTTTACTCCATGGACCAATGAGCAAGTATCTTCTGTCCACTAAGATGAGGACCTACAGTCTTGCAGTTCCAAGCTGCCACTGGTGCCTTGGCCCATCCCTTCCTAATTACACAAGGCCTAAGGCTTCCCCAAGGCACAGACACCCCATATGCCCACAGGACACTCTCTCCTCTTCTTCCCTATCCCTGATGGTCATGGTCAATTCTTCCCCCAAGAGGAGAGCTGAGTGAGTGGACTGTAGTGCCCCAAGCTCAGCACATACCCTCCTTACCCTTGACTGTGCCAACATGAACCACAGTTTCCAGAGAGCAGAACCAGTCAGCTGAGCTTTCCAAATACTCAGCTTCCTAGCCACCTACTGATAACCAAATCCTGCATTGGAAACAGTATGAACGAGCTAGTTTCTAGCCCCCATTTCTTGGAAACGTGTCTGTAAATTAGTAGCTTAGCCTAGGCATTAGGAAGGGCTTAGCAGCAACCTTGCCTTTGGTCACACGGGCCCTCATGTGCACCCTAAGAGGGGGTGGGGAGAAGCACATGCATTATGCAATCCATGTCCCCCTCCTTTGGAGGGAGACTACAGAACCCCGTATCTGTTGATGCTAGCATATGCCAATCAAAGTCCTGGCATGAGGTTAAAGCAGGGGGAGAGGGAAGATAGCAAATGATAATCCAGGCCTAGAGGCTGGAAAGGAATTTCAACCTGTCACCATAGACTAGCATACAGACTCCCAGGGGGAAAGCATTAAATGTGAGCTCTATGACCTTGGGACAATTATTTAGCCTTCCTACTTACCAATTTTCTGGCTTCCCAAAAGGCTTGTTTCAATTTTAAAATACTCAAGATGCCTGATTCAGAAACTGAACATCCAGTAGAGCAAGGTAGAATCTGGGAATTACACAGATGCATGGGTAGACTGGCCAATACCACAGGAAGGAGCACATGACCTTGAAGATGAGGAAAGACTTAGAGAAGACAGCTTCCCAGCTGAGCCTTCCACTGGATTCCATCAGAGTACCACAGCCTACAGCCTCTCAGTGCCATGAAGTCCACCTTTCACCCAGTGTCCTTTGGGAGACAGTTAAGGATGACTAAGTTGGATTCCACTTTCTTGCTGCCATCTCCGGTGGCCAGCAGCAGCAGCAGCAGCAGCATCGACAGCGCAGAGATGAGCCTTCAGACACCCACTGCCATAAGTAGGAGTACCCGAGGCCATTAGGCAGAGGAAAGGCAAGGGGGTGGTGGTGTGCTTGAGGTCAATTTTTACCCAGAAAGAAGTTCCAGGAACCCTAGCAAGGAAAAAAGGGAGCAGAGATCATGTCCCTACACCAATGGCAGACAGACAGACTTCCAGACAGCCAAGGCTACAGTGGTGGAGGCAAAAGACATGAGAGGAGGCCGAGGGGAAGAGTGGGCACGTGGCTGTTTTCTATCCCAGGAGGCTGCTGGAAGTTTCCCTTGCAGAAAGACAGAGGACCTTTCTGCAAGAGCCTGGTGTTTGTCCCTTGCTGCTCATGCTGAAGCTAGATGTGGACACGTAACTGGTGATATAGAAAGCGGTAGCAACCATTTACTTACCACCTACAGAAATGGAAGTGCCACTTGAGGAGGTACAGCTAAGCATTGGGATTTGGAAACCATGAAGGCTAAACCTGCAGCTTGAGGAAGCAGAAGGAGAACCAAGAACCCCATTTACATCAGCAAACTACAGATGTGGGTCACCATGCCACACTCCCACTGCCACCAGCCAGCTGAGAGGTCCCTGTGCAGACAGCCATCGTAATTCCGGTCCCTGGTCTCTCTAGCTTATCACCACGGGCTTAGACAGTGGAGACAAAGACTTGGAGCCTGCGGGACCCACCAGCATGGCCAGTGGACTCTTCTGTTCCAGCCTAGCCTTAGAGCCAGGCAAAGACAGTCATTAGTGAGGGCTCTGCACTCTGTCCCCACATCCACTTTCCTGCCACAGTCTAAGTACCCATGCCAACCAGGAGTGTGGCTTCCAGGGGGAGTCAGAGAAGATTTTCAGGACTAGCAAGTATGTTGAGGTAAATTAAAGGCCACTGTGTCTGGTCAGCAGCAGCACCTTCCTGGTTTTCCAGTGGCCCGTGGAATTCTTAGTGCTTCGGATGGCCAGTAACTTCCATTTTCTGAGCCAGAATCTCAGAATGGAGTAATAACGATTTTCAGTCCTTAGTTGTGTGGACACGCGTGGACAACTATCTGTCTTCAATAATCTTCATTTGGTGCTATTTGTGGCTAATTGGATGGATGTAATAGGTCCTCCCTTCTTCCCTACTCCCTCTCTCTTCCTTTCTTCCCTTTTACCCCTTCCTTCCTTTCTCTTTCTTTCTTTCTTTCTTTCTTTCTTTCTTTCTTTCTTTCTTTCTTTCTTTCTTTCTTTTTCGGTTTTTTGAGACAGGGTTTCTCTGTGTAGCTTTGCTCCTTTCCTGGAACTCACTTGGTAGTCCAGGCTGGCCTCGAACTCACAGAGATCCGCCTGGCTCTGCCTCCCGAGTGCTGGAATTAAAGGCGGGCGCCACCACTGCCCGGCCCTTTTTCTTTCTTAATCCACTAAAACTAAGTAATCGTAACACGAAGATTTCCATGTCCCGTTTTAAACAGGGCTTGTCTTCCAGTGTCTGAGACCCTCCCATTTTTATTTCAGAATCAGAACTGTTTTTCCTTTTCTATTCGTCATTGAAAAGAACAGTGTCAGGCTCTTAGCCCCTCTGTCCCATTGAGCTGGAGTTGACAGATGTACATGGGATGAGACCTTTTGACCCAAAGGCTTGCTAAAAATTGAACAGCCTGTCTGTGCCCCCACCATGGCGAGGTCAGGGCCGTAACAACACACGATTTCACTTCTTGAACCCCGTGGTGCCTTTTCTCGTGGTGCTTTTCTGTCGTGTGACTCCACTCCAGGTGGCCTCTTGCAGCAAACAGCAGTACCAGGACTCCTCCCCGGTCTTCCATTCCACTGCGGTCAGAGACGTGAGCGTTTATGCGTGTCGGTCAACACGGCTCTAGATGTACCACTGTGGTTCCGTAATTCTGTCATTGAGGTTCTGACGCAGCTTTGGTGGGAATTGATCATTCCTCTACAAAATAATATAATGCTCCACTAGACCCACTGGCTCTCTGGAGAGTAATGACCTTGGGGAGGGACATCAAGACATGAGCTGAGCTGTCCTCCTATCCCTGGGATGAGCTCTCTTGGTTTGTGAAAGTTGCTGTCTCCATAGCACAGAGTGTTTGGTAAAGGAGCACAAGGCAGCTTCTTTTAAACTTCCTTTGGTGCTGATATTTAAAAAAAAAAAATTCTTTGTTCATTTTGCTTCCTTGCTCATGGCCAGAAGCTGCTTTTCCAAAAAAAAAAAAAATAAATAAATAAAAAAGGAAAAATCTCAACTCACCATCGCAGTTGACAAAGATGGTTTAGGAGTGAGAGGTGAGAGGTCAGGCATTCCTGATTTGTGTCCAAACTCAAGACAGTTTCTTCAGTAACCTGCTGAGGTCTCTCAGACTCAGTTTCCCCATCTAAAATGGCTCCCATACTATTTCCATACCTCCTGGGGAAGGGTTTCCCATAGGACTGGCGGTTGGGGAGAGTCAAGGAATGAGGCATTTGGAGACAGCAGCTTGACCTGCTTCTGAGATTCTGTGTGGGTCACTGCGACTTTACCCCCGCTCCGCTTCTGCCAGCACGGTTTCATCCCCTCCCTCCAGGAATACCTTCGGATGTTGTGTAACTGACAGAGATTCTCTAGGCCGTTAGGGAGTGCTAATTTCTCCCAAGGGAACATCACCAATGCTGTTTAAGGTGCTAGAATCAAACCTCATTTTATACACTTTGGTTCTTAGAGAAAAACAAAACATGTAGAATTCTTTCTGTGAGGCCTTATAATAGATTGTTGTAGCTGGTTGTTTATCCAAAAAGCAAGAGAGAATAGAAAACACAACTAAGATGCGGAGATTCTGCATAAACCGTAACTAAAAGATCTTTATTTCCTATATTAATATGTATACACCATATATGTATACACGTGTGTGCATATATAGCTACATATGCTGAAGGCATACAGCAAGAGTGGAAACCTGTACAGTATTCTAAGCTCTATTTTCAGTTTTCCCTTGGTTTGTGATTTTTGGTACGTGTGTGCAAGAGAGTCCGGTGAGGATTGGATGACAGGTACCAAATGTGAAACAGATGAATCCTTCATCTTTTGTTCTGTTCCATACCATGTAGGAGGCAGGCTGAGTGAGAGGAGAGATACATACAGCAAGATGTAAATATGCTTTCTCATGTTCTGCACATGGATATTACACTGGTGTGTGGTTTCTTCCCTATGTGAAGACTTACTGATGGCTGCCTAAGGTGTTCACACATAAGGTTTACCTCAAGAAAGCTTTTAAAAAAAAAAGGCAGGGTTTTTTTTCCTCTCTCATCTCTTAAAAAGTAGTGACTCTTCCCGAACCAAAATGTGAGGCATTGCCATAGAGAGATCAATAAGAGAATCAACCACGTCTGGTGCTTTCCTTCATGCCTTGTCCCGTCTCCTCTTTTAACTGCTACTGGAAGCAAAAATCTTAGAAATTACTTTGGACAAGAAGTGGTGTGGGGATGCAGGCACGGTGTACTGGTGAATCCAAACTTCACCGGAACAGGCGGCAGGGGGTCTTTCAAAGGGTAGGGTTGGCTTGCATGGTTTTGGTGTTAATGCTGGTGTGTGTGTGTGTGTGTGTGTGTGTGTGTGTGTGTGTGTGTGTGTGTACTGTATATATGTTTCTGTGTATGATGTGTCTGATGGACAGAGAACAAAATACTGCAAACAGAAATGAACAGAAAAAAACAACCCAATCTATCAGATGCTATTTCTCAGATGATGTACTCGTTCACCTTGGTGAGAAACCAGTCTCACAGCTATGCAATCTTCCCGCTCCCTCCACCCCCTTCACCTCAGATTCTCAGCTGTTCTCCATATCCCTCACAGGCTGTTTTTTTTTTTCCTTTATCCAAGAACCACAATGACCAAGCTCTGGTTCAAGGTGAGCATGCTACAGTGATTCTTTGCCTAAATTTAAGCGCTAACAACCACAACGAAAGTTTCCTTTGCTTTCATTTGAAATGATTCGATGATGTACTGATCCCGTTTGGTTCTGTAAGTGATCTGATGTGTATTGTGTGTTTTTGTGTTTACAATTTGTTTTCATCCTCTTTTTGGTTCAAAATACTTATTTCCTTTAGAGATTCGACTTTCCATGGTATATGTTTTGGGGATGTGTTGACTTAATGCAAGAAAACAAATTTGGCTTAAGTGGAACAATGGGCCTGTGATCTCTGAGGTCGAGGGGAGGGTGGAGGATGGCATGCACCTGTTGCTATTACTGTCGCCCTTCCAACCTGCTCCTGAATCAGACTGTAGCTGTGAGCTGGTGTGCTCTGGGGAGCATGTTTCTCTCCTTTTTTGTGGTCATCTATATGGAGTAACCTGTCCCCAGAGGGCCAAGTCAGACCTTCCACCTTAGCTTTTAGCCAGTTTCATCTTTCCCGGATAGTTCCTAGTCTACATTTCCTACCCAGTGACAAACCTCCTTTTCTCTCCTTTCTAATACCCCTCCCTCTTCCAACATGGACACTGACTTGCCTGAGTAGGGCCAATGCCTCTGTTTTCATTTTGAAGCTAGTGTAAGTACAAGTAGGACTCTTCAAGGGCCAGAAAACATGATTGCTCAGGAAGCCAGCACTGTGTGTAGCGTGGTATGGGGTGGAGTGAGATGATGAGTAGGACAGCTTCCAGCTCATTGACAGTGTCCCGTGATGCCAATTCCAGTGAACTGGCACAGCTTCACAAGGTCTTGAAAAGTATTTGTGGGGAAGAAGAGAGGTTTTAGGGGTCTATAAAGCACAACCTAGGCAGGGAAATTCCTGCAGGCAGATGGCAGCTCCTCCCCTTTTTAGGCTGAGAATGCACAAGTCTGAGTTTTGTTCATGGTTTACAAATCTAGCACAAGGTGGCTGAGCCATCCAAGACAGTTTTTTTTTTTTTTTTTTTTTTTTTTTTTTTTTTAGTTTTTCGAGACAGGGTTTCTCTGTGTAGCTTTGCGCCTTTCCTGGAACTCACTTGGTAGCCCAGGCTGGCCTCGAACTCACAGAGATCCGCCTGGCTCTGCCTCCCGAGTGCTGGGATTAAAGGCGTGCGCCACCACCGCCCGGCCCAAGACAGTTTTTAACACACAAATTCAGACACTGCCTAACTGCTCTAGCACAAGCTGCTCCTTCTCCCTGGTTGGTGGGAGCATAGAGTGAGTTCCTTTGAGATGAAGAAGGAGATCATTGCTTCCATGAGAGCAGCAGTCTTTAGCACCAACCCTCCCCGGTCAGCTCCTTGTTCTCTTAGCTAACGGGATGTTTGAGACCTATCCCAGGAACTTCCTCTTTTTTCCCTAAATGAGGTCCCCCTTTGGAGGTTGTTTTCTGGAGACTTTGAGGCCCATCTATACAAGCATCCCCTCCCAGAAATCTTTCCCAGAAACTAAGCCATCTTTGAGGTTCAGAAAAATCACAGCAGCATCAGTTCTAAAACACACAAAATTCCCCAACAACTGGCTCTTGCTAAGAAGTGGTTAAGGAGCTGGGGCCCTGTCTGTGACCCCTTCCTCTCTGGACCAATGCCATCCATGTTCAGGCCCAGAGATGGCCCCAGATCCATTGTTTCCAGGTCTTCCAAAAGACACACATTTAGTTCAAAATGAAGAGGAGCCATGAGGGAGAAGTATGTTGATCCTTTGCTCTTTATGGCAAATCAGACTTCTCAGACTTCTTTGGGGCTGTGTCAATCTGTGACTCTGGGAAGGGACACATGCCTCTGAGGTCTGTGATGGTAGTGATTCTCAGGGACTATGCCTGTGGGTACCGGTTGTTCATGACTAGCCCCGTTTTCCCAGAGAATGCCTGTCAGAGTGGGCATGCCCTGCTGTAGTGTGCGGGCTAACCCTTGGCAGAAGTCCTTAGTATTAGTTGCCATTTAAGACAGTGTAGCACATGTATATGCCAAAATGCCCAGGCTGGAGAAGCTTGTAAGGCTCAGAGTGTTCCCTGGCTGGCTACTCAGAGGATGGAAGATAATCAGGGGACAGCCAAGTTCTCACGATCTCTGTGGGCCCAGGAGTCACACTGTCAGAGTAAGTCCCACAAGGACCTCGTGATGGTGTTAGCGGGGCCAAATTAGAAGGACAGGGGATGTTGACTAGGAACAAGCCAAACAGGGGACTCGTACTGGCCTCTCACCCAGCTTGCCCTACCAAAATCTTGCAAGGCCAAAAATCTCACTCCATTTTACAGGCCATGAGACAAAGGCTCATGATGCCTGAGGTCAGTCAGGAGTACAGCTGAGAGCCTAGATCACTGGTTCCAGTCTGCCTCTGGGGTTTACTCCTTTTCAGGCTCTCTCCATCTCATTTCTTCTTTCCAAAACTTACAATGATCAGGTGTCTCACAGTGCCTGGCAGAGACTATTTGAGATGGATACCAAGAACCCGGCATTTTGTTTCCATCCAATAAATACAGTGGAGGGACTCAGCAAAGAATATGAGAAGGTGGCAGCCTGAGGTGGCGATAAGCATAGGACTGGGAGCCTTGTCTGCTCCTGTCCCTACATTCCTAGGCATGTTGTTTGCCTCCTGTGCACCTCCGTTTTCCCATCTCTAAAATGCAGAGGCAAGGCTGCAGCCTCTGAGCCACGCCACCTGGAAACACTACACAGTACGATGAACAAGTGCGGTGGTGGGGAGTCAAATCATGATCTGATGTGTTCAGACCTGGGCAGGCCAACCATGCTGCAAACATACACAAGGGAAGAGAAGGTGCAGCAAAGGATGGGGAGTTTGAGCAAGAGGCACTGCCTCCAGCCCTGGAGGCAGGGGGAAGCAGAGAGGGAGCGTGGACATGTGGGGTAGATGAAGGGCCTAAAGGATGGAGAAGAGAAGACTGATGTGCTCTGCTGACCCTATCAGTCCCTACCTTCATGTGTAACAGCAGCTCTCCCAGCTTATTGCCTGCTAGCACTCTAATTCAGTGCACCTGCCTGAACACACAATACTAACTCTGTACTCATCACAGAAGTGGCCCTCACGAAAGCCCTTCCATTCCATGTGCAGAGCCGGGTATCACTGGACAGGGCACAATAGGATCTCCGGGTGTGAAGAAGACATCATCTCATCTCTCCTTTGTTCCCCAGAGGGCACCATGAAATCAGATAGTCCTCCTTCAGAACTGTTCCAATGTTGCCTACTATAGCCCAGCTGTTTCCCTTTGATTTGAGTCTCCCAGAGGGCAGAGACCCAGTACTTGGAACCCTTAGAAGTGCCCTTGGTCTTGCCTGGTCTAGGAATTTCTGAGGACAAGATTGGGAATTCCAAACTCACTTGGCCATATTCTCTGAGAATCAAGTGCTCTGACAGACAGTCTCACACCCTGAGCCAGGCTGGAGAAATTGTCTGGCTTCATAGTGGCTTCTGTTTACACATGAATTGATTTCAGTTCCTCTCTTACCTATCCCAACGTTTGATTCTCAAAGTTCAAAGGCGAGTCTTCCCTGGTATGGGCCCAGAAGGGCTGGAGGAGGCCCTGGGTCCCACCTGGACAGAGATAAATGACCATAGCATCTCCAAAGCTTTGGGAAGCTTGAGATCTTCTCTTCTGCCTCAAACCAATCCTCTTGATGCACTTTCTAAACATACAGCTCAACCTGGTTTATGTTGTCCATGGACCAGGTATTGTACTCAGGAGACCATGGTCTCCTGGGGTGCTTACTATCCCCAGGGCAATGAAGCACAAACACAAGAGCCAACCCAGGCAAACTCTAGCCTCTCACCCTCACACTTCTCCAAGGTCCTCCGTGAACATATCAGGTAGCCTTCCATCCCTCTTCCATTGTCCCCCAAATAACTAGGCACTCCACCAGGACCTCTCAGCCTTCCCTCAGGCCCAAGGCTGCCCTGGCCTGTAGCTTTCTCCAGTATTTATTAATAGAGCAAATTTCATCCAAAGCAGGATCTAGTCACAAGTGGAAACATGAATTAAAATATCCACTGAAGTCTGGCTCAGTGGGAGCCCCATAGATAGACTGGAGCCCCACTCCTCCTTCTACACCATTTGCTCTAAGTCTGTAGAGCTTTCTGCTCACATACAACATAGTTAACAGTTTCTTTGCCATCTGCGTAGGTCTGAGCTGACCTTCCCTGGTGAGCTGTTTTCATGGTTCACCCAGCCTGGGGTCCTCCTCTCCTGTTCCTTCCTCCTGTCCGTGTTCCTATCATTTGGGACACAGACATGAGTACACAGAGGAGCTGTTCTCTGTAGTAGTCACCACCACCACCACCACAGGCAGTGACAAAGCAAGCTGGAGATGTCCTTCTGGGTAGCCCATTAGCCTCCCCATCGGAAGGACTGTTAATTGAAATGATGAGGGGAAAGGGATGTCTTGGGATGCCAAATGGCAGGTACCTCTTGCTTCTTTTGAGAGCAGTTGATCCCAGAAAGAAGCTGTGTTCATTACAGCTGATGTACTAAGGGTCCCAAAGACCAGCAGTCAGTCCTTTTCTTAGGGGCTACTACTGTGCAGATGCTCCAGGGAATTAAAACCTCCTGACATGCTCACCACCAACTCCTAACTAGTGAGCTCCTGGGTCCCACGTGGCAAGATTACACAGAATAACCCTACAGGACAGGTTACTCCTCATTAGATAAGTTAAAACTCCTTCCATGGTGAGAGTAGAGAGCACAAAAACGAAATAACAAACAAAAATACATTTTTTCTTAATTTTACCAGGGTTTGCAATTGTACACATTTGATACCCTGACTTAAAAAAACAATGTTCTTTTTTCCATTTTGAAGCAGGTGTTTTTTATTGGGACTTATTTTAGGGTCAGAGATCACTGGGCTTTTGCTGGCCTGGTGAAAAGGCAGACATTGGTGGCCACAGTATTAAGCCAAATTTAAAATCTTTAGTCGCCTCCATCTGTAAGTGTTCTGTATCTACCTCATTATGATTCCTTTGGTTTTCTGTGCTTTCGTGTTGTGTACAATGTCAGAGGTGAAATGTAGATAAAAATATATATATATATATAAAATATATATTTTTTGCTTTGCAATAAAGTTCAAAGCTATAACACAGAATATTCATGAAATGTCATAGCCTTTTCTTGTACTCTATGCTCTTAGTTGTGAACTGTCCTTGGGAGCCCTTTTGCCTATTCACTAGAGTCAATATTGTTATGTTGGCCATTTGATAAGTTATTCTACTTATTTTCACTGTACTTTTTTTTGACACATTGAATAAGACACTAGGATTCTTGAACAATTCTTGGTTTCAAAGGTGCTTTATTTCTGTGGACGCAAGTGACCAAATGTTAATCTCTCTACAGATGAATCTTCTAGATGACAGGATTCATCTTGATGCCACTGTTCTTTGGGTTTAGAACTAAAGGTTTGTGCATAGAGGGGAAGGAAACATTGGTTTGGCTTGGTTTCTGGTTTTGAAACCTTTTCTGTTGATTTATGTCCGGCATAGTTTCCACTCCGTGGCATGGAGCGCAGTGTGCCCTGACTCCCTGGCTTTGCTGTCCAACTGGACTGCTCTCCTTGTTGACGCTGCTGCTTTCTCTAGGTTAATGTCGTGTTGTACTATTTGGAGGTGAACTACTGTACCCAGCCTCCACCTCTTCTCTAAACCTTCTGGAACTCTCTTCCATACCAAGGTGTTATGAGGAATGGTGCTTTGGAACCGTTCACAGTGTACAAGCCAGCGGTACCTAAAAACTCACATTTCCCAAGAGAGTCCAGATGGATGACAGGACAGGTTCATGGGATCCTGAACAGAAGGTGGACTGTCTTCAATTTATCCTGTTTATCCACGTGTTCGGACAAAATTACCTTCATTTCACTAAGCACGTCTATGTTGCAAGCCCTGAATAATTTGTACACTTCAATGACACTTGCTTTCCCTGTGTCGTAGGCCAAAATATGTATTTTTTTCTCAAAGTAATTCAATGTGCTTGAATGGGATGAGGAAAGGTTTCAAAATTAGGGTAAAATATCCTTATAAATAACACTTCTGCAAAACTCTAGACTTATTATCCTCCAGCTCTGATGAGATAGGGGAAAAGGGTAGTTGAATGGGGGGAATGGTGACTTCCCTATAAATGCATACAATGCTACAAGGAAATGAAACGCCTGTGATTCAATTTTATAAAAGGTCTTTTTTCTTCAATGATCATAAAGAATTGCTTTGTATGTATCAATGGTTGACATTTCAACTTGTATTTGAGGGAGGTTTGTTTTGCTCTTTAACAATGCTGGGCTGGCATTGAAAACAACCATGGCTAGGTTACACTCTACTCATACCTAGCTGTTTCTCTTTTTAGGGTATAATGGTCTGTCCGTGAGTTGAAATGCAGATAAAGTGTATATTGAAGATGGGACACACTGATGTTGACTTGGAGGGAAAACATAACGATAAATATATTTACATATGTGTGTGTGTATATGTGTGTAACTAAGAGTGGGAATCCATCACACACACACTCACGTACGAGTACTACAGCCACGCACTTCCAAAGTTGGGTTTTGATTCTGAGGAATTTGCCACCTCACTGAGCTTTCTAAGATTGTAAGATTTCATTGGAAATAATTAAATGATAGAGAAATGTTTGCTAGAAAAATTCTCCCTTTCTCCCTCCCTACCTTCCTTCAGCAATAGAAAGCACAATTCCTATTATCACTTACCCTTTTGGTTCCATAGCTGTGGTATAGTCCAAGGAGGAAACTGGAATTCGTTCCTTACCTCTACCCTCTACCCCTCATTTCACTCAACACCAACAGAAAGCAGAGCTACCTACCTATACCTGTCTCATCTTTCCTTGTGTCTCTGTTTCTTAAGTTTTTCCATGGGTAGGTTGGTCTCCATTCCTGGAGAACCTGCCAGAGTTTGAATACCGGGCTCCCTTTTCTTTCCATGCAGGTTCTGGGCCACCCTCACCCTTGGAGCTGTTCTCTCCAGATGCCTACACACCCTGTACCAGGGCACAGACAGTAGGAAGTCAAAGCCACTAGAAGGGCTCTCCTGCATCTGGTAGAGACAGTGTGTGTCTTAGTGTTAAAGAGCACAAGGTTCAGAATGTGTTTTTTGTTTGTTTGTTTTTGTTTTTTTGGAGGAAGGTCCAATGGTCTTGGGTGACTCTAATGGTCAACCAAGGAGAGGATATGGATGGGACTTCTGAAAGGTCAGCCAGCTTTGCATATGCAGTGACCTCTCTGCTTCCTCATGGCATACTTCTTGGTGAGAGAAATTCCCAAGTCAGAGAAGCTTGGGAGTGAGGAAAAATGAACAACATTAGCTCACTGTGAATGGCCTCTTTTGTCTAGACAGCTGATTTCTGCAGGGTGGGCTGGTCCTTTTCTGGTCTGTCCACTGTTATATTTGTTTGCGGGGGAGTTTCTGGTGATGTTTTCTCATTATTTATAATTTGGATGATCACTGCTCCCTGGAAAGGGAGAAGACACTGTCTCAAGAAGAAACCATTCCAGAAAGAGATGCTTTTCTTCTTGGTTTGCTAGTTGCTCTTGCTAACTCACTCTATGATTCACTCCTGACTGTTCCATCCATTTCTGATTTCTGTGTTCCCTACTTTTAGATAAGAATAACGTCTAGGCCTAAGGGACTTATAGATCACTGAACCATGAGCAGCAGGTACATTTCAACACCAGTGACAAATGATGCCAATATTTCTTTACCCCGAATTCAAGGTGCTGTATAGCCACAGTAGAAACTCTAGACTTTGGCTACTCAGACCACTGTGTTGGACATGCTCTGACCTTCCTTGCAAGGGCAGGTTGTCAGACAGTGAATCTATTTTACCTCATAGAACTTTCCTGCCAAAATAATATTTCCATTGAAAATTCAGCCAACTGACCATCAAGAGTATATTCTGTATCAAGCACAGAGCTAGAACTATAGGGGACCTAAATGTGAAACATATTTTAAAGAAATTAATAGAAGAGGTAATAATTGCACACAAAACACTATCACACTCTAGGAAACAGAACACAAGACATGAGACGTGGGTGGTTGAATATCCTTCCCTGCTTCCCTCAATTAATAAGAGAAAACCTTGACACAGGGTTAGGTGTTTTGAGCAAAACCCCCTCGCCTTTCCCATCTCACCTATGATCACAACCCCCTTCTTGGTTGATGGAGTTCTTCACCTTCTGTTTCCTTCTGTTACCTAAATGAACTGTGAAGGTTCACCCCTACAGTGATATCATTTACCTGGATCTGCAGATAAATATTCCTGCACCAGCAATAATGGCTTAACTGATGAAATGTTGAGATGGCCAAAAGAAGAGATGATCATAAAACATTCTTTGGGGCCTGACAGATGGCAACAAAATTATTTCCCTCCCTTCTAAAGATTTTTCTCCTGACAGAGTGCCTACAACAGATTCTATGAGAACCTACTTCATTGATCGGTTTCTTTGCAGACCTCCCCCAGGAGGCCATTTTTGAAGGATTACTCCACACAGCAGAGAAGGGATCAGAGTATTGAGTGGCACCACTGTTTTGGGAACCCAAACTGCTAAACAGGAACTGAACAGCATCTACTAGTCTAAAGGGCTGGGGTCTTGCTTTGCCTCAGGCACAGCTGGACTTCTCTCATGCCTCCTATCAGAACCAGCAGCCACTCTTTTGAGGCTAAAGGAAGAGATTTCTTTTCCTGAGGAGAAGGGCTCCACTAGATCCCTAAGTCCCTAAACAGTTAACTCATTCTGCTTTCAACTCAGTCTCGTCACTCACTTACTCACACCAGGCAGACACCCCAAGCACTTGACCAGACCCATCCCAAGTCATTCACAGTCTTCTGGAGGAAATCTAGTTCAAAGGGACTGAGTACAGTGGTGCTCTCTGGGGTTCAAAAGACAGGAAGACATCCAACATGACCGAGCTAAAAACCAGAGGAGATGACATGACATTTCATGAGGTCTGTGCTTCCCCTGCCTTCCTAAAGGACTGGTGAGCATTCCCCATGGGAGATGGTACCTCCTAGACTAAGGAATTAAGGACACTGATTAGGAAATGAACACAGTGTGCCTCATCCTCTCCCCCTCTCCATTCCATGGAAATCCCTTTACTGAGTACTGACGCATTGTCTCTGTAGACCATGTGTAGAGGATTTGCAAAGCCATGGAGAGCCCTTCACCACAGAAATGCCCACTTAGGTAAAATGTATCAACCAAAAAAGAGACAAAAAGAGTGGAGAGTGATAGCATATTTCTCTTTCTCTGAACAGATTCTCCAAGATAGAGGATGGTTGGTTGCTTCCACCCAAATCATGCTAACATTGATCTTGAGACTGAAGAACAAGTCTCTCTATTGCTTCATCTCCAGGAGAGATGAGACTGTAGTATAACTTCCTAGCTATCATTCTTGATCATCATACCTTCATGTCCACAGACCACAGGCCTCCATCCCTGAGACTTAGGGACTCACTGAGTTCATGTGAGTTTGTATTCTATGAGCAGAGTTATAGGTTGCTGAGAAGAAGGGAGAAGAACAGTCTCTTAGAAATGGCCAGAGAAGCATGGAACACAATAACGTAACACGAGGGTTGAACCAACCTTGCATTACTTAGCCAACTTTCAAAAGCTCCCTGTGAGATCAGAAGTCATAGGCCAGTCCCCAGCACTCTTTTGGGCCTACACTGATTGCGACTAATTCTTCCGAAAGTTTTCTTGTCTTTGCCACTCACTGTTCCATTCTATTGTCATGGCAACTTCTGAGATCTCCCCTGGAGTACTTGATCAAAAGTCTTCAGAAGTCTGTGTATCATCATCATTGCATTTATCACTTAAAAGGTGTCTATTTCCAAAACAGTATGTATCTATCTCCTAGTGAGCCCATCAGGTCAACTGTAGGTGGTATTTGAAAAGTCCTCACTGTTTAATAGTGATGAGACATAGCATTGTTCTTTCTTGAAACCTTCAACAAAAAGTTGTTGGTTCTACCTTAATTTCCTGGTTTGATTTTGCAAACTGGAGCATGCAAGTCTGCGGGGCATGTGCCGAGTGGTTTTGTCTAAGTGGACTGAGAACAACTTGTATGAAGAGAAATCTGCAATCTGGAGAGCTATGCTGGGACATCCTAAGCATGGCTCCTGTCTAAGCAGAGTCCAGTCTCATCACAGTCCCAGCACAGCAGGTGGAGCACTGGACTCAGCATCAGCCTAGTACACTAGCCTTGGCACAACTTCCTCTTCAGCAAATGCAGACAACACTCTTTACTATCCCTCGCTGGCCTAGAATTCTGTTGTCAGTACACCCAGTCACCTAACAAGGAAGGCACAGGTCGGTTCCTCCCTTCCTAACTCCCCCTAAAGTTTTTAAGTGTAAGAATCCAAGGCGATCCTCTTGAAATCAATGACAAGCTGAGCATGGTGGTGCACACAGACACACTGTCTCAAAACAAAACAAGGACAACCATCTCCTAAACAAGTTATATTCTTCTTGATTTCAAAGGAAAAGAATGAAGCCCAATGCTCATTGTGCTAACATGCCCAAAACACTGATTTTTCTAGGAAATACAAACAAACAAACAAACAACAACAAAACACCTTTGCTTCTCCCAATCCCTGTTTTATTAAGGATGTCAAATGGTTTAAGTGTGAAAGAAGACCTGAGTGTTATGGGTCGTCCTAAGCTGGGAGTCAGCCATATTAGATAATTAGAAATTAATGAGCAAACCAAACAATGCCAAGCACAAAGGAACCCCACAAATCCTAGTGTCTTTTAAAAGCCACTTGGAGTGGATGAGTGTGTCACTAGACATGTGCTTTGCATATACAAAGTCATAAAGCGTCATTGAATGGGAAGATGAGATGTGTTTAAGAGAAACAAATGAGGCTGTCCATGGCATTTCCTGAATGCCTGTTGTGTGCCTTGCCTCCAATAACTATGAATTAAGTGGTTTCACACCCAATATGAGGAGTCTGGAGGTCAAAGAGCTGATCTGCCTGAGGTCACAGAACTACAATGAAGTAAGAAACCACCCTAGACTCTAGTGTCAGTTTGGTGATATGCAAACCACACCAAGAGTTAGTAATGCAACAGCTACCTTGCTACCATGCCAGTACCAAAAGTGTCCGTTCTTGAAGCATCATTCGTGGGAATGTCTTTCAGAAAGGGACAACTCCATAATGGTGCCAAGAATGACCCATACAGACTTGTCTTGGGGTATGATTTTTAGCTTTTAGGTTGCATTCCCTATCATCCCATCCTCTAGTTTCATTCTGTCCCTTTCCTCATGGGAATACATCTGTGATCACAAATCCTTAAATGATGCATCATTTGGAGAGAGGAGGCCTTGCTGTCTGTGCAGAACTCTGGGGATTTATTGAAGACTACAGTATCTGTAAAAGCTATTAAGGCAAACCAGCTTTTTAGAGTCCTCCATTGGCAGGAAGATCCATGGTCAGCAAAGTATAGACATCAGCTGTCTGGGAGGGGCCAGTCACTCTAGAGGCACCCAAGGCAATGTGCAAAGGACCACTCTGTGGGCTATGGTGTGGCTCAGACTGGGCTGGAAGAACAGAACATTTTCAAGGTGACTACTTTAGTAGAGTAGGCTGTGGCCTGGTGACTAACTCTGGGAAAGCTAAGTCAGAGAAATTTGGAGGTAGGTCACTTCTGGCCAAAGGGAGGAGTAGAAGCCCCCTTTTGCCAAAATTAAGGAATGTACTACATGTTTTAGAGGCAGCCCATGCTTCCTCCAATGGCCAGATTTTAAGCAAATCACAGAGTACTAGACTCACATCACAAATTCTCACTCAGTGTCAAGATAGGGAGACTTCCTGATAGTGCAGAGGGATGGGGGCTTCTTTCTTTCCTTGGCTGTAAACAGGAGTAGAAGATATGCTCACTTACATAGGTCACTAGGAGGAAGCCAATAGATCATACTGACAGCCACAGTTCAGAGATGGGACACAGTGCTCTCCACATCCTACACAGGTCTAGCTAACCCTGTACCCAAAGCACCTCTTGTGCTAAAATAGCCTCCTTTAAATTCAGCCCCAAGGTTCACCAAATGGGGCAGTGTGGCTTTCTTAGATTTGGACTCCAGGGAGCTTCATGAAGAAGGCCAAAGACCAACACACAGGGTATGTGGCTTCTGCAAGCTTCTGGCCTGCTGCTGTCTGTGCCCAGTGCCAAATGTTTACCCTTCCTCTTGGTCACAGAGAGGGTGACTCTCCAGTGGCTCATTAACCTCCTAACACAACCCATACTCCTGATGCTGGAAGTCTCAAGAGGCAAGTCTTCCATAGGCCCCCATGTTTCTCTTCATGTCCCATCCATGGACCTGGTCACTTCTTCTAGCCAGCTTCTTCTTTTCCAGTCTCTTGCCCCAAGGTAAGGCTCAGAAGGTGGGGCACCCATGCTCAGACATCCTTCTAGATTCTTGACATCTTTCTTCCTTTGGGTCCATGAGGCTCTGAGAGGCACTGTCTCCTTGGTAATGGCCCTCCATTTACCAAATGGAGGCTTCTGGGCCCCCACCACCCCCAACCTCTCTGCTTGCTTCTGTTGTTTTCTTTCTGTCCAGTAGGTGGCGTCACCCTCTCTCCCAACAGCCTGGACCAGCGACTGAAGCACAAAGCAATCTGGCTCGGAGGCTCAGGCTAAAGCATTGTGTTTTCTAAGCATTAGGGAGAAAAGCTCAGTGACGCGGGGACTCCCTCAGGATCCTCCACCCTTTAGCCCCAGTTTTCCAGTTATGTTCTCATGGGAATTGTTATCAGTTTCGAATAAGTAGGCACCTCGTGCTGGCGAATTGTGCAAAACACCACCCTTTCTCGTTCCTAGCATTGGAAGGGGCGACCGCAGCGCCCTATCTATGTGAAGACCACCATCTGTTTTTCTGAGTTGATTTCAATTGGTGCATTCTCACTTATCAGGGACCTCTGATTCTAGAACAAAATCAGCTACTTATTCTAGTTACTGTAAGCAGACACATAACTTTTACTGTAATTTGAAAACCCTTGCACTGTAATGGTATTAAAAAAAAAAAAGAAGCAAATCCTACTGAAACTGATTTTGTATTTTTGATTACATCTGGATTTTCACATTTTTGTATCTAACCATAACCACGGCAGAGCTTCCATAGCTTATGTTTAAGGCTTTGTTTTCTTTCCAGGTTGAAGTCTTATGATTGTGTTGACACCAAAAGTTTAATGGGGCAGGATTGGGGCCTGGCTAGTAGCACTTATCATGGAGGCACCCCTGCTCTGGTGCCAGGGAGACCTTGCCTAGAGGAGCAAGCCACATCGCATCCCATTGTGTGAGTTCCCACAACAGCTCGCATCTCCAGCAAATCCAAGGCCAACGGTTTGGGCCCAACCTTTGCCAGGGACTCTCTCGACTGAGCGGCCCCCACTCCTGCATCACTCAGCTTCCTGGGCAAGGGAGGACATTTTTAAAAATATGAAACTTTTGGAATTGATTTGTGATTATTTTTTTTTCCCTTCCTGCTGGAAACGTGCTGGGCAAAAGACAGCATGATGTTATCGCCACCTCCCTGCTTTTCGAAACCAATATACCTGTTGTTCTCTTTCATTTCTTAGTGAGGAACGTTCTAGACACAGACCTAAATATGAACTCTTTGCCTCCTGTATTTCGGGTTAACAATTCTCCCTGTGTATTCTTAACTGTTGACGCGTTTTCCTTCTTAGCATTGCTTCTCATTTTATTTTTTTACTGAACAGCAACAAATCCACAAAGGAACAAATTATCTCTTTTCCTCTCTCCTTCTCTCTCTCTCTCTCTCTGATGTGTAATGTTGTGTTGTCCAGATTCTGTATAAAAATATGTATATGATGTATCTGATATTTGGCAGCCACTGGCTGTTACTTTAACCAATATAATTAACAAAAATGCATAATGTTGGTGTTTGATTTTTTTTACAAAAAAAAAAAAAACCAACAACCTAGTTAAGATGTTGTGTATTTTTGCATGGTTAAAATGTACTTAGTGCATTAAGAAGTGTTGTGGAGGTGCACAGTGAACAGGCCAGTTTACTTTTTAATCCTAATGGTGACTGGTTGTCAACCAGACTTAGTCCCAATGATGTCTGTCTGCTTTCCTTTAGCATAATTCTATTTATAACTTGTGTTTAGTACTCAAGGTTCAACATAGCATATCTATCTATCTCTATTGTATTTACTGTTCCTTAAAACCAGGTTGTGGAAGTTCACTCATCAGGCACAGGTGTCTCCATTGCTGATTTCTGTTGAATTACACCCCACTAAACAGCTGTACAGTCCAGCTCTAAAGCAACAGGCCCCGGAGGCGAGGGCGGGCATTTCTCCTTTCAGAGATCTCTCTCTCTCTCTCACTCTCTCTCTCTCTCTCTGAGCAGTACTGTGGTTTTCCCTTGTCATGGAACATTCTTTTTTCAGTCCTAGTTATATAAAGGAGAAGAAAGGACAGGAAGGTAAGTGGGAGTCTAAGAATTATTTATATTTTATACACAAGAGTACATATACTATATTGTAGATAGGAAGGCAGTTGGGCAGTAAATGTTGAGTTAGGCAGACAGGCAATGGAGATGTTGAAGGATTCAGAAAGAGAGATGCAAGGCTTTCCTGACTGCAATGGCACCAGAGCCACATGAAAGACTTCAGAAAAAATCGGTGGCCTTGTTGTGCCTCAGTTTCTTCATATGTGACATCAGGAGGGGTGGTGGCAGAAAGGGAGACAGGTGCCTTTTCCTGGGTCTTCAGTGTACGTAAAGCAAATATGGGTCCTGAGCTGCCTGTGAGACTGAACTGCTGTTTGCAGACAGAACATGAGACTCCCCCTCCTCAGGACACCTGGACTTGCTCAGGGGGAAGACTTGTATTAAAGGGATTATTATGTCAAGATTTCCACAGGAAATCTCTTCAGCGAGATGGTTCCCACATGGATTAGATAAAGGCGAATAGCTAGGAATTATCTCTGGTCAAAGGAGTTGAGTTCTTGCCCTAAAATCCTATCTTCTCTTTGCCAAGCCTGCATCTGTGGGCTGGTTTATTCCCTGGGTATGCTAGCAGTTTGCTACCCTATCTTTGCCCACCCTAGGCTCTGACAGACAACCCCTCCCCTTGCTGGGATCTAACATGTACAGTTGCTATCAGCCGCTTTGTGTTGTTTCGTCCAGGATCAGTGTTTCTCAGACACTTACTTGTCTTGGAGCGGATCGCTTCACCTCTCTGTAAACAGGCTGCTTCTTCCTTCCCAAGCTGAGGTCACCGTTAGGTTTCCAAGGTCCTGGAGCCTATTGGCTTTGCAGAAAACCATCTGTCCCATGGCCAGCTGAATCAAAAGAAGTTCTTGGCTAGCTCTGTCTTTGCCCTCTTCAGAGTTAAGAACTCAGAACGACTTCACAGGCACTTCTTCCTCAGGGGCACATACGTCCTCAGTGGTGTACGCGAGCATCTGTCACACATCATTGTCAGCTGCTGGTGGGCAGTTTTCAGGATGAACTGAGTGCATTTCCTCCTTTTCCTTAGAGTCAAGGCTGGCTCCAGAGGAACCACAGACACATGGCAGCATTGTTCCTCTCTTGCAGGCTCTCTGTGGCCAGGATTCAAGGGAAGTAGTACCAGGGTGCTGATGTTGATCTCCAGTCTCCACCAGGCTGTGAGGACAACATTGAGTTGCTTCTTTTCAGGAGCAAGCTCACTCCCTCTGGGTACAAGGCTGCAGAATCCAGACCTTACTTTTGTCTGTCCCAGCCGACATCTCTGGGACCTCAGACCCAGAACGCCAGAGAAGCCCCAAGAGCCCTGAGGACCCAGTATCCTCCTTCCACAGATGAGGCAAGCCATGCCTAGAGAGAAAAGATAATGAGCGGGGGGGAACTCAGCAGAACTGATGGAGCTACTTTGTCCCTCTCTGACGTAGAAACACCAGCTCACAGTGCTCCTTTACATTTATGAAATTTGTGTGGTATGTCCCCAACCACCATGCTTGGCGTCCCTAAATATCTTCTGTGACCATGGTTGATGGGAACGCACTGTTCGAATTCCACTTTCCCAGGCCTGCATGAGCCAAGTGAGGGAGGTTAGCGTGTGGGATAAGGAATGAGCTGATCTAGTCACCTGTGTTTTTAAGAGGCACTGAATAGTAATGAGGATAGCAGTGGATTCTCTACCTCGGTCCTGCCCTTCCTACTCTCCTGCTGGGGTAGGCTCTGGGTTTTCCTCAATAATCATAGCAATCTAGCTTTCCATCTTGAACTCACCATCCTGGAACCACCTGCACCCCCACCCCCACCTGGATGACTTCCTCAAGGTTGTTTCCATTTCAGAGGCTTCCATTCATTCCAGAAAGAACATTCTATTGTGTTTTTTTTTTAACTAGTCTTTCTCAGGAAGCCATGACCTTTGATCCAAACAAGTCTTCACATTGATTTTTACATCCTCTCTGTGTCTTCATTACACATCTCTCTGTCAACTTTTATCTCCATGGAACCACCAGAAGCCACTGAGTATTTCCTCATGCAAATGGCAGTTTCAAGGACTTCTATGGGTATCATTTTCCCAACAGTGACAGCAGCCCTCGGGCCTTGTCTTCCTCTTTCAAGGAGCTTGGTAGTATCATTCTTATGTGGCCATTTTTGGTCTGGAGGACCCTTGAGATTTGTCCTTAAAGCATAAAGATCAAATCTAGAATGTGCTTTTGTTTAAATTTTTAGAACAGAGTCCACAGCCTGGTGCTGAGGCCCTTTGATTTTTACTGTATCATCATGGATAAAGACCACGAGGCCTGCCTCCTTGGCCCCAGCCTCCAGGTCTTAAAAGTCTTTTTTTTTTTTTCCTTTCTACATGTAGAAATGTTTTTGATTCCAGTTAGATTGGGGGCTGTTTCTTGAAAGAGATCAAATTTCTGAGTTGGAGATTTTTAAAGGGCTTTATACCTTTAAAGAATAGCCCTTTACAGCCTACTCCCAAGAGGCCACTTCCTGTCCCTAACTAATCATCTGAAGAGAAGTCTGTGCCCTGGCCAAAGACCCAGAAAGGACCCTGGGCATCCTTAGTGGTGTTTTCTGAGATGTGCCTCAACCCCCTGCAAGGTGTGGGTCAGATGTTAAGGTTCAGGGTTCTTCCTTGAATTCTGTGGCTATAGAACGCCCTCTTGTGGCTCTCTGGGAGAAAGGTGAATCTACATGGCTAGCAAGCCACATATCCAACTTGTTTCCTCAAGAAAAGGAGCTGCCAGCACTCCAAATTAGGACCATAAGCCCTAAAACTAATGTGCTTGATACTGATAATAACAATGATCATTATTTTCTCTTTTAAAAAACTAGGTAACACAATAGACTTTGCAAACATTCTTTCACACTCTCAAGATCCTAAAGATGACTCTTCCCCATGCACCTTCTGACTTGTAAGCTTTTGTCACCCTTGTCCATGTGCACTCTTTGCATTCATAAAAAAAAACAAAACCCAACAACTTCTGTTTTGTCTGTTACAATTTGCTTTTTGAACTGTTAGAACAGCTCCTTTGTTCCCCGTATTCTTAAACTCTTCCAAGAACAGGAGGGCTGGTGACCACACTACTTAGCCAGTAGCTGAGGCCACACACCAGCCACTGCTCACAGCAGAACTCCAGCCCAGGGCTGCTGCTCCCCTAAGTTCTGCGGGCTCCTCCGAAGACTAGCCTAGTGAAGCAACAAGGTGTTTGCCATGAATACTATGTTCCTGAGGCTCATTGGCGGGCGTTCTCAGGAGTGTTGCCTGCTTCTCAACATGGTAAGAGCAAAGCCAGAGAACAGACATCGATTAAAGACTATAAAGGTGACCGCAATGTCCCAGTGGCTGTAGGAAGATGGCTGGACTCTAGTTCTACAGAGCCCATTCCCAGGGGCTTTGGGTATTCTGTCAGGGAAAGGAAGGAGTAAGCTACATAACTTCTTAGAGGATTTGGTTTGTACCGTGTGTCACTTAGAGGATAGGTTTAATCATGCACTCATGCAGGATTAGACAAGTCATCCACCAGTCCTCTTTAGCAATGATCACTTAACTTGCCATCAATCTTGTTTTGTCCATATCCCCAGATCATGCTTGTCACGTTTTTGTCACTGGCTTATTGTTGTAATTCTTACAGTCCTGTTACCTACTTTTCTTAGCGTCCCACCAGAGGGACTAGACAGGCCATTAGTGTTTCCTCTTGCAAATGTCTCATCCCCACCAAGGTCCCTTAGAGGGCTCCTGAATAATCTGAGTGTAGCATCTCCAAGCTGCTATACCTGCAGGCCCCAGGCATCTCATAAAGAGCCTTTTCTGGCCTGCTATCTCATGCTGGAGGATGGAGGGGATTGATTCTATCTGCTTTACCCAGGTCATACTTGGTTCCTATGCAGGGATAGGTGGTTGTACCCTTTGACAGAAACTGTTCCAGATCCCCTTCTTCCCTGCTCCAGAGCCTCGGCAGTCAGACTACCCAGCCTCTCGCCAGAAGTCAGCCCAGAAGAACAGGTAGCTGTTGGAGGTTACCTTTCCCATAGCGTTGTAAGGCTCATCTCCTTTGTCCAGAGCATGGAGGAAGAGAATAGTCCTGCTCTCTTTATCTTTTGCATGTCTCCTTCTGGATAGATTCAAGTCACACGAGCTTTTTTCTACTCCCCAGAGGCCAAGTGGGACTTCATAGTTCCATAGCCCTTGTAGCTATCCTTCCATCTGCTCAGGGGAGGGTGCCCTCTCTGGACCCCTGAAATTCTTGCCCTCTCTCCAGCTGAGTGTAAGTCTTATGGTGCATGCAAGCATCTGGCTTGGTTTTCCAGGATGCATGGTGTTCAAGGCCAATGAGACAAACCAGCAAGATGAGAGCCAGGGTCTTGACCTAACTTCTGCATGAATCTTGGTGCTTCCACCTGCCACTCACCAGAACATGACCACAGGAAAGTTTGGAGAGTAGAAACTGCTTAAGTTGCCCAAGTCTTGGATGAGCCTTGTTTCCATGGAGCCTCCCAAAGGGCAAGCCCTGTGCTATTGTGTACTGTAAACCTGTGCTCCAGGAGCTGAGGCTTGCTGGCTTGGGGAAAGTAGCTGAGGAGAAAGGGTCCCCTTCTCACCTTTTGTTTACCTTCGATCTGGCTGAATTTAGCTGTCCTTAACTTCTAGTTTGCTAAAGTCCTTATTGCCTTAATGACCACCTACCAAACAGTCAGAACCAGGCGAGAAGTCCCTCCCGTGGTATACCTTGGAAGCCTGCCTGTCTCCCTGACGCTGCTGTGCCTGAAAGGCGACCACACTCCCTCTCCAAAGCCCAGGGCCCACCTCTCACTGACAGAGCAGTGTTCCCAGGCTGAGGACAAACCCAGGACTGCTCAGGCTGAGAGATTCCCAGTGCCCATGGTGGCTACCACCAACCCTACTCCACCCTTTGGTCTCCACTGCTTGAGAACTGGACTCCTCCCTGCCCTCCACCTCTCGCCCAGAGACCCTTCACCCCATCATGCTCAGTGCTGTTCCTGAAGACCATCTAGACTTTTCTGTTCTCTGGAACATTCTACTCACCTTCAGCTGTAGCATACCCCTTCAGCCTCTCCACCAAGCTCTTTAAGTGAAAGGCAGCGGCTGTCTTCCCTTGGACAATAATGAATGTATCTACTGTAAGTGCAGACCATGTAGAGAAGTGGCTGGGTTCAGAAAAAAAAAAAAGAGGATTTTTGTAAAGCCTGTTTATTTTTTTAAGTCAGTTTTGAGCATTTCTATTTTATCACTCTTCACGTGGTTTTGGGGAACCCAAATTGTATCAAGGTCTCATGCCAAAACAAGCCAACAGTTGTTTTCTTTACCTTTTTTCCTCCATGCACCATGATTTCAAAGATTGTTTTGGTGTCATTTTAAATGTTTTCTTGTGACATGTACTGACGATAAAAGTCATCTTGACAAAAAAAAAAAGATTTATACATGAATCAGAAAGTATTTATTTCAATTTTGTACCTTTCCATTTTAATACATTATAATGTATTGACTCAACTGAGATAATATAAACAGTTCATTTTAATAACACGTGTGTGTGCCTTTTCCTTTATGTCTAGTTGGGGTGGGATAAACACTCCTGGGGTGGAAAGGAGCGTTAGCTGGCCTCCGTGTGAGCAGAGGGAGACCTCCCTTGCACCAAAGGCTACTGGACTGGGAGTTGGCAGCAGCTGGTGCCTTTGGGAGAGGAAAAGACGGGGAAGCAAGGAAAGGAAGTGTGGAGGTAAGTGGTGGCCTGCTGGGCAATGCTGACTCCTGCAGTGCTGTACATTGCACTGGCCTTCCCACTAACAAGGCCAGCCCAGAGCATTCTGGCCTTCTCACTCTGGCCCCTGGACGTGGTCTTTGATAGAAGGCTACAAGAGGGGCCTGGCGAGGGAAATCCAAGCTGAGAAGTTGGAGAGGAAAACTTGGTATTAAAAAGAAGGGTATGAGGGTGAGAAGAGAAGAGGAGACTAAAAAGTTCTGGGCTGTGTTTTCTAGATATAAACTTTTCCTTCCTATGGTTAGAAATCCTACAGATGAGTCACTGAAGTAACAGGCCTTCAGACCAACCCCAGGGACACCCAGCAAGAAGGGCTCTTATGCTTCCATTAGGATGCTTTGTTTCCTTTCTTCTCACTTCTCTTTTTCCCATCTCTTCCACACGTGTGTGTGTGTGCAAGTGCACACATGCCCATGTCTGTGGACTTCAGAGAACAACGTTGGTTGTTGTTCCTCAGGTGACAAACTCAGGTGTTGTTCCTCTGGTGCCCCCTACCTTTTGTTTCAAGGAGAGTCTGTCACTGGCCTAGAACCTCACCAAGCCTATTAAGCTAGTAGCCAGTAAACTCTAGGGATCTGGCTGTCTCTACCTTCCAGCTTGCCATGAATGCAATTGCAAGCATGTGCAACTATACTCACCTTTTTATGTGGGTTCTGGAGATCTGAACTCAGGTCCTTGCACTTGAAAGGCAAATACTTTATACACTGAGCCATCTCTTATTCCCTAATCTGGCATTTTATTGTGGTGTTAGGGGAACTACAAAATGGGATATAATCATACTCCATTTTTAAGTCTTTTGCTGGAAGGTGGACTGAAGGTGGGTGGGTAGAGCAAGGAGGCAAGGCAGGAGGAGAAATGTGTCCACGGGAACCACATCCAGGGGAACCACATCCAGGCGGCTGCCACAGTTCTTAAAGCATACGCAGCACACAGGTGGTGGTAACAGGAATTATGGGACATAATTCTCTATTCTCCCTTGCACGTATGGATATGGTTCATTTTCAAACTGTGCAGTTTGGGAAGAAGGAGGAAATACATGACTTGAGACAAAGCCATGCCAATGTCAGGGTGTCCTCCTCAGTGCAAGGGACTTCTTGGAGAAAAGGAAGAAAAGGTGAGCAAGGGAGACAGAGAGAGGTGCAGAAAGAGTGCTGTGACCAGATGCAGGAGTCCAGGATGCTGGGAGAGGCACACAGGCCTCACCAGTTGGCCCATGCCCTTTGATACCCTGTTTTCCCAGGTCCCCACAACTCTTTACAAGCCTAACCTTTTTTAAAAAGCTTTATTTTTATTCTTTTTAATTATGTGTGTGTTTGGGTAGGTGTATGTTTGAGTGCAGGTGCTTACAGAAGTCAGGAGAGGACTTTGGATTCTCTGGAGCTGGAGTGACAGGCGATTGTGAGCTGCTTTTTATGAGTACTGGGAATTGAACCTGGGTCTTCGCAGGAGCAAGAATTGTTCTTAACTACCATGCCAGCTCCAGCCCTATCCCTATATCTTTCTATGCTCCCCTTCCCACATACCCCATCGGTCTTTTTCAGGAGAAACACTGAAAGAGGAAGCCTGCCTTTGCTTTTGAGTCCCCCACCCATCTCTAGTCTTTTCTTCTAAGAACACATGACCCTGGTCCTGGGGGCTGATAACTAGACTGTTTCAAGGTTCAAGTCAGTATTTTAGAAATGAATCACAAGAATTCCCTCTGATAAACTCATCTCTAAATATCTTTCCTAAAATTCTTCTGAACTGACGGCAATTTTTGGCTTACAGAGTTTTTCAGTTGTTTAAAGAGGGGCTGGGTTATGAAAGAGATGTAGGAAGCTTGTACTGGTGTTCTTAAACTAAAAATCCTCCTATAAGTGTGAATGTATTCACCCTCTCAAATATTTGCATCAAAGGAAAGATAAGAGATCCTTTCCTGGGTCTTTGCTCTTTGGAAATATTGGTCTGGAATTTAGGATTATTACTCTGTGCCAATGTGTAATTTTGCCTGTCTTAGTCTATTTGAGCTGCTGTAACAAAATACTTAAATTGCCTTAGAGATAACAGAAATTTATCCTTCAAAGTTCTAGAGGTTGAACTCAAGGTCGAATGGTTGCCAAATTTGGTTTCTGTGAGGGCTGCTTCCTGCTTCCCAACGCTGTCATATTGCTGCATTCTCAGAGTATGAGAGAGAGGAGGAAGACTGGATTCTCTCTCCTAAAGGCACCAATCCCATCCCAAGGTTCCCTCTTTGTGATCATGCAAACCCCTCAAAGACCCTACCTACCCATGCCATCTCCTTGGGGGTGAAGGTTTCAGCATATGAGTTAATCTCATGATAGTAGGTCTGCTCTTCTCTTTGACCTATAAGAGAAAATTGAGCTTCCTTGATCCTGGCAGTTGAGGTTTTGGGAGGGACCACTGCCAGCAATCTCTGCAGCTACCTGGGGGAACTGCTGTCATTTGCCACACACCCCCACTCCTAGGAGGTTACAGAGCTCTATCAGCCCCTGGCCATTTTGTGTAATGAAGAGGCAAGTATAAGTATGCTTTTCTGATGCCAAGACAAGTAGAAATTGAGCCATTCATTTTTTCTCTTCTTCCTCTCCCTCATCCATCTTTTTCTGTTTTGAAGTTTGACATCTTTATTTTTTACCTCTGAGGTTTGAAAAATCACCTTGATTCAGGAATTCCACCCAGTAAGGTCTTTCTTCCTGGGAACAGCACACTAAGGCTGGTTATAGGAAAGGATATAGCAACCCATTGCTTGGTCAAGTTCAGGCTACACATGGATGAGCTCTGATCCCCATCAACCAACATTAATAATGAAAGAGGAATGATTATGTAAGGGCACAAATGAAGCATGTCAACATGCTCTCTTCCTGGAGAATCAATCATGATTTAGCAGAGGCCAGGAGTTTCACTCTTACAGCTACAGAATATTTTTACATAATGCATGCTGAACTCCACACTGATAATCTCGGGATCTTTTCTGGTTGCTTATTTCCACCATGATTAATTTACCGGCTTACTTTTTTTTTTTTTTAATCATCAAGTCTAGTTTCTTCTCTAGGCAAAAATCATGATAGAAGCAAGTGCCCTACACTGTCCTAATCGACTTGCTTAAGACTCCAGACCTGCATTGATTACATACTTCCTTTTCTGTCCTTCCTAAACTTACTCATCAAATTCTTCATAAACAGGGGTAAACAGACAATAGAAGTTTATGGTGCTCCCCAAAGATGTTTTCAAACAATGAACAAAGGTTTCCAAAGGTAGCAGATGCTGTGGTCCAAGAACACTCACTGCGAATGCCACACATTGGCTAATCCTCCTTGTCCTATGAGATCCTTTAGAGAAGAGTGAGAGGCCACACAACAAAGCCTGTATCCTCACTGTGTGTGAGGAAATGTTCCTGTACGTCCTCCTGCTTGGAAACTCACTGTTTGCCTGGGCTTGGGTTTGGTGATCCAGATCACGAACCCTTCTATCTGGGAAAGGGCAAACTGGAAAGAATTTTGGTCACAGCCCAGATGTTTTAAAGGGGGATTTGGTCAGACCCAGCCTCATAGTCACACTGTCACATCTACTGCCCCTTCTTTTTTGTTTATAATTCATGGTCAAGCACATGATCCTTCCTAGCTGGGTGTTATCAACCTCCTCGTCTTACAGGTAAGTAGAAGTGGGCAAAATCATGCCCGATTCTTAGGCCTGTCAACTCCCAGTTCTGAGCTCTTACCCCCCACCACTGCCATTAAACACCACCACTTCATTTCCCCAGCACACTGCGTCCTGGAAGGGCTGCAATAACTGCAATGGGGTCTACATGGAGCCTTGCTGGGTCTGATGAAAAGTGGATGTGACCTTCCCAAGAAGATGAGATGAGGAAGAAGAGCCCCTGTGAAGGACAGGGCACTGGCCAGAGCTGAAGGCATGGTGCAACAATGATGTGAGAAAAGCTAAAGACTAGATTGGAAGCTGAAGCCTTGACAAAGAGAGGGACCCTGAAGGGAGACGCTAGAGGGGCGGGAGCGGGGGGTGCAAATAAACAGCTTGGGGGCGGGGGGGGGGGGGGAATAGCTGAGGTCACGTGTCTGGAGGAGAAAGGAACGCAAGGGGGCATGCAGAATGTGACAGGATGCATTCAGCAAATGCCAGGTATGGCAGGTTGAGCAACAGAACTGGGGAAAGTCTTTGGGATTTAAGTCTGTCACAGTGAAGACCATGGAAGAGTCAACACGTCTCTACCGTTGAGCACAAAAAAAACAAAAACAAACAAACAAACAAACAAAAAACAAAAAAAACCATGGTGCTTCGTTTGCTTTGGCAACTAGATGTTTGTTTCTGCTTTCCCACCCTCCCTCCTCTCTCAGCATTCCCAACCGGCAGAGGTAAAAGTGTGAGGAACACAGACCCCCTCCATAGTGCCAATACCTTCCTCTTCTGCCGTCTCTCCATCTCTTTAAAGGTTCCCATGGTAGAGCCCCCGAACAGCTCTAAGGCTGCGTGCACACCCACTTTCAGAGTTAAACTGAAGTGAAGTGAAGTGCTTGCGTCCCACAAGCTCTTTCCGAGCCCTAATACGAACCTGCGTCTCTCAATCCCGCAAGGCAGCCCCGCCCCTCAGCTTCACGTGGTTGGTAGCGCGTCGCGCACACCTGACGTCAGCAGTACGCGCCCCCGTGCAGCCTTCTGCCCGGCGTGCGCGCCCGGGGGCTTGCTCCCGTATCCTCTCCTCAGGCTCCTCATAACCGTTGGACTCCCGGCCAGAGGCAGCGCTCGGCAGACTCGCGACAATGTCGATGCTGGCGGAGCGTGAGTGTCGGCCGAGCTGGGCGACCGAGTAAAGGGTTGATGGGCACGGGTCACTAAGATGACCGGGGGGGGGGGGGGGGGGGGGTGTGTCCGAGTTCTGGGTGGGGACCGCAGTGACTGCCGGGTCCGCGCGGGGCAGATAACGATGTCCTCGAGATTCTGTTCCTGGTACTAAAGTCTCGGGTCGCACGTTCACGTGTGCGTTCCGAAATTCAGGGCACCAAGTCCCAGGCTGTCCCTCGCGCTGGCCATCGTGGCCACCTGGGAGGATTCTTTCACTTTCTCCAGGCCCAAGTGTCCCGGGGGTTCCAAAAAGACGGGTCCCGTAGCGTTGCTTCAGGCTCTGAAATTGAACTGTCCAAGATGTGTGTTGGACCTAGAGAAGCAAAGAGAAGGATTACAAGGGCCACACACTGATTAGCCCGTGGCGTGCGGGGCGGGGGGCGTGCAGGCTGATGAAGGGTTCTAAGTGAGACGGAGAGGCTATCTGTGGTTAGAAGCGACGTTGCTTCTTGGTCTTTGACACTTACCATCACTCTGAAGGCCACCAACTCCCTTCCTCAGAGGCTACTTTTGCTTCTAAATGATACGTGTAGCTGTGGATTCTTGCCACCAGTAGTAGGCAGTCGTGTCGTGGTCCCAAAGAACTAGTTTTTAACTTTTCCTGAAAGTTGTGTAGCTATCAAGGAACATAAGAACAATGTATGTTTTAGTGATTCTTATTCCCCATCTGCCACTACCCTACTGCCACCTCTGATCCCTCATTGCCACTCCTGGTCCCCTCTTTGTAGTTTACCCCCACTCTGTTTTCATGGAGTATACTGCACACACCCTGCAGGCAGCTCAATAGTTGGACGGACTGGAGGGTGCCCTTTCTAGGTAGATCAGTTGATTCGACCCTCTTCTAGGCAATTCAACTGGTCTCTACTTCCATGAAACTGGGCTAGTTTCTGCCTCATCCAGGCTTAAAAATCTTAGTGAGGTGATTACATCAATACAGTCTAGAGTGTTGGCAGTGGTATACAGGGAAGAACAACTGACCTGGCCACCAGTTCCTTACGTAGCATGGCAATGCATCTTGTGTAAGTATGTGACAGGGATGGATGCATTTCTGATGGGAAGGGTAGGCTCCTTACAAGCTTTGATCAGAGATCCCTGACAGGCATTCTCCAGACATGGATCGGACACACACATGCAGAACACCAACTAATACAGCTGTCTTTACTGTGTTCATTAGCGAGATAGTGTTGTGCTGGGTATATATCAGGCTGTTGAGCTAGGTGGGACAAGTTTTTGGATCAGCTTTCCCCCCCCAGGCATAACATTGAGAATTTGAGTCCAGCTCAGTTTGGTTTGTGGTGGGTTGGTTTGTTTTGTTTTTTCCTGCCGGTGTGTTTATGAAAGGATTCTTGGTTTTGCTGGGGTATGTACAGGTAAGGGTCCCTACTGACTTTACATGCAGCACAGTGAGCCCCTGACTAGAGGCTGTGTTGTTTTCAGTTGGGTTATGAGGCTCTTGATGACGGTATGCTTGCATGGATGCAGTGGGTGAGCAGTAATGCTACTCAACCTCCAGATTTCTTACTGGGCCGCAGTTGACTTGGGAAGTTCTGTTGACCCTGTGGGTTCTTTTTCTGCCTTAGTTTTTCCTCAAAATTTTAACAGTGAAGCCAAATGTGGTGGCTTGTACCCATCTCCAGCATGTGTGGGGCTAAGACTAGAAGATTGCCACCAATTCAAGGCCACCCTAGGCTACAGAGCTAGGCTGTCTCAGATAAAGATGCAAACAATTAAAGTGTAGTGATGAACTTGAGTTCTTGGTGGTCAGTTATTTATTTATATTCATTTCACAAAAAAGTCTCATGACACCCAAAGCAGTTCCCCTGTTTCAGCTATTTGTCCCTTCCTTCCTTTTTTCCTTTCTTCTTTCTTCCTTTATTTTTTCTCCTTCTTTCTCGTTCCTTCATATATTGATACATCTTTATCAGGTGCTAGCTATAGGCAAAGTGCTTTTTATTTTCCTCCTTGCAATGAAGCATAATGATGAAGAACTGAACATATTCAGGGATATAGAGTGAGAGGACACATAAAAGATGGATATAAACACCACAGTGCAGTAGAATGTGAAGTGCCACAGATTGTCCTGGAGGCTCAGTGAATACATCATGAATACATTATGGTATTTAATAAGAAGGGAGGTATCTTATTATCTATTAGTCATGATATACAATTGACTCTCCCTAAGGTCATAATGACTTGTGTACTGTGGATTAAGAATAGAAATTGAGCCGGTGGCACTTGGGAGGCAGAGCCAGGTGGATCTCTGTGAGTTTAAGGCCAGCCTGGTCTACAGAGCGAGATCCAGGACAGGCACCAAAACTACACAGAGAAACCCTGTCTCAAAAAACCAAAAAAAAAAGAATAGAAGTTGATCTGGGCATAGAATGTGGAGGCAGGAGGGTCAGGAGTTCAAGGTCTTTCTTAGTTACATAGTAAATTTAAGGTTAGCCTGAGCACTACATGAATCTCCCTCTCACCCCCGCCCCAAATAAGTTTTGAAATCTATAGGACCTTGGTTTGTATAAAAGGTTTGGGTTTTACTTGGAGACATTAGGCAGATATTATTCTCCTGGACTCGGGTTTTCTCATCTGAAAGGTAGAAAGGTAAGAATATCTCCCTTCATTGAGATACTGTGGAAATTGAGTGTAATATCTATGTAGTGTTCGGCCTATAACAGGAAGCAATGCATATCAAGGTGACTGCACCTGCTGCTGTGGTCACTGCAGCTGCCAGTGAGTATGAAGGGGGTGACAAGAGAGGCTTTGGTTGTTGCCAGTGACTGGATGTGGAAGGCTCAAATAGTAGTCTATCAGGTTTTTATTTTGCTTTCTCTCTTAGAGGGAATATTTTACTTTGAATTTTACGAAGTCAGTTTACATTCCAGGAATGTATAGTTATAGGGAAAAACAGGAAAAAGAGTCTATTAGCCCCTTGGACATTGAATGTGTCCTGTTACGTGCAAGCATGTACTGATTTGCAGGTGCTCAAGACAGGTTTTCATTTACAGGTCGGCGGAAGCAGAAATGGACTCTGGATCCCAGAAACACTGCATGGAGTAATGATGATTCCAAATTTGGCCAGAGGATGCTTGAGAAGATGGGGTGGTCTAAAGGAAAGGTATTTTATCAAAAGTCTAAAGTATCCATGCCAAGCCAGGAGATTACGAATCAGAAACTAGCCTTCATAGAGTCTGGGAGAACTTTGTGCTTTAGATCAGTAATTGATTTTGGAGAACTAAATTGTGACCAAGTGGTAAAATTAGACTGGACCCTGGATTCCAGCCAGGTCTTCTGGTTCCTGCTGTGATTAGTATCTTTCTTAGCTATCTTTTAATTCATTACATGTGGAATCATACTTAAGCTTCAGTTTTGTGTTTCCAAGAATGGTACTTCATTGTTCTTTTAGTAGATGCATGCTTTCTCGAATCCCTTATATTCCACTCACTCCTGACTACAGTGGGGCTTCTGATGTGAAACTACTTCCTGCTTCTGTCAGGGTTGCAGGGCTCTTGCTGAATCCAGTGGGTATGAGATGTCCTTAATTACCTCCCCCTCAGCAGTGCTCCGCACAGTGGCTGCTTTGTTGAACTTCGTGGTTGTAGTATTACTACCCTTTTCTCTCCTTGTTTTTTTATCATTTCAATCACCTCTCAGTCATGGCCATCTTCTTCCTCTATACTTTTGAGCTATGGAGCCACTTTGCATACTCTGCTCAGGCGATCACATTAATTACCATGCTCTGAATTATGCCTCCTGGCTGTGATACTTGAGTGGCCACCTCAAGGTTATTTTTTATCATAAGCCTCTTGTCCCCTCAAATCTTCTCCTTTCCAAGTTTTCCTGATTTTCAAAGATGGTGCTAACTACCCAAGCATTCAGGCAATGCCACCTCCCATTTCCCTCTTTTCCTCCTCTGTCCATTTCACCGTACAACAACCAGAAGGGCCCTCAAACTGAACTTTAGATCTTGTTGCTCCCCTGCTGAAGATGTTTCCAAGGATTAAAATCTACATCTCTGCTCCAACTTTCAAGGCCCTGTGATGTTTGATCTCCATTTTTTTTATCCAGTTCCCATTCACCTAGCTGAAGCCTCCCTGGAGGTCTTCCACATCCTGAAGTCCGTCAAGGTCTTTCTCACTTACAGTCTCTGCACTTGCTGTTCCTATGACCTACAACCTTAGGAGTGAGAGCTAGGTGAGAGCAGGGACCTGGAGTGCTCCTCCACCTTCTTTCTTGATGCCATGTTGCAGTATCAAGTAACAGAGAATGCCATGTGCTCCACATGCTCCTGTGGGCTTCTGCCACTTGCTGTAGCTGTGCCCTGCTTCAGAACATCCACAAGAGGTGTGCTCTACACAGTGTTGGTCCTTCGTGGACTCTGTATTGGTCCTTAGGTTCAAGAATCAGCAGTCACAATTAAGAGTGCATCTTTGGTGCTGCAGACGTTATCTTCCAGAACCCTCTGGGCCAGTGGTTCTCAACCTCACTAATGCTGTGACTTTTATACAGTTCCTCATGTTGTGATGACCCCCAGTCATAAAATTATTTCATTACTACTTTATAACTAATTTTGCTCCTGTTACAGATAGTAATGTAAATATCTGAGATGCAGGATATCTGATATCTGACCCCTGTGAAAGGGCTGTTCAATCAACCCTTAAGGGGTTGTAACCCACAGGTTGAGAACCATTGTTCTGGGCTGTCTGCTTTGAATAGATGGTGAAGAAAGAGAGACAATTTCTCTTTGTGGCTGATAGGGTTATATTTAATCTCTTTCTGTTTAATCTCCACAGGGTTTGGGGGCTCAGGAACAAGGAGCCACAGAACATATTAGAGTTAAAGTTAAAAATAACAACCTGGGACTTGGAGCTACAAACAATAATGAAGTGAGTGACTTCTGAGTGTTTTCTTTGCAGAGTTGAGTTGTGTCAGCATAAACATTGAAATTCATGCAAGTAGATGGAATGGTTTTTAATCAAGAGTATGATACCTGCTTTGGGTGAAGAAAGACATAAGGGCACTTGGCTTATCTTATCCTTATCCTGTGACATGCATCCACCACCTTGCCTTGTCCTCCTGGATCCTTTACTTAGATATGGCCTAGAGAGACACTCCTGCTTTATGGCTGAACTTTGTAAAAAGTCTTTTCAACGAAATGTTCATTTCAGCACAGAACCAATTTTTATCTTTGCCTGTATCCTAATAGTAGTTTGTCTTATACTGTGGGTGACTTTGAGAGTGGGAAATGATGTAAGAGAGCTGGCTTGTTTCTGACTGTTGGTGTCCCCAGTTATCACATGTCCTCTTGAACACAGACTCTGCACTTGCAAGGTTAGTACCGACTGCTCCTTTTCATTTGGAGTCAGACCTGGGAGCTTTGATCCTGAACTCTGGTAGCTAACAGAATCCAGTAAAAACAAACAAACAAACTGGGAGAATGACTTTATGTAAACTGAATTGCTTAGAGTAATTTGGTGTCTCTGACTAGAACAGCTAAGATTTTCTGGAGTAACAACTAAAATTTTAGCCACTAAAGAAAGAGTTTCTGTAAGGCTAACGAAATGCTGTTTTGAGAAACACGAAACATGCTATACTTTCATTCTTAGGAGAACTGTGTTCTGTAAACCTATTTGTACACCTTAACTCTTAAGCTTTCTTAATAAGAAATGCTTATGTAAAGTTATATATATATCCTGCTCAGAAACCCTGCTGCCCACTGGGTCATATTGTTTTGAGGTCACTCTTAGTGGACACCTTGCAAGTAGGAACTTGTTGATTCAGAGACTTGGGATGTTCTTCCACAGAGTTCTGTAAAGTTGCTGCTGACAAAAGTGTTCAGTTCAGCAGAGTAGTCCAAGCTGTGCTGAGCCAAGAGGAGGGCTGTGCTCTCACTGCTCTTGTCTGTCATGTCCATGGTGTGGGTCATTCCCTCCCTGCCCCCCAAGACTTATTTATTTTATTTTATGGGTATGGGTATTTTACCTGTGCATATGTGACTGTACCACATGCTTGCAGTACCCACGGATGTCAGAAGAAGGCATGGGATCCTCTGGAACTGGAATTACAGACAGATGTGAGCCACCATGTGGGTGCTGGGGATTGAACCTGTGTCCTCAGCAAGAGCAGCCAGTGCTCTTATCTGCTGAGTCATGTCTCCAGTCTCCAATAGACTCTGTGTGAAAAAATAATAATTTTATATTGTTTTAGTGTAATATTTAACACACACTTTGCCCATTGCTTTGTTTTTGCTCTGACTTAACTATGGGTGAGCCATATACCATTGAAATACAGGTTTGAGCTTCCAAGCAGGTTCCTCTCATTATATGTATATTTTGTTGACTTTGTAGTCCTGGGGACCAAACCTGAGACTTTACACATGCTAGATAAGGACTCCACTACTGAGCTTTGCCCTAGATGCTCCAGCTCTTCTATGGATCTGCATAAATCTTATTTCAAGTTTATACTATTTCTTGAATCCAGTTAAATTGATTAAATAATAGTTTGATGTCTGTCATAGGTGCCACAGTAGAGAGAGTAGCTCACTGAAATGCTAAGCCTTCATTTTCCGAAGGAGCAGAGGAGTACAGTCTTTTTTTTTTTTTTTTTTTTTTTTTTTGGTTTTTCGAGACAGGGTTTCTCTGTGTAGCTTTGCGCCTTTCCTGGAGCTCACTTGGTAGCCCAGGCTGGCCTCAAACTCACAGAGATCCGCCTGGCTCTGCCTCCCGAGTGCTGGGATTAAAGGCGTGCGCCACCACCGCCCGGCCAAGAGGAGTACAGTCTTAAAAGAGACCGACACCCAGCTAGCTCACTCCAGTTACTTTATTCCAACATATGCAAGGTTAATCAGAGCTGGGAAAGGCTCCAACGACCACGGTCATCCTGCTCTTGCTGCCTGTGAGAGCAGACAACCCACACAAATCTCAGTCATATTCAAAAGTAAGAACTCCAGGCTTGCCAGGAGTGTCTTAGGACCAAGGTCGGTGCAGCTGCAAGCTCTCATGGAGCACCAACTGTAGATTCTCCAGAGAAACAACATTTCTTCAAGATTTAAATAGTCTCAGAACAATTTCTCAGTCTCTGCTGATTAACCCAAACATAGCAAAGGCTTTGCTGAACACTTATCTCAAAGCCAGACACAAAGGCTTTAGTATAGATTTCACTACAAAGAAATATTTTAATAAACATGTACAATTTCATATTAACGGCCAGATTTCGGTTAGATGTCTGTATCAGCAGTATAGTAAGCTTCGGGGTTGCCTCTCACACTTTTTGGTGCTTCCAGGACAACTGGATTGCTCACCAGGATGACTTCAACCAGCTTTTGGCAGCACTCAACACTTGCCACAGTCAGGACACAGCAGGTAAGGACACTAACACTGCTGCTCCTCCATCGTAAGTGCGTTTCACTGTGGACCTTTGAGATCCCAGAGTTGGCTGACGGAAGCAGTTACCAGTACTCGGTTGTTTATATTTTAATGGTACTGTCACTGAATGCGCTCTTGCCCACTGATCATCTTGCTGGTCCTAGAGACATTTTCCATTGTCACAGCTATGGACATGTTACTGGTATCTGGTAATACCAGAACTGTGGCTATACATCCTGTAGCATAGACAGCTGTGCCCCACAGCAAAGAATGCCTAGCTTTCTTGGAGGAAACAGCAGGGCATATTAAGAAGGCCACATGGGTGCTTTAGATCCTGGTAGTGCTGGTAGTCTAACCCTGGAAGAAGTGATGAAGGGGTTCACTTTATACTTCTTCAACTGTACAGGTTTTAAATATATGCTATGCACATGTTACGATAGAAGAATTGTGAACATTACTTGTCTTTCTGGCAGACTTAAAGTAAAATACAGCATATGTAATTAACGCTATGTAAAGACTAAAATGAAAGTTAGCTAATGAGTGACCGATACAGCCTTTGGCTACCAGAGAATCCACCTTAGTGAGTATCTGGTGACATCTAAGTGTCATGACTAGTGCATCACTCAAGCATGAGATGCCTTTATCACCAGTGTCCTCATGGACCTTTGAACCTGGGATCCTTTTCTCAGAGATGCCCACACTCTGTTCTTAGAGAAAACTGTTTTGCTCTGGTTTGGCATTGTCACTGTTACTTAGTGCTTGGGCCTCAGAAAGTGCTTGTAACTTTCAGGCTACAGAATCCATCCCAAGACCTGATCTACTCCAAGACCTCAAAAAGTTCTTGCATGGGTTGTGTGGATAGAGAAGAGGTTCCATTTCCCCCAGTCTGATGATGTCACGATCACTGTTTACTAGGTGAGAGGTACCATTTTAGTAGTGTTGGGACCCTGTCTCACTCAGGACAGGTTTCCCTTGTCCTACACTGATGGCTGAAGCTAGGCTGCATCACTACAACAGCCCGTCCTGGAATGTTTAAGTAAGAGCAGGCAGCGAGCGTTCCAAAGGACCCAGAGGATTGAGTTGTTTGTCAGGAAGGCTGTGACTGACTTCACAAATGACACTTGCCTTCTTCATCCTCCTCCAGGGTTAATCTCCGTGGGCTTCCTTTTCTTTGGTGCCCAAACCTGGGAAAAATTTAAATGTCAAAGCTGCAACTGTCCACCTGTAGATAACTCCTGTCCAGACCACTAGAGGGAGCCATGCATTTAGAGAAGCTTGTCTGTGGCTCCACTGCCGTCTAGAACTGGAAGGCGCCTTCAGAAGATTCCTTTAGGGAAAGTCTGTTCCCAGGACAGACCTGGAGAGCTAACAGGTTATCTTCCTTTTTTGAATGCAATGTCTTCATCCAAATGAATTTTTTTACCAGTCATGCATTGCTTGCATTCAATTGTAGATGGCATAGGAACCTAGTATTCTTTTCTGTTTGTTAAGATCCCTTAGTAAATTCAAACTGTTTGCCTTCTAGCTAAGCAGACATTTTGTGTTTTCCTCTTGTAGAACACAAAAATCAGAATGTTCTTTTAAATTTCACTTTTAAAAGTTACCTTGTTTCACACACTTAGGTGTGGTAGGTGTTTATAATCCCAGCACTTGGGAGGAAGAGGTGGGAGGATCACAAGTACAGTGTTAGCCTCGTGTAAATTGTCAGTTCATGGCCAGCCCGTGCTACACGAATAGGGTGGATGGCGGGGGCTGGAGAGATAACTCCAGTAAGTGAAGTGCCTGTTGCACAAGAGTGAGGACCTGAGTTCAGATCCCCAGCAACCACACCAGAAAGACTAGTGTGTGACTGTAACTCCGGTCCTGGGGGAGCATTGGCCAGCGACCATTACCAGTCAGTGAGCTCTAGGTTCAGTGATAGACCTTGTCTCAAAAAAAATGAAGTGTAGCAAGATGCAGAAAGACACCTAACATCGTCCCCTGGCCTCCATGTGCATGTGCACACTTAACGCATACATGCATATGCACACTTAACGCACACATGCAGACATACACATGAACAAGTATATAACCCCACATATATACACAGGTGCATGTACATGCAGGAAAAGCTATCCTGTCTCACTTAGACATACCCTGACAGGTTCACACTAGCATTTTGATGGCACTTCCTCATAGTAACCGCATATTAACCTTCTGATATTTTGCCACTCATTATTTTAAATATTTTGGGATGGAAACTGGGTTGCTGAGAAGTGATGAAGTGCAAAGTTGTGGTTTGAAGCAGCATCCTCAAGTTCTACTCACATATCCCCTGAAGAATTTTAAAAGTGTGCTCTGTCACACATTTTTAGATCAACATCCAAAAGATTTTAAAGCCACAAGTACATTTCCAAAGGATGTAATTTCTGGTTCATGGAAAAAATATTGACATTTTAAGGAAAATTAAATTAAAAAATTTAAAATAATTATTTAAAAATTATCACTTTTAAATGTGCCCCATGTGCTGGAAATGGCATTTATTTTATAGCAACCCTAAATGCCTGTAGTGAGTGCCAGATGCATCACAGTTTGATATCTATTGTCTCTGAAGTATGCAAATACATACACCTCTGTAGGGTCAGAGAGGCTCTATTTCATAATTCCTTTCCTCTGAAATAACATTTCCATTTCACATTGTATTTTATGTTAATACATTTTTATTTTTAAACTTTTTAAAAAATATTTGTTGGTGTTTTGAGTTAGAGTCTTACTAGGTAGTCCATGGTGGCCTTACATTCATGATCTTCTTGCCTTACCCCTGCCCCCCCAATACTGTGATTGTAAATTTGCACCACTGTGACCAGCCTTACACCCTTTTTCAGTTGGTCCCATTTCTCTACCACAGCACAGACAGAACATTTTGTTTCCTAGTGATCTCAGCACTCAGTACAGATGGTTTCCTTTGGGTTAAGTGGCCATAGTAATTAGTGGATTACTATTAGGACAACTAGAAAACGCATTGTAAATTCAGACGAATACTCAAAAATAAACCAGGGAAATCTCTGGCATTGTGTCTTGATAAGATGAGTGGAGAGGTTGGTTTTGATGAGAAGATGGGGCCCTGTTACCCATATTTGGGTTCCTCATTGATGCCAGGGAGAGAGCTGACCTCCTTAAAGTGGGGTGGAGACACGTGGGAAAGGAGAGCATGTGGATTGTACCCTCAGCTCGGAGACATGCCTGTGGACCCCCAGAGATAAACTGATCCCCTGAGCTCAATCCAGACTCAGGCGTCCTTCCACAGGGACGTTTAAACTCAGAAGGTGCCTCCTGAACTGAGAGCAGCTCTGGTAGGCCACAGCACAGTGGCTTAGGGGATGCTCTCAGTAACCCATGCTGAGCACTGTCTCCGAGCTGAAGCACCGTCTTCACAGTTCCCAGCCTGCTCTGCTTCACGCTCTGTTTTGAAAGTACTAGGAACTCCTGGGGAGATCATGGCTACCTAAGATGTGGCTCAGTGGTCATGCTGGAATCAACCCACCATTCTTTATTGCAGGTGATTAAATAATATTCCAGTATCAGGCTGTGTTCAGTGTGAGCTCAGCCATATTGAAAGGCTTTTGGGTTACCTAGGTATTGTACTGCTGTGAATTAGTGCCATGAATATTCATATCTAAATTTTGGTATGAAGACATATTTTCATTTCTCTTCTTTAAAGATTTTATAAGCTAAAGAGAGCCTTGCCTGATCTTCACTTAAAAAAAACAAAAATCTCAGTCCTTTGCTAATGATTTAGTAATAAATGATGACAGTCCTATAAAAGCGTATATAAAAAAGCTCTTCAGCTTTTCTTGAAGAGAATAAGTTACATGGTGTTTGATTTTTTTCTTCCTTCTAAAGATTCCTCAGACAACAAGGAAAAGAAATCTTTTAGCCTTGAAGAAAAATCCAAAACCTCCAAAAACCGGGTTCATTATATGAAATTCACGAAAGGTAAGAGCAGGCCTTCACTTGTTGAAGTGTGTATGCTGGCACGGGGTTTCCTGAGGCATTGTGACTGGCCCTGAGCTGCAGCACTGGCTGCTTGTCTGAGATTCTGAATGGGGAGGACTGGGCAGCCTGGTGGATTGATCTGCAGCAGCCCTGGGTGGCAAGGGCTCATTATGATTGCAAGGTCCCATGCTGACTTGCCAGGTATCTTATTAAAGTGCAAATTGGGGTGCAGTAGCACCAAGAGGAGCCCAGTGGAGGCTTTAGACTGGGCAGGTCAAGTGTGGGCTGTGAATGGAAGTCAATGTTCTGTTTAGAGGAAATGGGAATGCTGTGTAGCTAGATCAAAAAATAATTTAAATTTTCTGTTCTTCAGTTTTACAGCTTTTACACTCTTTTTCAGTTCTTAATAGTTGTGGTGGATAGTTTGTCTTTTGACAGTTTGGCTCACTAATTATATCAAAATCTTCACTGTAATGACTCATAGTCCCAAGGTGACCCTTGTAGTAGTCTATACAAGTTCTCCATCTCATGGAGTATTACTGTAGCATCCCATGGCCCTGGCCAGGGTGGTGTTCAGAAACAGGGCAGTTGGAAATTGGGCAGTAAACCCTGCCTTGCTCATCACAACTTTCCTAGGCCACCTTCCACCTTCCCCATGTAGCTCATTGTGAGTGCAGCTGTTCTCTGTAGCCATTAGGTGGCACTCGTGTACAGATGAGAAGCCTTTACCTTGCTATAAACAAATCTCAGATGTTTCTGCAGAATGGCCACAAGCTACCTATTACATGCTGTACTTCATGTATGTTAGGTGCGATGGTTACTGTTTTGTGACATCCAGTTACTATTTGATTGTTCTTTGGCATATTGGATGTCTGTTTCTGCCTCTGTGCCAGGGAAGGTATATCTCTTTGCTTTGTTCTTGGCATTTGGGGGATTGCTTAACTCCCATAACCTGCCTGAGGAGCAGTGGGAGACAGAGTCTGACTGGACATGATTGATAGTAGCTGTCCTTTAGGGCCAGGACCTCAACAAGTAGAACTGTGCTTGGAAGACGTGAAAGGCGCAGCAGAGGCTGGAGTTCAGGAGCAGAGTGATTTCCAAGCACTGTGGGAAGAGAACTGGAGTCTCCTTCCTTCCCCACATGGGGTTTTAATTGCTCCTTTGTGCTCTCCCTTTCTTTTTCAGAGGCAAACACTCTTGTTGGAAGCCTATGAGGCTTCTAACCAGGACTTATCTTTAGCACACCATAACCTGCTGTAGGACAGAAAACTACTTTACTGTCCTCCGGGTCCTTTGGGGGTGAGGCAGGTAGCCCCTTAAAGAGCCCTTCTTTTTTCATTAGACCCTGTAGGAAGACTAGAGGCGCTGCAGAAGGCTGTTGCAGAGCACACAAGTGGAATTCACTTTTGGATGGCATGCAGCCTTTCCCCTTCCCTCCAAATGTATGTAGTCTTCTGATTGTCCTTTAGTGCCTGATTGCATGCCTGACTTCATCCGAAGCATTTGCTGAAGTTAGGATAAACCTCTCTACGCTGCTCTAATCTGCTGGATACTGGCTGTGACTGCTTTCTATTTCTAGTTCAGCCACTCCCTTGCTGGTGACCCTGTCAAACTGCTTGGTGCATTAGGCCTTCATTTCTCTCTCACAGTGAGGTGTGTGTATTTTTTAGCCTTGCTCCTGAAGAAAGGAGGCCTTGGAGTGCAGAGAAGGAGGAGCTGGAGGTATATTGTGCTAGAAGGAGAAGAGGTGTCAGGAAATAGAAGACCCAAAGGCTGGAAAGGAGTGAACATAAGAAAGGAGTGAAAATCCAGGTAGTATAGGAAACAGCAGACACCACCATCTGCACTGTCCAGTGGAAGTTGGTGTTACAGTTCTTTTAATTTCCTAGAAGCTGTTTCTTTTCACTTGGTCTTGTCTCTGGGTGTGATGATAACCATAAACTGTTAGATTGTTCTAAAGGAGCCTGTCTGGGTCAGAGGAAACTGGCTCTCCCAGACATCCTGAACTATTTCCCTTCCTTCAAATTCTGTCTCCTCCTCTGTAACTTGAGGAGGTATTTGCAAGCTGCTCTGAAGCCCAGCTAGACTGTCCTGTGGTTTGTGAGACATGACCCTTCATATGGAACTCATGCTTTTCCAGCCTGTGGAAAAAGGGACTGGAATGTTCACAATCCAAGTTTCTGTCTAGTTCCTTTTGCTAATGAGGATGAGTCACGTGGTAAGTCCCCGTGTGTCCAGAAAACTAAAATGTAGGTGGTGCTCTGTATAGCCTGCTCAGGGCCTTCCCAGAGCAAGGGCTGGCGATTGTACTGGTGCACACCTTTAGTCCCAGCACTGGGGAGGCAGAGGCATGCTGATCTGCATCCAAGGCCAGCCTGGTCTACACAGTGAGTTCCAGGCTAGCCAGGGCTACATAGTGAGACCCTGTCTCAAAGAAACACTGCAGAATACCTGGCCAGAGCTAATGGTACTGTAATATCTACTATTGCCTAAATTCTGCCTACATCATTTTAGTCCTGATGCATAGTTACTCCTTTGTGTAGCTTCTACTTGATTTTGATTTGAAATAACTAAATATGAATTTTAAGTTACTATCATCCATATTTGTTCAAAACCTAGCTCCTTGCCGGGCGATGGTGGCGCACGTCTTTAATCCCAGCACTCGGGAGGCAGAGCCAGGCAGATCTCTGTTCGAGTTCGAGGCCAACCTGGTCTACAGAGCAAGATCCAGGACAGGCACCAAAGCTACACAGAGAAACCATCTCGAAAAACCAAAAAAAAAAAAAAATCTAGCTCCTCCTACAGTTAGACCATGGTTGTAAGGGGCATGCTTTCTTATTTAATTTAGTCTTATTGACTGAATTATGTAAATGAATTTTGAAGCAACTGAAGCTACCCAGATAAACCTGTTTTTTAATTTACAAATATATTTACTAAGCCAGCATTTCTTTAGGGTGGGCTACAGCTATATTTAATCAATCTTATATCTATGTGTTATAGTCTATTTGCTTCCCAGGTGCCAGACTGGAGGATGCAGTTGGCATTTGTCAACTCTGGGAGTTACACTCCTTCTCTCAGTGACCACTATGATCATCTGGAAAACATGATAACCATGATTGATAGCTAAGTAGCTAAGGCTGTCCTGAGTGCAACATTCCTCTGTGAAACCCTACACCCAGCCTTGCATGGACTTCCTTATGTCTGTTTGGCTCCTGGAAGCCTTTCTTCCTGGTTCTTGAGATGCAGTTGTAGCTGAGCTAAAACAGCCACAGCTGGACAGATAACATGTTTTCTGCATTGTTCGGTTTTTCTGTTGATCATTTTGTCAAAGATCTAATTTGTTAACAGTTTTTGTTGGGATTTTACCATAGTTCTGAAGCTACAATCCCTTCGAAGTTAATTTTTACTATGTGTATTTTATCCAGGAGTGGCCATAAATTCATAATGTATATAAGCGATTCAACCAGGACCATTAGTTGACTCTTAATTTCAAGATCCCACCATCTTCCCATTTCACCCACTTACAGGTTTCTTCTTTAATGGCCTCTGACTCTCATTTCTTTCTGTGTTCTTGTTTTCCAGATTAAATCCAGAGCAATTCCTGTACAGCCCTGGTTTCTACATTTACTTAAGTGAACTTTGCTAGAGGATAGAAATTCCTGGCCCAGGAACCCACACTAGGACTCTAGAAACCCTAGCACCTCTGTTGAACATTGTGCTGATTGGCAGCTTCCCTTTGCATCTGAGATTTGTTTTGAATGTTTGTGTATTCTTTTTTTTTTTTTTCACATACTAGTTGTAAATTGTGGCTCCATGTTCTCTCCTTTGGCCTTTTGCATTTAGTGAAATTGTTATAAAAGAGGCATGAATTTATGTTTCTTTTAGGATAGCTCCTCTTTTTAGGGGCCAGGTTAAAGGTCAATGGTTTGGGGGTTTTTGCTTGTTTGGGCGTTGGGGTTTCTTTCACTGTATGGCACACGGGCTTAGAATGTTTGATCCTCTTGCCTCTGCTGACTGAGTTCTTGGATTACAGTATGCATCACCATGCTTGGTTTCTTTTGCTCATTCTAAACCAAGTTAGCTGACTCTTTTCTGGGATACAACTTCCACAGTGAATGTGCTTTGCGAGTAGGAAATGGATTGCACTGGTGAGTGCTGAGGCTAGGTCTCTACCTCCCAAGAAGCTGTCCACTGCTCACTGCTGCAACTGCAGTTGTCTTTGCTACTCTCTGGTTTTATTGCCTGTGCTCCTGTTTGTGGAAAGTATCACTCTGTTCTTATGTGGATTCTCCTGGGGCTTTTTGAATGGGGGTTTGAATCTGGGGTGCTAGCATTGGCTTCTGGTGGGAGGGAAGCTACACTGGGAACCTTCCCATACCTCAGGAACAGGTTGTGCCAACTGCACCATCTAATCTGGTACCACTGCCTCTGAAACTGGTTCTGGCACCTGGTTTTGCATCAAATTGAAGGGTGTTTTGTTTTTTCAATTTCATGGGGTCACTGAGCAGTGTCATATTTGAATGCCCCAGTGCTAATCGGTGAACCAGAACCTTCTAGGTCATGACATTACTTTGTCAAGTCAGTTTGCTACAGAAAGCCAAGACCAGTGAGCTGGTGACTGGAACTTGGCTTTCTTCTAGAAACCCAGATTCCTGTATGTGACCTGACCTCTCGTCCCAAGCTTAGCAGGCTTCACAGGAGAGTTGAGTTTTCAGATGCACTTTCCTTGAAGTTGATGGATAGGAATGGATTTGGCTGACTGCTCACAGGGTGCTGTTGGGGAGAAGTAGAAATTTCAAAGTGAATTTTCAGTTAGTGGTTTGTGGGTTTTTAAAATAGGAATCATAGGTTCTTTGGACACTGCTCTTACCAGCCATTTAGTTCCCTGTTGCCGCCATGTGGCTTTCCTTTTAACTGGTAGAGCTGTTACAAGTAAGAACATTTTAAAAAGAAACATTGAGCTTTGATTCACTTTATCCTTTTAAATTCTCACTTAGTTATTATTGAGATCCTGTGTGTCAAAAATTAGTGAATGTGTGAGTATTGAAAGGGTTTGAGGTTATGTGCCTATCAGGATTTTCAGTTGTGCATTTTGTAGCCATCAGTAAATTCACTGTTTCTCTTTGAAGGGAGTGGATTGTTTTGTAGATAGTGAGCCCAGAGACCCCCCCCGTAAGTCCCACCCTGATGGCACAGCCAGTGGGAGGGTCACTTCTGAGTGGAACTTTCTGTGCAGTCCGTGTGCTGGGTTTGCAGTCAGGAGGGGACTGGACAGTTCTGGTACTAAGACAGTCCCTGAAGCTTTGATTGTAGTTTGTGGTACGCTCAGAGTTGTAATGTGAGGGGGTCGGAGTCAGCAGCTGACCTTCTGCTACCAGCCTGCTATCTTTCAGGAGTATTTTTTTTTTTTTTTTTTTTTTTTTTTTTTTTTTTGGTTTTTCGAGACAGGGTTTCTCTGTGTAGCTTTGCGCCTTTCCTGGAACTCGCTTTGGAGACCAGGCTGGCCTTGAACTCACAGAGATCCGCCTGCCTCTGCCTCCCGAGTGCTGGGACTAAAGGCATGCACCACCACTGCCCAGCTTGAGTGACATGTTTTTACTTGTGTTTCTCATTTTGAAATGAATGGTCTTGCTGAAAAGCACTATGTTGTTTCTAGGGAAGGATCTTTCCTCTCGGAGCGAAACTGACCTGGACTGCATTTTTGGAAAAAGGAAGAAGAAGAAGATTGCTCAGGTACCCAGCTGTGGGTTGTGATGATGCTGTTTGTGTGTTCTCTTTCTGTCTCTTCCCAAGGGTATGGAAACGTCACAGACAATTATGTGCCCCCCACTCCCACCCTTAGCCACTAGATCATGGGAGCGGATGGGCAGTGGGTACACCCTCCATTGTACATTATGGCTTGTTTCAAAACTGGAAGATACAAATGAACCTATAATTCATAACCCTAATGATTCCATTGGGCTGTATATTGCACAAAACTTTTGTATTATTTCCAAATGTAAGAGACAGTCATGTATATTATTCTGATGTGAAAACACTAGAGATTTTAGCTGTATTTCTGGAGATAATGAAAATTTGTTTAATCTAACAAAATCTGGACTATATAGTTGACTACAGTTCCTCAGTGAATGTAGTGTGTCATGCTTATGTTTCTTTATTGGTTCCTGGCCAAGGTCCGTGGTCACCATAGAACAGAAAGACAACTTTCATTCTCTAGCATTTTTCCAGACTGGCGGTAGTGGATACTTGTTATTCAGTATTATGTTTTGAAACTTGAGAATTGTCTATGATGAGAGACTTTGTTAAACAATTTCCTTTGCAGGTTAGGGCTGGATTCCTGGGTTTCTTAGCCCTTCTCTGTCCCACTCTTTAAGCAGGATGAGCATTGAGGAAGCTGTTTTCTAGGGTTCCCTGTGGCCTGCTAACACTCATGGATGCTGAGTTATGTGAAAGATGGCCGGTCCTTGGTGGTGATGGGTTCCGGTAGTAGAAGAAACTATTTAATTTTTTTGAGGAGATGATACAATAGGTAAAGCCGATTTAGGATCTCCAGAGCACATATAAAAAGCCAGGTGGGCGCAGTAGCCCATCTGTAGGGTAGCATGGGGGTGGGGAAGGTGATACATGGCACAGAGAGTCTCTGGGCTGTGCTGGATAGCCAGAGTGCCTGAGATAGCAAACTAAATGAGAGACTATGCCTCAGTATATAAGGTGGAGAGCAATAGAGGAAGACGCCCAAAGTCAACCTCAGGCTTCTGTTCATCTGTACACATGCATGAACAGACAGACAGACAGACGTGTGCGCACACACACATACACACACACACATACACACACCACACCACTTGCATGAGAAAGAATTTTTCTTGGTCTCTGTAGCTGATCCAGGTGAGGACTGCAGTGTGAGAAGGCAGCTGGGTCAAGAACACCAGGGCAGCTCTGAACATACAGTTGACCAAGAGAGCAGCTCCACTCTCCCCAGGTGGCTGGCCTTCACAGACCTCCAGGGGCCACACAGTCACCAGTGGAGCTTGCCGGCCTGCAGATTCTGCAATCTGTCTGTCTGTAGAGAATCTGGGTGTTATTAGTCCATGTCCACACTGAGGAGATGGACCCATATGGATAGCCACATGCATGCAGAAAACATTCTATCTAACTGTGCTTCGGACAACCAATAAAGGTTTCCCTATGCAGAATCCTTCTGTCTTGGATGTATGTTGGTTTGCCTTTGAGTTCTGGGTACAGCTGCACCTTCCTTGAATAGTGTTGCTAAGAAACCTTACCATGTTACTTACAACAGTCTGCACAGCCAAGGGCAAAGGCCTTTGATCAGATTGGTTTGAAAATACTGCTTTTGGCTCCTCTTCTCAGTTGGGTTATTGTGTTTCCCTCCCTTGACCCTCATAGCAACATTGGCTTGAATTTATGTTTTGCCAAACATTGTGCTTAATGATTTCATTGTATCTAATGAAGAAATCGATCTACTGTATTGTACATGTGGACTTTTTCATCTGTCAAGTACGTGTAGGCAGTGAACAACTTAAAAGGGAAAGAAGACTTGTTTTGTATCCAGTTCTGGGTTCCCAGCATGTGCTCCATCCAGTATGGCACTTGGTAGGGGGTTCAGTAAATAGAAATTTCATTGTACTTCCTCTTTTAAAAATTGGGCTTCAATTGTTAAATATTTTTTATATGATGCCTTGCATAACTTTGGGACTGGTATTAGAAATACCTTTTCCTTTAGGAGGTATTCATCAACCTGCCTTCTGTGCCAGGTATCATCTACTGGTGTCCATAGCCGATTCTTGAGAGGAGATTATTGAAGGAATACTTGCTTGTGCTACTTTATGTTTTAAAAGATCAGTTTGTAGAATTTGGCTTTCAGACATTGTGTCTAGGCTAGAGTGTTTCCCAGCTGTCCCTGTTTCTCGTTGCCGTGGAAGAAAGCATCTGTCACCACAAGGCCTCTGCTCTGATTTGTCTGCTGACTTTATTGGTGCTTTAGCATTTCTTCCAGCTGTAGAGGCTGTTGGGAGGGGCACAGTTCCTGGCTGCATCTGGCTATTCAGAGTGAAGGACCATCACACATTGCCAGTTACTCAAGAGATATGTTAGTAAAATACCCTGTGCTGGGCTGGATGGCTGCACCTGTCTGGTTTTCAAGTTCTTCCTTTCCCCAGCTTGGTGCTATCTTACTTGGAAAGCTGTGAAGCTGAAGCAGAGTGCTCCCTAAATTGGATCTATCTGCATCCTCCATGGAAACAAAGAAATGACCCAATACACTGGATTGAAATTACTTGGGCCTTAGGAGAAGTTTGTTGCTGCTAGAAGTTATGTGTATGTTCTCAGGGAGAGGGTTGGGGAGGGTGCTGGAGGGTGTCTATTCTCCCTATGTGTATGTGTGTGTGTGTGTTTGTGTGTGTGTGTGTGTGTGTGTGTACACGAATGTGCATGAGAGCACACGTGTGTCTCCCACAGTTTGCAGATTGAAGTGGAGACACTGAAAAACAAATTCCATTAGTTCCTATCTGGTTGAACTTCCTGATACTCCCAGTTTGTTCCCCCTCTCATTTTTTTTCCCTCCCCCACCTTCCCAGTTTCCTTCCTCCATCCAGCTTATTTCCTGATTCAGCCTTATCACTAGAGAAAATACTCCGAAACCATATCGAGGGTTGGAAATGTGTTACTAACAGTCTCACTTTGTTTCTTTAAACAACAGGCCTCTGGCATAGGCTCTTGGCAAGTAATTATCCATGTCTTCACCATAGGACCTGACTGGATTGAACCTTGTGTATTTCTTGTGTACACTTAGAGTACCTAATTAATGATGACTTTCTTTGCACAACTTCTTTGAAGTCTGTTCACTTATTTCATGTTGCACATCCACTTTGCTGTGTCTTGCTGATCATTAGATCTGAAAACTGCTTGGACCCCTTTTCTGTTGCTTGATTGGATTCATGGGGCATTTTAGACCTTCCCCCCCTCTCCGGTTGGGTGCAGTACCTTAAATCTCTTATGTGAAAAATGATCACAAAAATAAGAATTTTTCAAAAAGTTAAAATAGTTCTTACTTAAAATGTCTTTGGATTGGAGGCTTGTTTGTCAATTCATTCTGGACCCCATGCTAATAATCTGTACTAGTGAGCTAGGTTGAATTTGGTAAGTAATTTAAAGGATGTGGCTCTCCTTTTCTGTAGCATCTGATGCCCATTTTGGTCATGCTCACCCTGTCCTCACTGCAGAGCTGGGCACCAGAGAGGCACTTAGCATTCCTAATGCTAAGAACCTTTCAGTTAGAACAAATCTGGCATAAGCCCATAAACATGCAATGTAATCACTTGAGTTCTACAATTGATTCTTCTCCTCAGTAATGATTTCCATAGTATTTGTCACCATTTGACCATTGATAACAGAATCTAGATTCAAATAGTCTAAGTTAGAAGTTTTGGTCCAAACTCTTACCTTTTGAAGATAAATTAATGAGCTGTGTAAAGTCTTGTTGTATCATTACATTAGAGGATAACCTGACCCCAAATTAACCAAGGCTGAGACCTACAGCATGGCATCGGCCTGAATGTGGGCAGGTGCTTCTTTGGAGGGGTTGTGCCTTTCGCTTGTTGGTTGCCTGCAGCCTGGCTTGTTGCCTTCAGGCCTGGGTGCCATAATGTAGAGAAGTGGTCAGAGACATATTCGTGCAAAGGGTTTCTGGGGTGTGTGCTGTGCACTGGAACAAGTAGCAGAATTGGGTGTGGTTTGCAGATGAGCACAAAGGGGAGTTTGTGGGGATGATGGGGAGCTGGTGGGGACAGCTGCTCAGGGAGTTAAGCAACCCAGATTGACCACTGGCTAGCAGCTGAGGATGCAGCTGTGGTCTGTTTCCTGCAGGAGTGTTGTACAGGTAAGAGTGAACAAAAGGCCCGTGAGCCCTCAGCCTTGATTCTGGAGGACAAGCACTTGGAATCACCTTTGCTGCTGGTATCCAAGGTGGTTCACATTTTCCTGAGCTGCCAGCAACCATTACTTGGTTTTTCTTATTTCTCATAGTGGACGACTGGGTTTTGTCCACTTACCTTCTTTCTCCAAAGGGTGGATGTAAAAAAATCTTGAAATGGTTGTTTAAGAGACTGAGTGTCAAGGGTAAGGTAGTTGTCTCAGATATTCCTAGTTTATCTGTAAGCTCTGTTTTTTTCCCTCTAATAAGAGTGCTGAGTTATATGTTCTGGTAGCAGGTTCTATTTGCCACCAAGGGCCTCGGCAATGCATTCCATTCCACATGCTCTTACATGTTCACCCTTGTCACCTCCTCATATGACAGTGGAGGCCAGCTCCCCTTCCCCAGCCTTGGGTGGCTTTGGTTTGCTTGCAGCCAATAGGCTGCCTGTGAGGATGCTGCACAGCTTTGGAGGCTGTATGAGTGAGAATATTTGCTTGGAGCCTTGAGGTAAGTAGTCACCCCTTGAACTGCCACACTGAGAAACCAGGACCCACATGGAGTCCCTGGTCTTGCTAATGGCAGGAAAGGCTACAGAGAACTAGGAGCAGAGGCAGGCTTTGAGGGCTTCTATGCTTCTGGCACAGAAAAGACCTCCAACTCCAGTGCCAGAGGGGTCCCTGCTCACCAGTGTGACTGAGTAGTCTTTGAGTCAAGGGAATGAAGGAAACCATGAAGATTCTAAGATGCCTAAAACTGCATCTCCCATGCTGGGATGACGGCAGTAAATACTCCCTGAGCAGGCGGAGCACTTTTGTGTCTGCTCTGATAGACTGCTAGGTGTATCTTCGGCTTTACTGGGAAGCCAGGAAAACTGGTAGTTTTCTATGCTTGTGTGTGGAACTGTATAACCTGCTGCTTCCTCGTCTGTCAGTGTGCTAAGCATGTTGTCTTCTGGCTGTGAACACAAAATCCGCTCTCCTTTGCATTTGAACTCTGCTTCCTTGTGTGCTAGTGCCTGCCAAAGGCCTCAGGATGGAGACCTTTGGACCTTGTGGCTTGGGGTTGTATGGCAGGATATGGGGTGGAATTGGCCATGGGGGTACTTACTAGCTCTGGATCCAGAGCGCAGGAGAGATCATTACACTGAGCAAGAAGCATTGCAGAGCTGCTTTTCCTATCGAGCCCAGCCTTTGGTAAAAGGAAGAAGAGCAGGCTATTGACTTTTAGGTGTCCGTGGTATCTGTTAATCACAAAGGATAAATTACTGCTTCTCAGACACAGGAAGGTCTACCTTGGCTTGAAGGCGCTGTGCCGGTCTTTTATTCGTCTTTCTCTGGACTGGAGGAGGCTCACTTCTGGCCATTTGCTCCTTGGGGGTTTTGTTAAGGACTGAAGGGAAACTGAAGGGCACTCTTTTGATTTATTTCCTATCCTTTCCTTTTGGTCACTCCACAGGGCTAAAATAGCCGAGTTGGCTTTAATATGTCGCCATTAGAGACCAAACATTAGCTGCAATAAACCATCATGCCTCACAATGAAAAATGTCCCCTGATTGGCTAATTAATCAGTCAAAGGGGATGACATGGCTCTCGGCTTGAGGGACTCTGCTAGAGAGAAACAGGCTGTTGATAAATGGTTTTCCAACAAATTCATCTATCAAGGAAACTTAGTCATTTTTTAACTACAGTTTGTGTGACTGCAGTTTTTTTTCTCAACTTTTTCTTTTCTGCTGCTCTTGCTGTTTAGGCAGCATTTTTGTGTTGTTGATAGAAAAGTCTAGGATTTTAGAGACAAGAAAATTTTAGAGACGCTCACTATTTACTCATGCCTGATTGGTTTTGATTGTCTGGGTTTACTCATAGGTGAAGTCCGACAACTTTCCACATAATAATTTGTGAGATTATCCTTTCCTGGCTTCCTTCAAAGTTAGACTCTCCAGACTGTATGGTTCCCACTGCCTGAGGCTGAGTCCTGGCCCAGTGCTGTTGGCAGTCACTTACCCTTTCCAAGTTCACATTTTCTCATCTTTAAATGAGTGCCAAGAAGGGGCTCTCCTGCCTGGGTGTGTGAGTGAAGGAGGTCACCTGTATAGCATCTGCAGCAGTGGCCAGCACATGGAATGGACTCTTTGAATGTCCGCTGTTGTTTTTTATCAATTAATATTAATATTAAATTATTATTTAATATTCCACCCAGCGGTATGGAAACGTTAAGCTGTTTGACGTAGCTCGTCATGAGAATCAGCATTCCTCTCACACCCTCTGCTGCTCCAGCTTCCTGGCCTGCTCCCTACAGCATCTTCAGTCCTTTTACCTTTGTATGTTAGTATAAAATCTTATATTGACATTTCTTCCATTGTTTTTTCAAATTTGCCTTATAAATTTTATTCTCAATTGGAATAATTTCTTCCATTGCTGAAGTGCATCTCTCAGTACCCTGGAAAGTAGCAGGAAATTCCCGGAGCCTCCAGGGAAGGAGGGTGAGAAGATATGCTGGGAACTGGGGAGGCCTGCCTTCCCAGCCTTCCTGTCCTTGCCTCTCAACAAGCGCATAGCTGCTCCTTGCTGTTACTCCTCTCACCCGCTCTGTTCTGTGATAAAGACTGAAAAATCCATCCCTATTTAAAAAACAAAGCAGCCAGGATAGGAGATTCTGGTCACAGTGGAGAGGGGAGGTGAAGGGAGCAAGAGCCATCGTGGCCAGCTCAGGGCCTGCTTCCTTGCTGTATCCCACGGCCCTGAGTATCTCTCTCCCTCATCTGCTGGTACCTGCCCAAAGCTGATCACGGAGCCTTGAGCACAGTGGTTCTTCACTGAGAGTGTGCTTCTCGGAACCATGGTGTTAGTCTGAGGTCAACTACTGATCCACAGGATGATGCTGGGCTCTTCCTGGGTTCTGCAACCATCTCCTTGCCCACAAGGATAAAGTAGTAGAGTGCATGGCATGGTGCTGTCACTGTGGGCTGGGTGGGGAGGGAGAGGTTGAGTGCTGCTGGAAGGAATCCTCACAGAAGCCTGAGTGCGAGGCCACCCATTGACACTTCTCGGTGCTTTGACATCTGGATCTCTCTTGGTAGATTAGGCTTTGGGCCTTTTTATATCTCAAGTTACTACTGGTGATGTTACTGGGTGCTTACACTTATACAACTATGTAAACTGTACTCCCTGCTAAGTCAAATATTGTTCTAGAATATTTCTGCAGTTTTGTTGTTTTCTGATGGAAACGAGGCTACTGTGTCTTGCCCTCTGCACTTGTAGGTGCTGTAGCCCCTTGTTACTCTTTATGGGTTGCTCTGTCAGAACATCTGTCAGCTAGATGTGATTACTCAGAGGATCTCCCCACCGCTTGCCTCACTGGGACTCCCTGCTGGCTACTCACACCCAGCTGAGTTCATTTCTGTTGCCTGACAAGATGTCCTGACAAACAGCAACTTGGGGGAGAAAGGGCTTATTGAACATACAGTTCCAAAGTTACAGGCCTGGAGTCATGTGTAAATCAAGGCAGGAACTTGAAGAAGCTAGTCACACGCACACCCACAGTCAAGAACAGAGAAATGAATGCCTGTGGCCTAAGCTCAGCCCCCTCTTGACACTTGTATAGTCCAGGACCCATTTACCAAGGTTGAGTCTGGGCACCTCAATTAGTGTGTAAAGATAGTCTCTCACAGACATGCCCTCAGGCCAGCCTGACCCTGACACTCTTCCCAGGTGATTCTAGACTGTCAAGCTGACAGAACTAACCAGCCACCTCTTAGCCTGCCCCACCCCAAGCCTTTTGTCCAGCAGCTTCCTGAGAAGAGTGCAGGGCCGAGAGGAACTGCTCTGCAGGTGAGGGTGAGAGTGGGGGCTGGAAATTGGTCCCTGAGCTTTGAAGGTTGTACTCTTGTGTTGTGGTACTATTGGTGCTTCTGAACTTTACAAGGACCTATTTTCTTGGTCTCCCATACAGGAGGTTTTAGAAGCTTCTTAACCTTGGAATCTACAGCCTCCTAAGTGGGAGTTGAGTGTTTATATTCCTTAGACATTTCTTAGCCTCCTGGCAATTCTGGAAATCACCTTTGTTCATCCTTTTATACTTACCCCATCTTTTTTCTCTGTAGTTACATGGACAGCTCCCCCACCCTCTTCTTTGTGGTTGCATGGGAGCTCCCCCCTCCTCCTCTGTAGATGCATGGGCATCTCTCCCCCTATTTCCTCATAGTTGAATGGACACTCCTCCCCCTTCTCTAGGTGCATGGCATCATTGGCTAGGCTTTAGATTATTCTTTTGTCTCCGATTTTCCTGTGTCCTTGCTGTACTTTGGGGGAGACCTTGGATTTATTTTCTAACCTTTCTGTTAAAAATCTTGAGTTTAGCCCTTAATGTTTTTATTCTTCTTCCTATTTCTAAATGTCATTTTGTTTTTGTTTTGTGGATTCAGTACATTCCCTTGTCACCAAAGACATTAGGTGTTGAAATTCATAGTGTTTCTGTCTTTACTCTGAATGCCTCTGTTCTTTTAGCTTTGGTTGTTTTCTCACATTGAAGGATTCCCACATAGTCCAGTCATCCTTTGCCATCTGCTTTGATCTAAATCAGTTAATGAAATTCCCTTAGGAGCCCATTTGCAGGGGCAGGCAGCTCTTCTTGCCTGGCTGTCCAGGGATCTTGGGTAACTGGCCTTTTCACTGGGGAACCCTTAGGTGGCAGGGTTCTGCTTCTCTAGAACAACACTCTGACAATGGGCACAGTTCTGGTATCCAAAGTTAAGAGGGTCTCACTACCATCAGTGGGCCTCTTCCTGCCCTCCAGCCACCGCTTAGTTCCTGTTAGCAGATGGTTCAGGCTCTTTTGTCCCCAGAGATTATGCCTTCTGTTACCTCTGTGTTTTTAATTTGAAGAGAAAAATGAATGGCTGGTGGTCTCCATTCAGTAAATTAAATAGGCTCTAATCCTAGGGACACTGAGCAAAATTGCTCCAGGAAAAGAAGTCAGATGCACTATAAGAAAGCCTTTTCAAGTCAAAAGAAGAAATGGTTGAAAGATCTGTTGATTTTTCTTTTTCATCATTTCCAAAATGTAGAACTGTTTTATCTCATAATATTTAGGCAAGTGTCTTAGTCACTGTTCTATTGCTGTGAAGAGACATCATGTTAACTCTTACACGGGAAATATTTACTTGAGGACTTGCTTACTTTCAGAGGTTCAGTCTATTATCATCATGGCAGGAAACGAGGCAGTCAGGCATGGGGCTAGAGTACTTGAGAGTGACATCCTCATTCCTAGGCAGAGAGAGAGACCTTGGGCTTGGTATGGGCTTTTGAAACCTCAAAGCCCACCCCCAGTGACACATTTTCTCCAACAAGGCCACACCTCCTGATTCTTTCAAATAGGACCACTCCCTAGTGACTAAGCATTCAAATATAAGAGCTTATGGAGGCTGCTCTTATTCAAACCACCATAGGGAGCCTAGAGGTGGCTACCAGGTTCAAGTCCAAATGTACAAGCTTGTTCTTCTGTGCGTGGTTCCCTTAGGCTAATTTTTGCTTCTTCCTAGGAGACCCATTTGGGCAGGAGTAATTGCCTGCACACCTTTGTGAATGTTAAAAATATACACTTCCTAGCTTACTTCACAGAAGTATGGATACGTTGAAGAACATGCTCTGAGCCTTGAGAAATACATCCCTATTATACTTCAAACTAAAAGCTTTTTGTGTGGCTCCTGTCACCAACAAACTACCCCTGCAATGTGTGCTTCCTCTAAGTCCACACTGGGGACACTTGACAGATCAGAAGCCATCCCCTCTCTCCTTGGACTTCCTCACCCATCAAAAGAATATATGGTACTCCGCCAGAGAGGCAAGTCCCTGTGCTGCACGCTTGCCCTCCTTGGGATGGTGAGTGGAAGCAGTCTGGTACTATGTGAAGTGGGAGGAAGCTTTGACATGCATACTCCAGCAAGAGCTCCAGTTCAGTCTTAGACCCAGTGGCGACTTCCTGCATGACTTTGAGGCGCATCTTTCCATCAGAGGTCTGAAGAGGTGTCTTCACATAAAGATGGTAGTGGGGACTAAACCCTTAGAGGTCAGGGAGGAGTCAAAGCTCTGACGTGCTCTATTACTGTTTGGTAATGGATATGAGTGTGCTCTTCAGCTTGCCCTTCTGACTCTATCCTGTTGATGGTCTCCTGGTGGTTTTTATATTTTTAATGCCCCAGGCATTCAGCTTTTTTATTCCTACTGATAAAACCATCCCTCATCCTCATTGCTCCTGAACTGTGGTCCTAAGTGCTTTTTCTAACCCCAACTCTTGCTCTTTTTCAAAGCATCTGCCACCACATGTTTCCTCAAAGTGCTTCTTGTCCAAGTGCTGTCCAGTATCAGTAGTTCCTATGTGAAACAAGCACTAAAGACCAGGCCTCAGCCACCTCCAGCCGTTTCCCAAGCCTTTGCTTCACTTTGGGGGTCCTGGCCTTGTGTAGTCTGTCTCAGCGAGTGAGCCCTCATTCTACAGGTCAAGCCCTGCTTCTGCAGACACTGAGAAAGGAAGAGTGTGCATCTGTTCAGACACAGACATTGGTCACAAGGTCCTGACTCACCCATGTATTAGGCAGATCCTCATGAACTACTGCTGGGCGTGGCTCAGTTTTAGGCTCCAGAGATAGCTATGGCAGGGAATAGAAGAGATAAGAACCCGTACCCCCAGGGAACTTACACTGTGACAGCGTCTATCCTGGTCCTCTGCTCACCCACCTATGCACTTGTTGAATTTGTTGCTCATGCTGTGCTGCCTCATCTTGTTGCCTCTTTTGTCATCTGCTCAGTCTGCTCACTGCTCTACCAATTGGATGGAGGCCATTGGAGGTTCTGGCTGGTGTCTTTAGTGGTTGCTCACTGAGTAGCTAGGTAACTTTGGAGTAATTGGGTAGTGAAATAGATCAATAGATTGAACTTTAATGCTAAGCTTATTATGTGGGTTTCTTTTCCCGTTGCTGGCAGAAGTAACTTAAGGAAGGAAAGAAGGGTTGACTTTGGCTTGTAGTTCCAGGCTTACAATCCCTCGTGGTAGCAAGAGTGTGGGGTAGCTAATGACATTGCATCCGTAGTCAGGAAGAGATGAAGATAAAAAGATGTTTTGTGGGCCCTGGGGATTGAACCCCAGTCATCCGGCCATCGCGCTGGCCCTACTTCCCCTTTTCTACTCCGTGTGGACTGTTGCCCATTGGATGGTGCTACCCACATCAAGTCTTCCCTCCTCAGTTAGACCTTTCTGGAAGCACATACTGAGAAGTAGATCTCCGTGGTGATTCTAATCCAGTCAGGTTGACAATGAAGACTAACCATCACAGTTATGCATTATACTAAGAGCTACTCAAAGTTAACTTAGGTGGTAGGTCTAGTTTCATCAGAAAGAACGGTATCTTCTGATGCTAACCAAGAGCCTTGTATCTCACAGGTTGTTGATGTGCTTCCTCTGCCTGCCCCTCACCTTTCTGTGTGCTCCTCTCTTTGGAATTGTGGGTCCTCTCTCGTGAGCACTTGTGTAGCAGTAGGGTGCAATGGTACTAGGTATGTCTTCACTTGCCTTTCACACTAGAGAACAATGCCTGTTTGTCGTGTTTAGATGGTCCTAATGTATGTAGTCTTTTCTTTGTTACTCCTTGGCCAGCACAGTCATAGCTAGTGCTGAGGTACCATGTCTTCTGACAGATGTCTTCCTCTGGCTGCCCTTCAGAACTGCAGTTCCCAGCAGATAGAATGGTACCAGGAGCTCTTTCTCACCATAAGGCCTCTCAGAGGCAAAACCTTGCAGGTGAACTTTGTCTAGGCAGCATCCTTTGAGTAGAGATTGCATCAAGTCAGGAACTCAGGCTCAAGGCTCCTGTGCCACTTAGGCCTCGGAGTGACTGACACGGCCTTCAGAAAAGGAAGCCAAAGTCCAGTGAGACGAAACTTGTTTAGTCCACCATGAAGCAGGACTTAGACTTCTAGGCTGTGCTTCTGAGTGAAGACCAGACTGCTCCCCTGCTCTGGGCTCTGCTTCTTACTTGGGGAGTCTAGGACCTAAATTAGATGTGAAGAGTCACCATTACTTTTAGCTAGTCAGCTACTGCCCGGGTCACAACCAGTTTCCTCTCATAGAGGCTAGATGTGTTGCTGTTTGGGTTTAGCAAGCCCTCGGTGAAGTATCTGGCTTCTTTGCTGCCTCTCTGCCCTGGGTAAGCCATGATTGCTCCATGATGCTAGGAAGAAGTCATTGACTTTTTGTTGTTGCTGTTTTGGTGGTTTTTTTTTTTTCTTTAGTTATTTGGTTTTTAGTTTAGTGTTGTTCTGCTTTTGTTTTCTTTTCCCTGCCCATGGGAGCTACATCCCAGCATAGATTGGCTCTGTTTATTTGTCTGTTAGTTTGTTTGGTTTTGAGACAGGGTCTCCCTGTGTAGCTCATGCTGGCTTTGAACTCACTGTGTAGCCTAGACTTGCCTCAAACTTGAAATCTCCCTCCTTCCGCCTCCTGAGTGCTAGGTTATAAGTGTGCACCTCTCCTATCCTTGCTAAGGTTTTTATATCTATTTTTTAGGAGCAGTGTTTTCATAAATATGTCTTATCTCGATCTTGCTAAGCACAGACAATAAATGTAGAGCAGAAGAAAACTGTCCAAGGATTCTGTAAGGTACAGATGCCTTATTAAACTTAGGCTTGGCCAGGTTTCTGGTCCCTGTACTGAGTAGTATAAGTCCTGTTAAGCCAAGCACCTGGATCCATTGCCTTGGCTGTGGGAACACTAGGAGGAGAGTGGTGCTCTTTGCTTTTGAGCCTAGCATAGCATTAAGAATTCCTACTTATTCCCAGCCAGATCATGTAGGCTAACTCCATTCTGTTTTAGTTAGCTATGACCAAGAAAACCCAATTTCCTAACCTGCACTCAATAAAAGAGCCATGAAATAGTCTCCCTGGCATTGGGTGGCTCCCTGTGGTGACTTCTGATCACATTGGCACTTGTCAGCTGCACAGGTTCATTTCTATGTTGCACAGTCTACAGTCACCAAACCCTAAGAATAGCACCAAATCCTGTATTTCAGGCTATTGGGTTACAGTCCTGCTTAAGATGTCACTTTGTGGAAGTGACAGCAGAGGTAGAAGAATGTGAATCAAATCAAAGCTAGGTGTGTGTGTGTGTGTGTGGGGGGAATGGGTGAATCTTACAGACCAGAAATAACCAACAAATGAGACCACACAGTAGCAAGAGCAGGGGTGTTATCATTTCATAGACGTGTACTGAAGTCCTCTGCCTTCTAGTCATATGACCTTCAGCAGGAGTTCAACCCCTCTAGGCTTTATTGGTCAGCCAGAAACACTAGCCCAGCATTGGCTCCTGGGGTCCTCGTTCAAGCATCATAGAAGTCACCCTAACCAGAGAAATCTCTGTGCCCAATCATGTTCCTGTGGCCCATGTTCCCATCCATAGTCTTTGAAAGTAGTATCTTCCCTTGGCCTCCTGCTAAGAGTGACTCTTGGCTCTGTGCTGTGCCTGTAGATACCAGACCTCTGTGCCTAGTCACATTCAGGGTCGCACTTTGATCTCATACAGCACAGCTGAGAGAGACTGGCAGGATGACAGAGCTGCCAAGCTGCCTCCCTTGGACCTGGCCTCCCTGGTCTGCCTCCTCTGCAGCCTTTCTCCTGACCTAGTCCCTGTCTGAGCAAGTGGGTACTATGGGAATGCACAGGTATCTCTTGTGGTGGACACAGAATAAGCTGCACTGTAGAGCCAAGCTGGAAAAGGAGGCAATGGAGTGACACTCTACCTGCCTGACAGCTCTCAGGCCTCTGGGAAACCCTTTGCTTGTATCCTAAGCCCCAGCACAGACACACTTGCACACACACTCTTTGGTTTCACCAGTTGTACTAGTCATCATTACGTGGATTTCAAGCTACTAGCATAAACGGGTAGGCTTGTAATAAAACATTGAATTTAGTGAGTCTCCCTGCCGTTCTTGTGACAATTTCTTCTGTCTAAATATAACAGAATAGTATTTTTTTTAATGACATTAGGAAACTTCTCCAACTACCATGTTTATTGAAGTAGTTTAAATATGCTGCAGCTTATAAGTTTTTAAGAAAGTAGAGAGGTCCATCATTTCTATTCCTTCAAGTATATTTAGGTACAAATTCAATTTTTAAAAACCTCATGTGATGGAAGGGCCATTTCTTACAAATAGCAGGACGTGGTATGTAAACAGAATACATACCTGAACATCATTGATCATAATTACTAGGTAAGAGGTAAAATGCTCTTCTGGAGGGCCTGCCAGGAAGAGAGATGGCCTTTTGACCTCTTGAGTGAGGGCTATGTTCCTTGTGCACGAATTTAGAAACTGAGAGTGTCTTCTGGAAAGCTGGCACCAGGTGGAGCTGCTGAGTAGTGACATTCACTGCTGCTGGTTTGTAGTTGAAGAATCATCTGGTGAGCAGATAGACAAATATTCAGTCTCTGCCTTAAGCGGACAGGTTGGCATTTTTAGCTAACTTCTAGGAAACTGATGTGTGATTGCAGAAACAAAAATTCAAAATAATTCTTTTTCCTCAGTTTAAAAATAAAACTTGTGTTCCCCTTTTGAGAGTTGCAAAAGTAACAAATGAGTGAAAGAATATCAGCTTTGTCCAATTTGTTACCAGCATGCTGTTTCACACATCCATGATGATGAGGCTTCTCAGCTGCCTTCTTGAACTCAGGAGTCCTAGCTACTTGCTGGGCTGGTTAAAAGAACTTAGGTTGTTTTGGGTTTTTTTTTCTCCTTCATTAATAATTTCCATTGTGGATCTAGAGATGTAGCTCAATTATTAGAGTACTTGCCTAGCGTGCATGAAGCCCTTGGGTGTAATCCGCACCACTCAGGAGGTAGAGGCAAGAGGACTGTGCCGTAGATGAGCATGTGTTTGGGGTAGAGGAAGGTTGGGACCAGGTCAGCTGAAGCTGAGGCTGTGGCCAGTGCCTCTTGTTAGTTCTTCATGTCAGCATTGCTATAGAACAAGGTCTCATCCCACCCACCCCGTATGTGTCCCATGGGTGATAGATGTTAGTAAGCATGCAATCAATTAACAAAGCTATATTGAAGCCTTCTTAGAGCCTTTTATGTGTTAACGAACACAGCCCTTCTCCCAAACTGCCTTTAGTTGTCTGACTGTAGAACTGGTTTTTGTTGTTGTTGTTGTTGTTGTTGTTGTTGTTTTGTCTTGTTTTGGTTTTGGTTTTGGTTGGTTTTTGGTTTTTGGTTGTTTTTTTTTTTTTTTCCTCCTCTTAGGATTAAATTGTGGAAAGATGTTCTGGGTGTCAAAGGGAAGAAACCACTGATCAAGAAAAGGGAATCTAGGCAGAGCAACAGGTGGTTAGAGACTGTCTGGAGTAAGCTGATTTGTTTTGTTCCACTTCCCATGTCCTTGCATGGCCCAGTAGTCCCCCTTATCTGTGGAGACTCTATTCTGAAACACCAGTGGGTATCGGAAACCACGAATAGCACTGAGCCCTGTGAGATATGTACTGCGTCCTTCCTATATGACCTGTAGCATTACCAAAAAGTACTGGAGATAGTCTAGAGTAATTTTCGCAACACTTTGCATGTACTTGGGAGCCATTATTAAGTAAAATAAGAGTTCTTTAAACACAAGAGCTGTGATACTAGGTTTGATCTGATAACAGAAACTATTACCTGTGACTGACAGGTGGGCAGTATATGTACCATGAACACACAATTCATGTCCCAGTCAAGATTATATGACATGTTACCACACTTACTAGAGCTATGAAGTTTAAACTGGAGTTTTCTGCAATTTTTGCATAGTTAGGTAAAGGGGTTATTGTAGGTAGTTTGGGAAAATTTAGAATTAAACAAATAGAACAGCACACTGAAAAGCATGCCTAGTTAGCTGGGGCGTCCGTGTAATAAAGAATTGTCAACATTGTTTTTGTGAGTCTGTCCTCCAGAAGACAGACTGATGCCAAGTGAATATTAGATAAAGGCTGAAATATAAGGTTATCGGTCATTAGAATGCCCTGTCAGAGATTTGTGTGTTAGTCTCCACTCTGGTTAAATTCCTTTGTGCTCCACATGATGCAGGGGGCCCTGGGCCTTTAGTTCTTCGACGTCATGGTGAAGCTCTTCTCCCCAGGCTGCCCACTGTTCAGGATTTGCCCAGAATTGCTCAGAAGCCTCTCACCCAGGTGAATGAGTCATTTCCGTGAATCACTGTGTGTTTCTGTAACCATCAGTTCCAGCTCTGTCCCATCTTCCATCGACTTCCCTGGTGAACCTGCTGGTATTCCCACATGCCAGCTTTGCCACACAGGGCTCCCAGCATCCCCAGCTACTTCTGCTCATAAAACACCCGTGGCTCTCTTCTGTGACTCTTAAGAGTGACCTCCTTTGAGCACTGAAAGCTCTGCTTTTACCTGGCTATAAGATTCTCTGTTCATATGGATGGGGTGGAAGCTTGGATACCATAAGGGATGTGTGATATTCATAGTGAGAGCCTTTTGTGGTGGTTGGTTCATAGACTTTCATGTTAAAAGTGAGGTCAGTTTGATTTTAACGTTGACTAACTTCAGTGACACAGTGTGCTTTGAAAGCCTCAGGATTTGCCTTGTTTTTCTATAAGTAACGAGAATAAAGTAAGTCATGAAGTTCTGAGGTAAAAGTGTAGTTTTTCCGTACGGTGACATTAATTGCTGGAGATTTTGGTCAATAGCTTCCTAAGGGCCCTTTTTGCTCCTTTGAATATAGGAGTGTTGGGGTGGGAGCCGAGCCAAGCCTTTGTAGCTAAGTTAGAGAAATTTCTGTGTGCTTACTTGGCTGAGATGGAGGTTTAATAACCTTTAGCCCTGGAGATTTAAAATAACAACAACCAAGTCTCCGTGTGCAGTCCTGGCTGGCCTGGAACTCCCAGGGAGCCACCTGCCTCTGCCTCCTGAGTGCACCACCATGCTTAGCTAGAGGGTTTTTTGTTTTGTTTTGTTTCTTTAAAGCCTTGTAGATCCAACAGACTTTCGCATTGTCATTTCACCTAATGACTTCTTGTAGCAAATTATCTTAGAATTTTACATTTAGAAAGTCACGAAGCTCTTGAATTTTATTTTCCTAATTCAATAGGTATCAGTTTTCCTCAGTGAGTTCTCTGGAAACATGTTACATGTTTACTTCCCTCCTTTGTCACCGTCTCTCTTCACTGGTGTGGAAGGTTGGCTTGGACAGGAAGCTTCTCAGTAAATATGTAGACAACAGTCTCTGTTATACACGGTCATTAGAAACTAATCACGTCTTTATAGAGTTTCTCCACTCAGACTGGGGCTTGTATTGGAAGGCTCTCTGCCACTAATTTATAGTCATACCACAGAATAACACCAACTTTGTGAGTTACATGGCTGCTCTTTGTAGGCTAAAGGAGCTATTTATATGGATATTTATAGGATCTATATTTTAATTTTTTATTTTATTTCATTTATGTGTGTTTGTTTGTTTGTTTGTTTGCGGGGAGAGCACATGTGCCATGGTGTAATGTGGAGCTCAGAGGACAACTTATAGGAATTGTTCTCTCCTTCCAGTGTGTGGATTCTAGAGATTATGCTCAGGTCCTCAGGTTCAACAGCAAGTTCCCTTAGCCACAGAACATCTTGCCAGCCCAGAATCTATATATTTTGGTATATTTGCAATTAAAATTCAAATTATTAGAAAAAGAAATAACAAGCAACCGATAATGAGTTGCGATACTTTACCAATAATTGAACATTAATGGTTCTTAGGAGCCCACTCCTAAAAATATTCCTCCATTTGCCACTCTATAACTTCTTTATTGTGTGGCTGTGTGTGGATATAGTGTAGATGTGACTTGACACGTGTGTTTGTGCATGCTTGTGGCTGTGTGGACAGTGGCCAGAGGCTGACACTGTAATGTCTTCCTTGATGACTTCCCACCATTGGAGTTCCAAACCCAGGTCCTCCTGCTTGTTGACAGGCAAGCACTCTACTGACTGAGCCATCTCCCCAGCCCAGCTTTCTTATTTTCAAAGAGAAAATCAGCAAAGAAGTGTTTCACTAATAAAAATAATTACCAAGCAACTATCAAGTCCATTTTTAGCTTATATTTATTTGCTCAAATTTAAAGCCATTCCTAAATCTTTGACTATAGTTATCATCTCCATGTCAAGCAGCATTGCTTTACACACGCCAGGTGAATTATTTGCCTCTTGTTTGAATCTGTTACAGGTACTTACTGCAATAGTGTTTGTTTAAAGATTATCTGAAACTAAATCTGTCCAAGTAATAAGGAATATAGAGAAAGTGCCCATATATGACTCATGTTACCGTGATTTGTAGCAGCGTTAACTGTGTCCATGGCACCGCTTTGAGGGTGATGCCCTAGGCTCAATAACTTATGCCCTACTCTTCCTTTTCCCTTTAAAAGTTGGCTATTTTTGGAATAGCTTCTAAAGTTAATGGTTTGTATAATTCAAATGAAAATAAACACCTTTATTCCTAAGGACATGTGTGTCCTTTGTCTTGCATCAGCTCGTTTGAAGTTTTGGGGTAGGAAACAGTAATGATCTGGACAAAACTTTTGAGCAAACTGAGCTTAGAGCCCCAGCTTTTGGCTCTTGACATAATAATAATTTATTTGAAAGTCTTGTAGACCGGCTAACAGAGGATTGTGTAGATAATGTGCTCGTTAAAATGGTGCAGGCAGATGCTCTGAGATACACATTTGAGGAACTACTAAAGCTTGTACTTCTGTGTTGTTTTGGTCCCTGTCCTGGATCTCGTTCTGTAGACCAGGCTGGCCTCGAACTCACAGCGATCTGCCTGGCTCTGCCCCCCGAGTGCTGGGATTAAAAGCATGCACCACTGCTACCCAGCTTAAAGCTTATATTTCTAAGAGGCTTCTGAAGGGCAAAGGCCTTGCTTTCATTATTCTCACTTTTATCTTACTTCTAGCAAAATGCCAGCATGCAGTGGGCACCCAGCAGATGCGGATGAAGATGGGGGCACATGTGGCAAATTTTGGGGATGAAGCTGTGTGGGTGGCTCAAGCTGGGCTGTGCCATGGGTCAGGTCAGCTTTCTACAGTAATGTGTAATACCTAGCAAGAAAAGGTGGAAGTCATGGTGTTGCCAAATGAGTGAGATGGTGCCCTATCCTCTTGTTGCCATACCACAGTGCTTGAGTATGTGCACAGATGGTGGGCACCTTCCTCACAGGGGCCTGCCTTCCTCCAGCAGGCATTGTTCAAGCAATCTAGAAAGGACAAGGGGTCAGGGAGGGCCTTCCAGCAGAAGCAGGTCTTGTGCATCAGGGAGCTGGAAGATCATTATGGAGGCTGTAGTGGCCAGGTCTACCCAGCTAAGGTTCAGAGCACCAGGAAAGGGCATGGAGGGCTGGTACACCTCTACCAAGTCTAATTTTCTAGGTCTCCAAGTTAGTTGCCCTTAATCCAGAAGCTCAGCCTCCAGGAGAAAGATACTAGCCAGTGTCTGTATTCCCTTTGATGTCCCCAGTGAAGGACAGGTGTTATTCTGTTATAGTAGAGTACCTAGTTTCTCCTCACGACAGCATTTACATAGTGTTCTATAGTAGAGACTGAGGAAAAGGGTGGGTGTCCATAAGAGCCATGGGGCCTCGAAATTTCTGGCTAGCCTAGAAGACTTAAGCAGGTCCTAGGCAGAGATGTCAGCAGCAGAGCTCCAGGTGAGATCCTTTGCCTGGTCAGTACCAATGAGAGATGACTTCCACTCTTCCCCTCGTTTTGGAACCTACACTTGAGTTGTGTGGGGCTAGCAGGTCCTAAGCCCATCAGGCACAGCCGCAGGAGTAGAGCTAAAGCCTCCTGAGCAGAAATGGCTCACCCGTCTTTTTAAAGAAGAGTTGTTTCCAGCATTAGCCTGAAGCCTGGATCCTAACTATAACTTGACTGACACCAGTCACCTGTATTCTTGAGTCTAGTTTGCTAGCTGGCACAGCAGGAGTGAATTTGAATTGTAGATGTGTTGAGATACCAATCTGAGCCCCCAAAGTGGTTGACTAGGGCTGGAGCACCTGTTATCCCTGCCTGGTCATCTACAACCACCACCAGAACCAGGTAGATGCAGCTGGCCTGGAGGCTGGGTATACACATGCGTATACTGTGAGAAGGACTAGAATCCACTATAGGATTTGGGGCCAGGGGAGACTGCCTGGTGTCAAAAGAGAAGAGAATCTTGTTATAAATTGGTTTTGTTGGTAGGGGTGGGTGTTGCAGGGTAGTCTAGAGGAGGGTGGTGCTTCATTAAACTGTAAGACGTATATGCTCAGGAGCTTAGACCACCTTCTTTGACTGAAGTTAAGGAGCTATGGAGTGGTGTCTTGGTTAGGATTTGTATTGCTGTGAAAAGACACATTGACGATGACAACTCTTATAAAAGAAAACATTTAATAGAGGCTGGCTTACAGTTTCAGAGGTTCAATCCATTATCGTCATGGAGAGAAGGAAGCATGGTGGTATGCAGACAGACATTGTGCTGGAGAGGTAGCTGAGAGTTCTACATCTTGATCCTCAGGCAGCAGAAGGAGACTGTGTCACACTAGGTATAGCTTGAGTATATGAGACCTCAAAGCTCGCCCCTACAGTGACACACTCCTCCAACAAGGCCACACCTCCTAATAGTGCCACTCCCTGTGGGCCAAGCATTCAAACACGTGAGTCTATGGGGGCCATATCTATTGAAAGCACCACAGGGGGTTCAAGCATCAGAATGGCATGATTGATTTTGCATCTAAGGAAGGTGTTTTTGTCTGCAGGAATGGGAAAAGAAAATGCTAAAGGAAGTCAATCTGCTGTAGAAGCAGAAGATTCCAGAGAGGTATTGGTAGCTTAAGTCCAGGTTGTAGCCCTGAGTTAGAGAAAGAACAAGCTAGGGGGTTCTGGGGAGATGGAAATGACAGCAGGCTGGTAGCTTGGATTGTATAAGAGGTAGTATGGGCTTCTCTCAGAGGGGACTTGCAGCTGAGACCCAAATCCCAGCTAGCTTACATGCTGCCAGGCACTTGGGATGCCTCCCTTGGCTTGTCTGTCATTTTACTCCAGTTGCTGTTGACTTTGAAGTGTTATATTTCACTTGACTGAAGATAGTGTAGGGAGGCTTTTCCTAGTGTCCTCTGTGTACAAGGCCATGTCTTCCAGAGCTCTTTCCTATGATGTTGTGTCTTCCAAGAGAGCCACCTCTGTCTCACTTGAAGACTTTTTACTGTCTTGAGCCAGATTTCATTCAACTCTGTCTTGGTTCCTGCAGATGGAGGCTTGGGCTGAATGGGGGAAGAACCTTGAGAGAGGCATTGGTATTGAAACTTGAAAGTGCAATACCAGCAGTATTGGTGTAAGGGGCAAAGGAATGGCTGTCTTTAACTAACCCAGACTCAAGGGCCTGCCCTTGCCATTACCTGTACCTAAAGGCAGTTGTCCAATGGAGAGAGTGCTCTATCTTAGGCTTTTAGGGTTTGTGTCCCCCCCCCCCCGTGTGTGTGTGTGTGTGTGTGTGTGTGTGTGTGTGTGCTAATTATTTTTATTTTTGTTTTATGTATGTGTGTGTGCATGAATGTCACGCATGCAGGTATTCACAGAGTCCAGAAGAGGGCGTCAGATCCCTTGGAGCAGGAGTTAGTTACTGGCAGTTGTAAGCCACCCAGCTGATTGCTGGGAACTTCAGGTGCTCTGGAAAAGCAGCAAGTACTCTTAACTCCAGCCCTACTTACCTTATCTTGTTTACTTTGTGTAGGAGTGTGTGCATGTGTATGGGGGTGCTTGAGCACCTTGCCACAGCATGGAAGTCAGAGGACAGCATGCAGGAGGAGTTAGTTCTTTCCTACTGTGTGGATCCCAGGAGTTGAACTCAGGTTGTCAGGCTTAGTGTTGGGTTTCCAGTTACTTGTTGAGTCTTCTCTATGTATTTTAATATTGAGTACTGTGGTGTCACTAAAGCAGTAAATGTACACTCTAGAAAAGCCACAAGCTGTACCAATTTCTGGGGGGTGGGGGGTGGGGACAGAAGGAGGAGGAAGAGAAAGAGGAATAATCCTGTGATGTACGTAGCCAGAGAAGAAGCTTAGTGTATAACCAGGCATGTGTAGTAGTGATGACAGGTACCTGTCTATCCAAAAGCAGAGTCAGCACTGACCAGCTGTTAAGCATCTGTCTCTAGGCGCTTGATGTTTTGCTGTCACCCAACTGAGACCATGTTCCTTGTGGTCTTCATGCTCTGAGTCCATCCCTAGCAGGCTCCTTGCTTGCTCACTGCAGCCTTCGCAGCATGGGCAAAGTTAGAAGATGAGTAGGTTCTAGAAGCCTCTGTTCATCCTGGTGCCTGTTCTCATTATAGTGTTGCAGTGGGAATTTGCCGAGTAGATCTTCCATGCCTTCACCACACAGAAAGACCACTGCTGTGTGAGGCAATAGCTGTGCTAAGTGGCTGGGTGGTGGTGTCATTTCAGCGTATATACAGAGCAAAACGTCCCTTTCACCTTAGATCTGTAGTTTTGACAATTCATTTCGACAGTCTGGAGGGAAGAGTACACCTACCCCGTGTCAGTTCTCTCTTCTCTGTATCAGGTCCTTGCAGTCCCTCTCTGGGTTGTGGTGATGATGCCCCCTCACTTCCCCTCCTGCCGACTACCGGAAGGGCACCTGGTCACCCCTGGAAAGAATCTCCAGTGAGCTGACCAGGGCTGGGTGGATACTGAGCTTGCCCCCACTCCAGAGGCTGCTCTGAGTGGCTCTGCTTTTCCACCCCACCTCTGCCTTCATCCTGTGGTGTTTCTCCCCAACCCTGCTTTTCCCAATCTCCTGGTTCCCTGGAATTACATAATATTCCTGTTAGGATCAGTTCCTGTTTTGCTGGGGAGAGGAATTGTGACTGTTTCAGGGAAAGCCCCAAGGCTGGCTTCAGTAGAGGCTGCTGTGGCCAGTGCATGATCTCATAAGGGAAATGCAGCCCTCCACCGGCCTCTCTGTTCCTGTCTGAGTCAGCGCACAGATGGAGCTACCTTTGTATGTGGTGGCTCCCGAGACCTCCTTTCTTCTGTCTATCTACTGGTCTGTTATCCTCAGAGAGTTGTGGGCCCAGCACACTATGACAGGTCCAACAGCCAGGGACGACTTTCATTTGGGCTCCAGGGATCTCTCTTCCCCTGTGCCATCCGTCCAGACTCTGGTCACTGCTACAGAGGAGAGAGTAAGTCTCCATGTACACATCCCTCAACTTAACCAGTTTCCTTCCAGCTAGGCTTATACTCATCCTCATTGTTTTTGCTGTCACTGCACACCATGCACACCATAGCACTTTGTTGGTTTCTATAAAGATACAGACTCTTGGGAGAGGAGATTGCTCAGTGGTTAAAGTGCTTGCACATGCAAGCATAAAGACTGAATTTGAATTTCCAGAATCCGTGTAAATACAGGTGGGCATGGTCTGCCTGTGATTCCAGCTGCAGAAGGTGACCCCAGAGAAAGCTGGGTAGTGAGGAGGATTTCATGTTCTCCTCTTTTCTTTGGAATTTATTGTGAAGACTGTTAAGGTTCTTTGTCTTCAAGGATTCTGGGTTTTGTTGAGTTCATCTTCAGTGTCCTTTAATTTCATCACTTTTTGAAGAGACCCTGTGTGGAACCCTATAGCATAAGTTAACATCCTGCTGTATCCATTTTATCTTTAATTTCTTTTGTGTGGCTCTTCGCAATCTATAACTGAAAAAGTAATCGGAGATGGTGATAGTTAATAACTGGTATGATTTATTCTGGGGTGATAATGTCAGATAGAAAGTGTAAATAGGCTCAAAGTGTAAAGGCACTTGCTGCTAAGCCTGATGACCTGAGTTTGGTTCCTGGGATCCATGAGGTGGGAGGAGAAAACTAATTCCCTTCTTTTGACCTCTACCTGCTCACACATACACTCCCCCATACAAATAATAATAGAGATTTTTAAATTCCTTTTATAAAAATCAACAGTTAGGGAATGATTAAGTAAGTGTTGAGTTAAAACCTGTCTACTTTTGTCACCAATATACATATGTGTTGCCTCCTTCATCCCCACAATACATGCAAAATGATTGTTGCCTTGAGAGAGAATTCACTCCCACCATAGTCTTAAAAATGATCAGGCAGTAGAAAGGACTTACTGGCTCCTGAGTGCCGAGCTATGAGGGGGTAGAATCGGGACACTGAACCGGAGAGGCATCAGCAGTAGGGAGTTGGGGTGAAGGTTCTCTATCTAGCTTCAAGCCCTGGTCAACAGTTTGTTGCAGCTGGCTCTTGCTCACAGGTGGTACAGTCCAAAGTGTAATGGGGATGGAGGGCAGAGGCATAATTGGGCAGGGAGGGGAGGTGGCTGCAGTGGGGATAAGTCCTAGGCTGGCTCCACAGGAAGCTCTTCAGAACTTGCCAGGTACCTAGATGACCCTGGCCTTTGTGTCCGTGCAGTGGTTATCCACCTCGTCTGTCCCCAGGAATAGAAACTGGCCTGTGCCAGGGGTCTGTTCCCAGGACGATCTACCAGCTGAACAGTGTGAGCCCTGGTGAGTCAACCATCACCGAGGCAAGCTGGGAATACTCCTGTGGGAGCTGTGCTGTTTCCCACCTTTATCACACAGGTCCTGTGTTTACTGCTTCATCTTGCTAGTCATGGGGAATCCATGAATGTAATAATGGTAGGTACAGCCCAGAACTTCTGGAAGCCAGTACTGACATAATGAGTTTGGTGTGATTTCATGGCAATAAACCTAAACACTAAAGAAGAAAAAAAAAATTCATCACTTCAGAGGGTGTGGGACTCCTTCCTTACGGGAAGAGTGTGTGCAGTGCCCATGCCCACACACTGCACAACCACACTGCCCACGGTGGGCAGCACATGCTCACACCAGGTACTCCAGATGGTCTTTCAACATTGTTGGTCACTGTTGTGGAAAGCCTTTGTATTCAGGCTTTTCTTTTAACCTGAGTTTGGGGTTAAAGAACCTTTGCTCTAGAGGAAAAAACAGCTTCAACCCCAGCACATTGTTTAAACTGTCCCAATGGGATTGCTATTCTAAGACCAGATTGTAATTAGTACAGCAAATGTTTGTACACAAGCAGGCGTCAGTAAATTGCTCGCAGCTACCTGAAAGGCTTTCTTTTAAGTGATTTAAATAAACATTTCTCTCTGCCTTAGAATTCTTTGTGATTCAAGCAGTAATTAAGTCATTTAGCTGATTTATCACCTGGACACAGTTAGGTGGAGTCTAAGTGTCTTATATATGTTTGGGTTGTAAAGTAAGGAATTTCAATAAAAGAGACTTACTTGTTAATGTCCTTCTACAGAGTATTTTAGGACCAGCTTAAATTAGTAGGACCTCCTGAGTGTGGCTTTGTGCTTCTTGGTTCATATCAGTCTTTAAATTGTAATCTTACACAATTTCATTGGAACCAATTTATAACAACGAAAAAATTTGTTTACACTTGGTCTTTAACCTACAACTTCTTGTCAAGTTTTAGGTTGGAGGAAGCTCATAACTTGCTTCCTCTGAAAGATTTAAGTCCTATTTTATTAGTAACCAAAGGGCTGGTGGGTTTTCCGCTTACATTTCTGCTCCTTCCTATTGGGCAGACTGAGTGTCTAGAGAGTCCACCCTGAGTCAGGGTCTCCTGGAGCAACAGCCATCCCTGCCGAAGAGCACATGGTTGCTTTGAGCTGTCACCTGCTGCTCTTTGACATCGGAACATTTTTCTGTACACATTAGCAGCAGTGGCATCCAGCTGTGGTTATCGTCCTGAGTTGTGAAGGCCTTCTGTTATGTTTCTGGTTCTACAGCTTCATGAGGTGGAGCCTGGGTTTCACATGCCTGGCTTTGAAGCAGCGTGCGAACCTGAACTCCAAATCACTTCTACTGTTTGATGACAGGATCTTATTGTACAGCCTGCACTCCTGCCTCAGCCCTCCAAGTTTCGGAACTGGGATTATGGACGTGAGCTCTGTCCCCTCCCCACAATAGCTTTCTACCAAGTGCATGAGCTTAGATCCCACCGAGTTCAATGCATAAGATGCCATGGGATTCCTGTCCACAGCAGAAAAGCTGAACAGCCACTTAACGTGAGCCTGGGTACTAATGTCAGCAAGCTTTCCACAGGAAGGCTTGGCAGGAAGTGGCTGAGTGACGCTGGGAAGCAGTGGGTTAGTTTTCTTTCATGTCCTTGTATTGCTGAAACTTCTAAACAGAGTGTGCACTTTAGACCTGTGTAGGATTCTTACTCCTAAATTGTTAAAATGTTTTAGCATAAGAACCGTGCGCCCGGTTGCCTTAGGATACTTCCTTGTGATCTTTTAAGCAATTAGTCATTTCTAAAGTTCAGGAGACAGTATTCATTGAGTTACATCAGTGCTTTAGATTACATGAGCACCGTCACTCCCAGTGTTAGGAGAGCCAGGTGTGAGGATGGGGTAGAAGCTCAGCCTCCTGAGAGTTGGGTTCTGTGTGGATTCCGGTTACTTGGAATAGGATTAATCATGGTGCATGACACCTTAGCACCATCAGTCACCGGTTATTTCACACTTCATTTTAGTGGTCCTTATGTGGATTTAGAACCACCAGGGTGATATTTGGGATACTTCTTTTAAATTAATGAATAAACTCGGCTCTATGGGTTGACATTACAAGAGAGCCAAAACTGGGCTTGCTCTCTAGTCATGTGCATTTCAAACCACAGTGGAAGGTCTGGGCTGTGGGCAGTTTATGCAGTGTTTGTGGTCTTTTTATTTCTTCATTCTCCTGCTATTACCTTAATCATTTTCTTCTGGGCTAGTTTTCTCTCTGCATCTAGTTCTTCCTTTGACCTGACTCAAATGTTGTTCCTTGTCACACAGTAACCCTGTTAATGATGGATTGTTAAATGAGTGAGACACAGTCCCCACTTACAATCTGGGCAGGAAGTCCAAGGCACCCACTGTCAGCTGGAACAGAAGCCTGGAGTGTGACGTTGGAGGGCTCTGGGAGGTGTGTCACAGTGATGGACTTGCCTCACTAAGGCCAAGGAAGGCAGCAGCAATATGGAGTCTTCACGGTACTGGCCACCTGGAGAACCCCGTAGAGGAAAAGAATACCATACCAGCCAAGACATAGATCCTGAGAAAACGAGGTCTTGGGGAAATTTAGATGTGGCTGGGCCGTGGCCTGAGAGGGGCAAGTGCTGTGACATTTCTCACACGTGGTGCTTTGAAGCAGTCATCCTAGAAGCCAGCATTTTATCCATAAATACTATAGCAATAAAGTATGTTAAGAGATAACAACTCCCCGGGGTGATGGCTCAATTGATAAAGTACTTGTTTCGTAAGTGTGAGGACCTGAAACCATGTAACAAGCTGGGTGAATGCTGTAGTGCATGACTACAATCTCAGTGCTGGGCCAGTGAACAGAGGCAGGAGGCTCCTTGGGTGTTACTGGCCAGCTAGCCTGGCTTTCTTGGCAAGTTCCAAGGTCTGTCTCAACAAAAAGAAAGGTGGACAGTGTTCCTCTGCCTACATGCATGCTCACAAACACATGAAAAGATAAGGGACTTAAATCTGTGAGTCCATTAGCATTATTACACTGTACAGAAGTTGATAATAGTTGTATACGAACATCAGTCTCCAGTCTGACTCCATCTCTTTATAAATGTTCCTCCTTCAGGCTTGTAATCAACATTTCTCACATATCTGCTGTTAGAGTGGCCTGAGGCCTGGTCTCTATAGGAAAATAGGGCAAATCTTTTGCTCAGCTTTTTTGAGTTAACTTTCAGAATGATGAGGAGGTTCTTCTGTGTTCCTCAAAGGTAACTGGCAGATTTTCCATTTCTGGATCACTCGCACATTGGAATACATTTGATTTATATCAGCACATCTTAGTTATCATCTTTGCTAATGAGCAAACTTTCAGTCTTCACCTAATGAGAGCCTTCCAGGTTAGTTCCCAAGTACTTCCTTGCATTGTGAACAAGTTTCTGTTGGAGGTATGTAAAAAGTACAGCTGTGATGTTATGTAATAAATACATATATGGAGCAAATTGATTGTGATGGTGAAGCAAATGACCGTATCATCATTGCCCATAGTTAATTCGCCTCCTTCATGGCAAGAGCAGCTATGAACCACTTAGCAGAAGTCCTATCTGCATAATTCTTAACCTCCTGGTCCTCACAGTTATCTTCAACATCTCACAGTCTTCTCCTTTGGGCCTTTGGACCTTTGGACCTTCATTTCTCCCACGGCTGTTTCTGTGTATTAGTTTTTTTTGTTTTTTTTTTTAAGATGTTTTTATTTTTATGTATGAATGTTTGCTTGCATGTATGTATGTGCACCACGTGCATGTCTGGTGTCCATGGAGGCCAGAAAATGGCATCAGATCTCCCAGAACTAAAGTTGCAGATGGTGTGAGCTGCCATGTGGGTCCTGGGAACTGACCTTGGGCTCCCTGCAAGAGCAACAGGAGCTTTTAGCTGCTGAGTCATCTTTTCAGCTCCATATTAGCTTTTTTCAATTGTCAGTGAAGCTGTGGGTTGTTTTTATATCACAGTCATTGTGCATAATGTTGCAGTGAACATTGGAGTGCAGGTGTCCTGAGAAGAGACCTTTATTTCCTTCATGGATAGATTACTGGGTCACATGGTAGTGATTTTTACTATTTTTTTGTCTCCTCTCTGATGTTATCTCCTACTTTTTTAATAAGCACTATCCTGATAGATGCATGGTTTTGCAGCAGACTTGGGTTTGCATTTCCCTGATGATGAGTAATGCTGAATACGTTTTGTATGGGTGTTGCACGTTGGTCTTCAGAGAAACAGCTGTTTATATTTGCCCATTTTTATCAGGCGCTGTTTTCTTTCCATCGACTCATATGAACTTTACATTGCTAGTGCTTTCTTAGCATATGCATTGTTTGCAGTGTTTTCCCTCTTTGGAGGTTGGCTTTTTCTGTGCAAGAGGCTTTTAGTTTGTTAAAGTCCCATTTGTTTATTTTTGCTTTTATAACTTGAGTTTGGGATGCAGTGTCCAAGAAATCATTGTCAAAGCCAAAGTCAAAGCACTTTTCTTGTGTATTTTTTCCTACATTTTATGGTTTCTGGTTTTCTACTTAGACTTGTTTACCATTTTGAGTTGATGCTTATGTATTATAGAAGATGAGGGACCAGTTTCATTTCTTTGCATGAGGAAATCCAGCTTTCTGGATCCACTTATTAAACATAGACTAAATAATCAGTATGATATATCCCATTAACAGATGGGAAGACAGAAATTACATGATCATCTTGGTTGATGCAAAAAAAAAAAAAAAAAGTCTCACAGCCTTTCTTGATGGAAAGTTTCAATAGTTTAGGAATAGGAGAAAAATTCCTTGATATAAAAAAACAAAACAAAAAACCATTTACGAGCCAGACAGTGGTGGTGCGCGCCTTTAATCCCAGCACTCAGGAGGCAAAGGAAGATGGATTTCTATGAGTTTGAGGCCAGCCTGGTCTACAGAGTGAGCTCCATTACAGCCAGAGCTGTTACACAGAGAAATTCTGTCTCAAAAAACAAAACAAAACAAAGACTTACGAAAAACCTGTGGCTAACAGAACAGTCAGCAGGAGGCACAGAAAGCCTTTCCCCTAAACAATAGTTCTCAACCTTCCTAATGCTGCGACCCTTTAATACAGTCCTCATGTTGTAGTGATCCCCAACTATAAAGTTATTTCATTGCTATTTCATAACTGTAATTTTACTCTAGTGCTATGAATTGTAATGTGAATGTCTGTGTTTTCTGATGGTCTTAGGCAGCTCTGGTGAAAGGGTCCCTTTGGGAGTCAAACCCACAGTGTGAGAGCCACTGCTCTAAGATCTGGTGCAGGCACTGGTGCCCATTCACCCTCACCACACCCATTCGGCATAGTGCTGGAAATACTGTCAAGTGTAATCAGACAAGAGAAAAAATTGAAATGAAATGTTTAAACTGAAAGAGACATAAAATTATCTCACTAAACAATTACTGAAATAAAAGATTTCAGTAAAGTTGCAGAATCATTATGGAATTTTATGGTGTTTGTGTATGAAACTAGCAACTTGAGTACTTTTGATAGTCGGTAAGTGGTATTTGGTAGCTTCCTTCCACTCTGACCTAAGATTTTACAGGCCAGTCCTATGCATATGCTGACCCAGACTGAGCCACTTATTTCTCACAGGTTCCTGAAATGATGTTTGGAGACCACAGTTTAGGGGTTAGGGTTGTTCATTTGTTCCTAGATCATTGTTTCTACTTCTTGTCATACGACTAGAACTTTGTTTGGTTTAGAATGAAATAAGAGTTTGTCATCCATCAGCCTGCCCGTTCAGATTTAGGACTCAAGGACTTGTGCTTAGTCATCTTTTATCTTTACTCACACATTGCAGTGCCATATAACGGACAAATCCCTCCCTTATTCCCCATCCCATGTACGATGTCACAGAATACCACAAAAGTGGAAAAGCAAATGATGGATTGCAAGGTTAGCTGTGCACTCCTTGACCTTAGAGAGCACCTTGTTGGGTGTGTACAAATCGCTGTTCTAAAGTCATTTAGAATCTTTGTGTGTAGCATTCAGCCAGCTGATTGCAGAATCAAGTTTGCTTCATTTTATTTTTAAGAATTGTTTAATCAAATCTGTTGTATATATTTTTCAGCCTCCTACACGATGTTCTCTAGTTTGGAGGTGTTGTAGACTGAGGGGAAGGAGCCCCTAGATCTTCGCCATAGCTGTCTGGTTGGAGTGAACAGCACCTGCTGCCTGCTCCGGGTTCTAAGATGTGGTTGAACTCTAGGCAGCCTGCTTGACATGCTGACTCATGCTGCCTTCCATTCCAGGGGAAGAGCGGTTTTCCAGCTAAGCTAGGGAGCAGGTATTCCCATTTTAGCACTGGGGTGACTGGGGAAGCACTCACCTCTGCCCACAGCTTTCCCGCAGCTGGCAGTGTGCAACACCAGGTCTTCACTGCTGTTTTTCTGTATGGTGTATTATTCTTGAGTGAGAACCTGCCCCTGTGGACAGAACAGGAAAATCTAAGATTTAGCAACAATGCGTAATCAAGAGAATCACCCAGCTTATGCTTATTTCCTGCTCAGATTCTTCCCCATCAGCTGTGGTTGCCCCTTGGTCTCGCCTCAGAAAGGTCTAGATCCCAAGAGTGTGCTCTTTGGTGTCACAAGCACGACATGTTACAGATCAGCAGCAACAGCCTTCTGTGTTCAGTGCCCCATGGCCTCACTTGTTCCTTTTCAACACGGGACTGGAATTGTCAGCCCTGTGTAAGTGGGTGCTGGCCTAAGAAAGCAAGACTGGGGTAGGGAGGCTGACAGGCATATGGAAGGCATTGGCTTCACAGCCAACACTTTACAGGCACTGGCCTAAGGACCCCCAGTGGACTGGCCCTGTGCTACGTGCCCAGGAGCTGGTAGCACAGGGCTGTGGCAGGGTTGTAAGCAGGGAAAGCAGAGCTTCATTCTACCCAGACAGGAAGTTATGAAAACTCATGTCTGTTGCTGTACTTTAACAAGCAGATGCAATATCTATGTGTCTAAACAGAGAAAAGGGCAATTTCGTTTGAGCCAAACTATTTTAAGATAAAGGAAAAACTTTCTCTTAGCTCATTGCACACCCCTCCCTACCTTGATCCTCATCCCAAGCTCTGGGAGCCCAGGCCTCCCGCGCTAACTCAGCTCGGTGCCTGTCATGTTGCTGTCTGCTCTGGAAAGTCGCAGGAAGGGCTGATAAGGAGCTGAGGACAGAAATCTCAGCTCTTATCTCTCCCTCGCACACGGCTCAGTCCTTTTCCTGTCCTCAGACGGGACATAAACGGCCATCTCCTGGCAGCCAGGACTTCAAACAGGATTGGGCTGGCCTCACTCTGGAGGAGCCAAGGAGGAGAAAGTGGGCTGCAGCTGTCTGCACAGTTGTTCGGTACCACTGAAAGAGTGAGCTGCCTTCCTGGTGTGCACATGTAGCTTTTTCCCAAGACCCTCTAGAGAGGCGAGCAGGAGCAGCGAGAGTTGAGGAGGTTCTGCCAGGCCCCCGGGCTGTAGGTCAAGGGCTGCTTTGTTTGGTTAGAGCTTTGCCAGGACACAGGTTGGGCCTGAAAGGATTAGATTGAGTTTGGGTTTGTTGACAAGTCAAGCCGCTGTTTTTAAGGGCTCTCATGAAAATAAGAAATTGACACCCAGATGGCCTGCTTGAGGGAGCAGAAGAGTGATAATACCAGCTCCTGTGCCTTCTGTTTACCTCCCGGGAAAGTGCCAGTGACATTCTCTGCTAGGTTTCAGCCCATGGCATCATAAAAATAGGGTGATGAGGAGTCATCCTTTGACTTAGAGTGTGGGAAAGGCTAGCAGAGAGGACATGCTCCTTGCACTACCATCTGACGGGAGCAGGGAGAACTTGGCCATCACTGTCCTCCCTGCAGGCCAGCCTTGAGTCCCTCCTCCCTTACCAGTCTCAGTGGGTGCCTCAAAGATGGGTTTGCAGCTTGAGACTTAGGTGTTGGGGAGTCAAGAGTTGATATGTGCCACTGCCGTTGGAAGAAGTGATTGCAGTTTTGATGGACAACTGCATAAAGTTCAAAAGTTCAGATTGTATAAGCTTCAAGGTTGTATATATTATCTAAAAGTAACAATCCAGACTTATTCTTGAAAGCCTGGTAAATACTTGTTGCTGATGGCTGTGAAATAGTCAGGCTATCAAGCTTGGCTGCTCTTTTCCTGATGTGTTCCGATTGTGTTCCATGGAGCCCTAGGAGCTCTGGGACTTTCAGGAAGGGAAGGGAGCTAGTCACGGCTTGGTGTGAACCTACCTGAGACCAACTCTGAGGCACTGCAGTTAGAATATCAATTCATTTTTAGAATTTTTTTCCTGCCACATTTACTCCTAAGAATGTATCTTTAAATGATTCTCTAGACGGACTTGTATAGAATTTAAAAGAGTCTATGAAGGTTGTAGCCTTAAATAATATACAAGAAATGAGAAGGAGCTTGTATCTTCAATTTTATTATCTTAAATTAACTTACTTCTCTTGAATATAACCCTGACTAATTATGTCCAATAAATAAAAATGTTATACTCTACAAAGATCTTTTCTTTCAAGATCCTGCTCTCTAAAGAATCTGACATCTTAATGAGTCCTAATACTTTATATCCTAATTTTAAAGTATTTTAAAAACAATCCTAAAGTCTTTTTAAACTACTTTGCTTTTTAGAAAAAGGTACCCAAATTGGAGGTGTCAAGATTCCTGAGTGATTTTTTTCAATCTCCTGTAGAGGAGAAATGGGGGAGTCGTGCTCCCTGGAAGCCTCTGCTTCAGAGATGGGAGCCCTCCATGGCTGTGTAGTGGAAGCTATGTGTCCTGCTTCTGGAGAGCAGGGGGAGAGCCAGTTGACCCAGAATTAGAAAGACAGTCAATTTGGATTATTTTTAGACTTCACTCAAAGACATTGGTGCCTATGTCACATTGATCATTTCTGCTCTGGAGGAGCCTCGTTTATCTTGTGGTGGCCAGTGTATGATGAGAGGGTGTCACGTGAGTTACTGTAGCTTCCAAGCCTGAGGACCTTCCAGGGAAGCTGGAAGCTGCTCTATTCTTTCCTCTCTTTTCCCCAGAGGTAGCATGACTTGTCAGTGATTCTGATGTCATCACTTGAAAAGTTGTTGCCATGGAGAATGGTCCTTCTAAAACATGTTTTTGTTGGCTTTTCCTAATGAGAGGTAGCTTAGGCAGCTGCCAGGCAAGTGGACAAAGAAGGAAAGAAAGGCATGCACAGCTTTGTTAACACTGGCATCACGTGAGGAACTTGGCCTGCGGAAAGTGAGTTGCCGTGTGCTTCCATTCCTGCTGCCTCATGGAAAGTCATTTGTCTGTGTATGAATTCCAAGAGAAACCCAATGCCTAACTCAGAAGAAACCTCTGCATGCTCCCAGGATCACCAAGCGTTCTCTTTCATGGCAGATCTCTTCATTTTCCTGAAATACTGTCCTCTGCTCTCTCCATTTACAGGCCCAGTTCTGCAAGGTTAGCCTTTTTCTTTAGCAAAAGACTGAGCCCTACAGCTGAAGCCCTATTGTATGCAGCAGTCCCCCATTGCCCAAGGTGCATGTGTGCTGAGACCTTAGATGTGCCCGCAGCCTTGGATATAAGGAGTCATTCTTATTGCCTGAAGTGCTGCAGAAAACTACCAAGAATTTTTTTCTTCATAATCACAATTTTGGTAGAAGATTCCTTTTGACTATAGACCTTAGCATCCCCAGCATATGCTTCACCTTCTTCCCTAGGAACCTGTGCCTTTCACCTAAAGGATGTACTGTACAATTTGGGCATATTCAAGTTGCCAGCATTGCTGCTCTTATGCCTTAGACTTTAAAGTTCAGAGAATTCTTAGGGAAACAGGGGGGCTGGGGATGTTGCTCAGGTGCTAGAGTGCTTGTCTAGCATGCACAGTGCCCTGGGTTCCACCCCACCACCACCACCACATAAACCAGACATTGTAGTACACACCTGTAATCACAGCACTCAGAAGGTGGAGGCAGGAGTGGCAGAAGTTCAAGGTCATCCTCTGTTGCACTGGGAGTGATGCCAACCTAGACTACGTGAGATCTTATCCAAAAAAGAAGAAAGTGAAGAGGAAAAGGAGGCGGAGGAAAGGAAAACGGGGATGCTTGAATACAGTACTGTAGCACCACGAAGTCTGATCACACAGGCAGCTGCTAATGACTAAAGTGCAGCTGGCACATGCAGTGTAGATTCACTGGACAAAGGATGACTCAGGTTCTACTCAGATGGACAGCGTTTCGTTGCACTGACTCAGAATGGCAGACAATTACTAGAATTCTCCACTTAGCTTATATTCTGAAATTTTAGCAGAATACGTAGACTAGGCAGTTTACAAAGAACAAAGATTTATTTCTTAGAGTGTTAGAGGCTGGGGATTTTGATAGCAAGGTACCAGTGTCTGATGAGGGCCTTCCTACTATGTCTGGAAGGCATCACATAGTAACAAACCCGTGAGTGAGCTCATATGTCTTATTGTTCTCGGAAAGCCACTCACCCCAGGCTGGGGCCCATCACTACCTCCTGCAATTACCTCCCAAAGGCTCTGCTTTTGAATATTCTTCACCTGTGATTTTTAGGGTTTAGTTTCCAACATGTGAATTTTCAGAGAACATGTTCAAACCTTAACACCAAAGAGAAGCCAAGGATAAATCGGACTCTGTGTGTGTGTGTGTGTGTGTGTGTGTGTGTGTGTGTGTGTGTGTGTGTGTGTGTTATTAAAAAGCATCTAGTGTTCCCAAAAGCTGTCAGTACAGTGGCCACAAAAGCAGATTGTATTTTAAAATGTATCCATTAGGCAGATATTTACTTAGCACCTTTGACAAGTACTTGTATAACTAAAGAGAAAACATTTCCACAGACATTTTACTGAGGAAATTCAAGCTTTATGGTCACTTACTTCATGTAGTTTCACATGCCATGAAATATTCTTTGTTTGGTTCTCTCATCTTACTTCTAAGAAATGTGAAAATAAATCTACTTAGGATGTGAACATGTAGGCCCACAGCATTAGTTTCTCAGTCCCTGTTTTAGGGACCCCCTTCGTGGAATCTCTGCACAGTGGGCATTGTACAGGTGACTGGGTTCTGTATATCTTTGCACACATGCACACGCATCGTTCCTATTGAGTTGTGGCACATTTACATTCTATTAATGGCAGCCCTGAGTTCTCATTGCTTCACATCAAAACGTCTTCCGTCAGTGAGGCTTTCCTTCTCTTGTGATTCCCTTATGTACTCACTAATGTTGAAAGTGGTTGTGTATCCTAGGCAAATTCCTAAAGCTAGTTACAGCTGACACTTTACGTGTTTAGCCTAATTCCAAATGTAAGTGATAGATGTCACCCCCCAAAGTACAGGATTTTATGCCTGAGCAAGCTTTGTAAGTACAAAGTAACTCTGGCTGTAAGTCATTACAGACTCTCCGTTACACAGAGGCCACAATGGGATGGGGAAACCACGGAGGTGCCCCAGAAACTTAGTGCCGCCTTCTACCTGAGGCTTCGAACTACTGCCTCTCCGACCCCTTGGTCGCAGGCCAGGGGCTGTGAGGGAACTTCATTTGCTGTTGGACCAACCTCTCAAAGAGCTATCCTCCTTTCCTGGGCTTTCCTGGGCTCTAGAATCTCTTGCTGTCCACTCCATCAAGAACAGTGAGTCCAGGTAGGCCATTGATGTGTCCAGCTAATCCCATAGGAAGTGTGACAGTTCCCATACCGCTGGGCTTTCCTCAGTTGACTTTGCCCCTGGAAAGTGACAATGGTAACGTGGAATAATGGACCACTGGGAGAAACACTCAGGTTATTTAACTTAGGTCTGTATATTGCTAAGGGTCGTAGTAATTGATTGACTGCACCAGACAGAATTTTTGTTCTTGCAAGCAGTGCTTATCATAAGGTGGGGTTTTGAATGAGAGAATGGCTGTGTTTGGTCGGGAAGACAGGGCTCTGCAAGTGCTGGTCCCTTTTGCTTCCTGCCCTCCTGCGCCCCTTGCTGACACCAACCTGCCCAACAGGTGTGTGGGTGGTGGCAGTCACCTCTGCAGTCTGTTTTATCTGACACTTTTGTTGAACACTCTCCAAGTCTGTCTCATTAGAAAGTATGCAGAATATAAGTAGGATAAAAATGGTCCCTGCCCTCAGAAGACTTAGAATTCCTTAAGATGATGTTTGCAAAGCAAAACAAAAAGTAAAAGCAACTAGTTGCTGATGTAGGTAGCAAACAAGAGGATAGTTCTGCAGGGTCAGGCTTGCTGAAGGCTTGCACAGGATCTTCAGAGAAGTTGCTGTAGTTACTTTTGTCTTGTTGCTTGAACAAAATTCCAGAAGAAAAGGGCAGTTTCAGGGCAGGTTTGTTTTACAGGGGATGCGGTCCATGCAGCAGGGAATGCGGTCCATGCAGCAGGGAATGCGGTCCATGCAGCAGGGAAGGTGCATGGTACAACAGGCAGCAGCTGGTCACACTGCCCCTAGGATCAGGAAGCAGAGTGATGGATGTTTGTGCTTGGCTCGTTTTCTCCCCTTTATTAAATCTGGAACCCCCAACCCAAAGATTAGTACCACCCACATTTAGAGTGGCTCTCCCCACCTCAGGTAACCTCATCTAGATGTTCCTTCAGAGATACTGGTGTACATTTGTTTCTGTGGTGATTCTAGGTCCCATCACTGAAGTGAGTATGTGGCTGTGAGGGAATCTAAAAGGAGGCTCTAAGTTCTGTGAGGGCAGAGACCATTCCTAGGGCCTGGAGCAGGTCCCTGAATCAGTTCATTCTGTCCGTCTGTTGGGAGCTGTGAAGGCTACATGCCATACATTGGGTCTCAGCATTGCCTTTATGCTGCCCAGTCACACAGTCACTTCATAGCTGGTTTATCTGTCTGTAATGAATGGGTGTGGTGTCTGCCTCCAGTGCTCCACTGCAACCTCATTTGCGTTGGTCAGAACTGTTGTGTTGGAGAGTCTGGAAAACATGCAGAGTGTTCTGAGTCTACAGACTGTTTTCTTGCTGAGCTTCTTTAATTTTCCACAGACTAATCCAGTACACGCTGGTGACAGACAGGCTGTCGTAGAAGCAAGAGTTGGTTCATCATGAACAATAGCAGTGAAGCTAACAGCCCACTTGCTAAGTCTGTTGCCTTTGGGTGTCTGTTCCCCTTGAGCTCTGGGTGTCTGCATTTTCTTATAGTGAGAAATCTCATTGGAGGACTACTATTGTACATGACTTCTGTGTCTTAATGTGCAAGGCAGAAAGCTTCCGTCCTCCTGTTGCTAAGATAAGCAGTGATATGTGAAAAAAGTTGGTGAGTTGAAAAGTTTGCCTCTGACAGCACCCATCCCTGCACAGCAGTGTCTGGAGTACTCAGATGACGTTTGTCCAGGACATCACCTCTAAACACCTCCCTAAGACCCTCCCTCTCAACCTGCTTGCTTTCCCTGCCCCAGAGAAGCTGACTATTCTTCTGAGAGTGTGAACGAGAAACCTCTCTGAGGCATTTTCCTGGCAATCCATCTTGTGTACATGTTTGAGAGGTATAAGAGCAGAGTTCTCTGTAGCCCAGTAGAGTTTCTGCAGAGGCTCCTGAGTCCCCGAGGCTCTAGACTGGGTACCTGTTCTAGGAATGACAGCACACTGGTGCACATTCTCTTCAGGTCTGGGCTAAAGACAGTGGTGGCGTGCAGTTCCTGCCTTAGGAGATCATGTCAGGGTCACCTTTCCTTCCCATCACTGTCCTTGCTTTGATTATTGTAAATGGAGTCTTCGTGTGGTATTTGTGGCAGACTCTGTGCACCCTCCAAGCATACTAACATGGAGTAGACAACCCTGCAGATGCCCAAGTGGGGATTGGACGTCTAAGATAGTCAGACTTCAGCCCAATATGTGACTTTAGCACTTAAGAGGCTGAGGCAGGAGGATTGAATTGATAGCCAACCTGGGCTACACAGCAAGTTTGAGGCCAGCCTGAGCAAGACCCAGTATTAAGGGGGGGGGGGGGCGGGAATTTTGTAAATGAAATTCACGTGCTAATTTGACAAATTACAAAACTCTTAAGCCTGGTTTCAGGGCATTTCTTTCTTTCTTTCTTTCTTTCTTTCTTTCTTTCTTTCTTTCTTTCTTTCTTACTTTTTTTTTAAAGATTTATTTATTTATTATGTATACAGTATTCTGCCTGCGTGTGTCCCTGTAGGCCAGAAGAGGGCACCAGATCTCATTACAAGTGGTTGTGAGCCACCATGTGGTTGCTGGGAATTGAACTCAGGACCTCTGGAAGAGCAGTTGGTGCTCTTAACCACTGAGCCATCTCTCCAGCCCCAGGGCATTTCTTAAAAATTATTATTTATGTGAACTATAAACTAGATAATACAAGTTTTCCTGTTTTCTTTAAAAACGAATGTTTTGTTTTGTTTTTCGATATTAAGCTGCCACCTTGGTTAATCTGTGTCCTCAGAACTGAGCTTGGACCTTTGACATGGATTATTCAGCAGTAGATATACTTTAGTGTCGGTGCTGAGAGTCTATAATGCCAGTTAGAAGTCACAGTGCCATGGGGGGAGCAAGGGCTCTGCACCCCACAGCATGGCTACAGATCCCACTCCCTCCGCGTCTGCAGATGAGGTGCCTGTGCTTCAAATCTCACCTTGGGATCCTGTAATGGAGAGCGTTTCTGTCCTCATCATGTCATGAGCCACCACGTGCTAAGTGCCTGCCGCACTGATGGTGGCTGCCCTCTTCAGTTCAGCTGGGTGTGGGCACTTTGGCTACAATTTCCTCGTGTGACTCAGTGTAACAATCCCACAGAGTTCTTCTGTCCTTAAATTCTCAACTCAGTAAAGTGGGAAGCAGGTCCCCCTGAATTGTCGGCTCTGATCCACAGCACATTATGGATTGGGTAGAAATGAGACCCTTGTTATCCTTGGGAAAGCCCGTCATTAGGGTGTGTGTTTGCTTTTTAAACACACACTGTACTCAGCACTCTAAACGAAGTGAGAAAACCAGAGACTTTCTGTGAATAGCCAGCTTACCCAGGAACCTGCTTCATGCAGTATCTCAAAAACTTCAAAAAGACATAGAAAATGTCAGGCATTTGCACTGGTCTCTGTGTCCGCGTTTCTTCTTAGTAGTGAATGAAATGGAAGGTGGTTCAGTGTGGGGAGAGTGTTAATTCTGTTGTCATCCCCTGCCCTCTCCCTAAGCCCTTTCTTTAGAAAGTCCCCATATTATAGGAGGCCATCTTTTTCTGGTCATGTGCACTTATATATGACATGGCCCTGCAGAAAGCTGGGGGTACACACACACTCCCACCTTTTCCCTCCCTGGGTCCAGGAGAAAGTCTATATGTCTCCCTGCATTTGTCTTTACTTCTGGTAAAGCTTAGGGTGTTAGAGTGGGACCTTGGGAATCTGCACTGCAACTCAAGTGCTGATCACTAGTTCCAGAAGCCCCACTTTCCCACCACAACCTGCCCTTTGAGAACAAACCTTCAGGGATTCAAAGGATTACTAATTCAGGGGTACAAATTTCCAAGCTGTGGCTCCTCAAAGGGAACCTCAGAAGTAATCGTAGGACTGTAGGCCCCCAGCTTCTTGCCTCTTCATAGAAAGTGAAGCTTTGGGATTATTTTCCCCCAAGTTTAAAATAGATTTGTGAGTATCTACATAGCACCATTCCTTCCTGGGCATTCTTGCTTTCTCAGGAGTAAATGGCATCAGGCTCTTACAGCCCTCTGAGGGCAGTACTTCAGGAGGAGTGCATCTCTGAGCTGCACTAAGATGCCCTTAGTACTGCCCTGGCTTGATCTGTTGGTCAGAATGAGTTTGCTGTGAACTCCCTGGTTCTGATGAGGCCTTCACCAGACCCCAGTGCTCTGCACAGAGCAGCTGTCAGAAAGCAGAGGGACCTTAGAACTCACCTTCACCTACCTATTGGGTTAGTGTTAGATTAGTGCCTGAGACCTCCAACAGGTCTTTTTAAGGAAGATTTCCTGAAGTCTTGAGCTTCAGTCAGATGTTTGACCAAATTATTAGTTAGTCATTGCTCCCATTGTGGTATTCATACAGAACCCAAATTATTTTACTAGTTTTTAAAACACCACTATAAAACTAAGATATTCTCAAAGTTTACAATGTAATGAAAGTCACATTTAAGTATGGTGGGTTTTCTTTGAGGTTGTATCATGTATTTAATGGAAATGTAAGAAGACACAAATTTTTGTTTTTAAATGCTTTCTTGAAAAGGTAACTTTTGCTTTGAAATTAGACCAGATTTGAAAATATTCATTTTCTTATAAAGGTATATATGTTTTTATGTTTTACAGAACCAAGGTTATAATCAGTAGTAAAACTGGTTTCCAATTGCCAATGTAGAATGGAGTCCTGAGCATCGATCCCTCAGGAGTCAGATTGGCAGCCTATCAAAAGCCTTACTAAAGGATAGATCTCCCATGTTGAGGGGAAGTGACTCTCCCCACAGCTCTCCTCACAGACTCTGTCACTCATCACTTCTCTTCTGCCCTGCTGAGCTGAGTGGTGTGCCTGAGTTTCAGTGCCTCCCCACCATAGGAATTGCTTAGGACCATACTTCCTGGGGATTAGAGACCCAGGAGATTGAGTAAGTGACTCAGAAACGGTCTTGTGTTTCCTAATAACTAAGGATGATTAATACCGGCAGCCAGTTCCTGCTATATTAAACCACTGAAAACAGGAATTCTAAAGGTAGTAAGTAAAGGAACAAGGAGGAGCCATAGGCTATATGACCTGAGCATTAGTCCCAAACACACAGACTCAAAGAAGAGCAGCTCACACCCGGCAGGCAGCCATCAATGAGACCTCTGTTACATTAGTGGGCTACCTTCCCAGTGCCCATGTCTATGCATGGCTCTGGGTGTGTGCACTTACATGGGAGGCAAGATCTTTCTTGTCCATCTGCCTGGCATTGGCAAATAAATACCAAAAGCCTTAAGAAGGTGTTTCATTCTGTCATGCAGAATTCCAGTCCTCACTCAACATTTGAGGAACAAAAAGACTAAGTGACCTGGTTTTGGAGTCCTAAGACAGCTAATTTTTATTTTTTTCAATATGACCTGATGAGATACCAGCAAAATTTTCTGACTGACAGGTGTGTTTGTGTGTGCGCGCACAAGTACATCATGACCTTTAGGGTCAAAGAGCTCTTTCACAGGGGGTCACCAAGACCATCAGAAAACACAGCTAATTACATCATGATTAATACCGGCAGTCATGATTCATAACAGTAACAAAATTACAATTATGAAGTAGCAATGAAAATAATTTTATGGTTTTATCACCACAACATGAGGAACTGTATTAAAGGGTCGCAGCATTAAGAAGGTTGAGAACCACTCCTCTAAGAGAATAGGTCAGTTCTTTTGTGTATGTCTTCCTCAGTAGCTCTCCACGGTAGTTTTCTGAAGCAGGATCCCTCATTGAACCTAGAGCTCACTGATTCCATGATCTGCCTGTCTCGACGTCCCCATCTGGAATTCCATGTGCACTCGATTGCCTGGTTCTTTAAGTTGGCTCTAGGGACTGAACTAAGGTTCTCATGCTTGTGCAGCAAGCACTTAGCAACGGAGCTATTTTCCCACCACTCTGGAGGATATCTAAATTTCCCCACTCACCTCACTCATTCTACATTTTATTGTTTAAATTTCAAAATTGACTTCATGATTTTGTTTTTGATCCAAGGGCTAGAGAACATACAGCCAGTGTTGATTTGATATGCATTTGATTTGATGCCTTTTGATGAGAACTCTGACTGCAGTGGCTACTCAAGGCCCAGTTGTAATTCAATAGAATGTTGATTCTGCTGGATTTCAAACAGAGAACTATTATTTCAGTTCCACTGAAGTTTCTGAGGGCTACTGTATCAGGAAAGTTCAGAGTTCAATATGTGCTACTTTATAATTAAGAGAGCTGCACTAGCAGAACATGGCCAGCCACATGGACCCTATACACACTGTGTCAGAGTTTCTAGATCAGCCCAGAAGAACCTACAGAGTCACAGAGCTCTGGAACATTCATGTCTCTGGTGTCTGCAGGAAACTCTAGGTTTAATCATCATTTATGTGTTGTTTGCTCACAAATCAGTGAGGCCACTTGCCAGATGAGGAATATCCGGCCTTCTTCCCACATGGTTCTCTGTCAGTGTCACCCAATTGTTCTGGGCTCAGCAACTCAGGGCCAGCATTAGCGGCTCCATGTGGCTCTTCCTGGCTGCTGCATGGGATGAATGAGTGATGCTAATCACTTTCCCTCTTCTCCTCCAGGATGACTGCAGCACCTCCACTGCAGATGAGGTGGACACCTCCGTGACCACAACCACAACCAGTGCCTTCACCATCCAGGAGTATTTTGCCAAGAGGATGGCCCAGTTAAAGAGCAAGCCACAAGCCTCGATTCCAGGGCCTGACATTTCAGAGACCTCTGTTGAATGGAAAAAGGGGAAGAAAAAACCCAAAGAGGCAGCAGGCACAGATGTGGAGAACTCTCCCCAGCCCAAGGCCAAGCGACATAAAAAGAAAAAGCATGCAGAAGTGGAGATGGAGCCTGTAGGCAAGAAGAGAGACCGAACCAAGCTGCAGTCTGGAGGCCCCAGTGGGGATGAGTGTTCCGATGCCTCTGCCGGAGCTGCAGAAGATTGTGTACAACCACCCGACAGCCAGGATGATGCCCCAAAGTCCAAGAAGAGAAAGGCAAAGAAAAAGTCGCAAAAGCCAGGAGGGGTAGCAGTAGATTCTACACCAGACAAGGCACTTGTGAAAAAGAAAAGGAAAGCTTCCAGATGACCTCTCACTAGCCAGGGCCTCTGACCTGTCAGCACACTGCGGGGCAACCACTCTGGCCTGAAGTCAGAGCACGGTGAACCCAGGCAGCTCAGCTTCTTCACCATGCCCACAGGTTGCCAGCTCTCACCTGCTCACCACATTTCCCCCAGTCACCTTCCTGAGAGAACTGATTTGAATGTTCTAGATCATGACTTTTCAATAAATAAAATAAATTTCAGTAAACAAATAGATTCTTTCTTATACACTGAGCCTTTCACACGAGTGTTTATTCACATCCATACAAATATAGGGGGGGTGTGTATGTGTGTGAATGCGCACACGCGAATGAGTGTGTGGGTTTGCTCTGGTTTCCTTCAGTAACTGACTGGTGCTTCCTTCTGAAGGACTTAGTCTAATTAAGGGATTAAGAGGCAGTGACTTGGATGCAGATGGTTCCTTTTGTTCTGCAGCCAGCCATACATTTCTGCCAAGTGGGAATTACATGACTGCATTCCCCAGTGAGGGTTTTGCTGTGCTGTGCTTCAGTGTTGGTGGGTGGATGTTTCTCCTGCTGAGTGCTGGCCACCGGGATCCCAGGCCCCCCTCGGTGACAGCACCAGCTGGGGACAGTGAGTGCCTAGCTTTCATAGGTCACCAGGGGTTCCTGAACTAGGTGTAGTCAGACTTACTTCTGTTTCGTGTTCCTTGAATGAATCCCCTGCGATGAGCGTGTTTGTGTATAGTGATCAGGAGGTCCCCAGGAAGTTCAAAGAATGGAGACGCTAAGGCATGAAGCTGATTGTCCTCTTGAGGGCAGGCTCTGCATTAGGACTCCTTGTGGAAGCTCTTGCAAGTGTAGATGTTTATGAGTAGACCAAGACACTCTCTAGCCGTGCTCAAACCAGGTACTGTTGCCTCGTGTCCATACGTCCTCCACTTGCCACACACCCACACGCCTTCTAAGTGCCCTTGTGAGCCAGCCAACTGCTGAGCATGGTGGTGGAGCCCTCAGCCTGTGTCCTCTCTCATTTCCCTTCTTTCCTCTCTGCCTTCACTTCTTCTGTCTTCTTTCTAGCTCTCCTTGTATTTCCAGTTCACATTTTCCTGCTTGCTTCTCAGACCCTGCCTCCCATCCTTCTGAGACACTCTTGTGCCACTGGCCTTAGTTTTCATAGGACTGTCGAGGTAGTGGTGGGGACCGCTCCACAGGCCTATGCCCACACTGTGAAGTTTTGCCCTTGATCTTAATTTCTGGGGTCATGCGTTCCATGGGAAACTTGGCCCGGAGAGTCTTAAACTGGAAAATCCATGGAGTAGCGCTACTGTCTAAGGACACTGAACAGTGTCGGTGGGCTCAGAAGACTGTCCTCCACCCCAGAGAGGATCCGGGTGGACTTGGAGCCTGAAGCAATCTCCAGTTCTTCTTTTTTTTTTTTTTAAATGCACATTGATGTTTTGCCTGCATGCATGTCTGTGTGAGGGTACCTTATCCCCTGGAACTAGAGTTACAGACAGTTGTGAGCTGCCATATGGGTGCTGGGAATTGAACCAGGGTTCTCTGGAAGAGTAGCCAGTGTAGTGCTCTTAACCTCTGAGCCATCTCTCCAGCCCCCAATCTCCAGTTTCATCAGGTCTCCCAGAGTTTAGAATCCCAAACCCATAAAGCCCCAAAGGTTTTAAAGTCACTTTTCCTTCACAGCTTTTTGGCTTGCCCTATCTTGTTTGTGAAACTAGAGACCCAGAAGTATGAAAGCACAGCTGTATGAAAGCTAAAGTGTACAGCTCTTACCAATGCATGCATGCTGGCTTCTTTTGCCTTTTGATGTATTGAGTTTAAAGGTTTGTTTACTAATTTATGAGTATGAGTATGAGTGTTTTGCCTGCATGTATGTATGTACACTGCGTGAATGCCTGGTACCCAAAGAAATCAGAAGAGGGCATCATATCCCCTAGAACTGAAGTTACAGATGGTTGTGAACTGCCATGTGGATACTGGGAACCCAAAGGGGTTCTCTGCAAGAGCATTAAGTGCTCTTAACAGCTGAGCCATCTCTCCAGCCCCAGTTATAGTGTTATATTGAATTTAATTTCCTAGATTAATAGAAAGGTGAGAGCCGAGGGCTGGAGCTCAGTGATAGGGAGCTTGCCTGGCTCCATCTAGAGTGAAGAGAAGAGAGATGGATTGAGGAGACAGGAGGGAAGAGAGCAAGAGAGCCGGAGAGCGGAGTTGTTTGCAGGATTGGAAACACAGGAGATCCATTTAGGCTAACTGGAGAGATGAATCCCCCAGAAGCCACAGGCACGAGGCTTCAAGTCACCTTTTATAGAGGGATACAGAACGTGATTGTAGTTTTAATGGGCTCCTGGGTGGTTTTTGTCTAGTTTGCGGTGCTGGGGAGCAAGCATGGGCCTATGCTTGGTAACTGTCAGTCAGCAGTCTTAAGTAGGTGGCTGAGAAAAAAGCATGTGCTTAACTCAGAGTGCTGTGGGGCCATGGGCTTTGAAGGAGACAACGCTTTCTCCAGAAGCCTCACCTCCCCTGTTTTCCCACTGGTCTCTCAGACAGTTGTTGGGTCGGAGGGAAATTGGAATAATAAGAGAAGGACACAGGGAGCTGCATGTGACTGTCTGGATACTTGTAAAATCATCGGCACACGAGTCCCGCCTTTGCCTGGAGTTACTACCTAGGTAAAAATGCCTCAGTTCTGCATCCTTCGCGGCTTTCCTCAGCAGCCTCGGGTCATTAGAGGAAATCCGAGTTCCCAGAAAAAGAGCAGCCCTCTGAAGAGCTGTCCCCCTGGTGTCTTGCAGTAACCTTTTCTGTGGATTTTAATAGACGATTACTATTAAGCGGAGCCTTATGTGCTGGGCCCTATTCCAAGCACTTTAAATAAATCAACTTGTTAAATTGTCATTCAGCCTTGTGAGGTAACCTCATTCCTGTCCCCTTTACAGAAGAGCCTTTTGTGATGGCTGGAGATTTATGCTGCCCTGAAGCCCCATGATGCCCCAACACCCTTGCCACACCATCATGGGCCCCTTGGCTCTCAACACCAGCTTCACCCATCTTGTAGGCCCCTTGTGTTGCATCGTTCCCATAGTTTGGTTACTTACCGGCGTGTGGGAAGCAGCTGGCAAACACCAGAGATTTCCACAGCTAACCCACATGAGCTGTACACGAGAATGTTCTCTTGGGTACATTTGAAATCCCCAAAGGGGCCCCCTTTCCACCTTGTCTCTGCAGTTGTTGGGAACTGTGTTGAAGACTGTGGTTAAAAGGATCTTCTACTTGGTAGGAAATATTGATGCTTTGGGAAGATAAAACCCAAACCGGCATTTGTTTTCCATGCCTCTGTTTCTCTCCTCACCTGTCCCCTGAGTGGCAGGAGCAGGCCGAGACCTGTTTGCTCGAAAGAATCGGCACCAGAAGAGTTTGCTTGCAATCTCTCCCAGTGATCTCAGCTCTTGGATCAGCAAGCGGCAGCTGTATTTAGATTTGAGTAAGAACTTCCTCCCCACCCGCCACCCTGTTTATCTCTCTCAGCTTCTGCAGCCGCTGCAGTTTGGAGCCTGTTGTGCTGGCATGGAGCAGAAGAGGTCAGATCGGGTGCCCGGTGTGGTGTGTGCTTTTATGGTGTACCATTATTCATGAGCAAATTAGTACCGTGTCCTAATAAGGGAGCTGACTAACCTCGCATACAGTCTATTTAGGAAATACTGCATATGTTAAAATGATACACACAAGCCCTCCTGGATCCAGCAAGAGGAGAGAAAGGCAGACAGGCATTGGGTAAAGAAGGGGAACAGAGAAAGCTGGCCGAGTCAGAGTTCCCGAAGTGGCAATGGTTGCAGTTAGGGACCAGCTGATGGACTGAGGGCCTGAGTTCAATTTTCACGTAAGCCTAAGTCACCATGTAAGGAAGCCTGCAATGAGTTCTTTAACTGAGGGAAGGACTTTGTAACTAGTTACATCTGGAATTTTCCACACTGGATTTCCTTGGAAAAGTGAATATAGATGCCAAAAGGCAATTACTGTAAATATATTTCTTGATCACCAACTTCAGGCTTCAGGCTGCTCACAGTGGAAGAGCTGACCCACAAAAAATCTAACCCACACCCCTGTCTTCTCAGTTTGTCCTTTAGAGCAGACCAATAGGAGATAGTCCCATTGCATGCCCCCAGGCTCCAGCCTCCTCTCCTCCAGCCAAGCAATGTTTCATTCTGAGAACATCCATGTCAGTGATCCAGTTGGGCTAGAAGCTTCAAGAAATTCTTTGCCAGCCCATTATTTAACCTGCACCTGGGAGTCAGTTTGTCCTAAAATCTCTCCATCAACATCATTTCTAGCCGATTAACTGACCATTGTTCTCTATGTATTCCTTCACACGTATTACAACAGGCATCCATCTTTGCGTCCCCCCATCCCCACCCTGCTCCGGAGTCCAGAGTCCATGTACATATGAGAGCCCAGCTACCCTCCAGTGGCCATGTCATAGCAGGTTGGCTGAGTGTCAAGGATGGAAGGAGCAAGGGAGGCAGCCTACTCCGTCCATTGCCAGAGACAACCCTTCAGCTGGAAGGGACCAAGCCAGCCACTGAGGTGTCTTGTTAAAATGTCCAAATCAGCTGTACAACGTGCAGCATTTAGGTGGTAAGTGGTCTGGGAGATCATGGCCCAAGAGTGGCAAATGTGTCCAGTTTCCTTCGCCTCTCCTCTTTGGGCCATTCTATAATCCACCCCAGTCTCCTCTCCACTCTTGCCCTCCACTTGGAGTGGGAGGGCTCCACACACCCTGAGTGTTTGGGGGCTTCTGTGCTATTCTTCCCTCTCCCTCTGTGGAGATGCTCCTGGTCTGTTTCTGCTGCATCTGGACAACTCCTACCTCTGTCTGCATCTCAGTGATGTCAAGCATTTAGCCTACCTCTCCAGATGGCCTTTTCCACCACCCTCAAATTCTAGGGATCGTCAAGGAGCTCTTGCTCTTCTTTTATGGCTGCCCTCTGGACCTGCTGTTGTCATAGGAACCACATGCACCCACAGACAGTGACTCTGTTATTGAAGGTTTTCAGCTGCTCTCCCCTGTCCTCCACCAATGTGCATAAAGCAGGTCTGTCCTGGAGCTCAGAGCATAGCACTCCTGCTGGACCCCTCTGCCTACAGGCACTGCTCTGCATGCATCTGGCCTTCCTTTCTAATCTCAAATCTCTGGGACATTCTCCCCTGTGCCGTGACTCCCTACCTCTGACTAGAGTCACTGCATGGAGGCCCTGAGAGACCACTGTGTGGAGTTGTGAAAGTGAAGCCTGAGTTTCTGGGAAGACCCCAAGATGCTGGAGATACCAGAGCTGTGAGACATCTGACAAAGAGATGTTTACAGGAAGTGAAACCAACCCAAAAGAGATGTATGTTACATGCAGCAAAGCTGAGAGGCAAAAAATTAAGCCCTTTGCAATTGAAGTCCCACCCAGTGAGCATGGAGCTACAGTATTTGGTGTCTGCCCTGATGGATTCCTGTCTTGCTTTGGTCCAGTGCTTTCTCACTATGCTTCTCTTCCTCCCCTTTGGGAAGGGAATGTATGTTGGGACTATGTAATTTATTTTTTGTGTTTCTGTTAATTGTGACATAGGTCACAGTTAAGAGATTGCCTTGAGTCTCAAAAGAGACTCTGGACTTTTAAACAGTGTTGAGACTGTGGAAGACTATGAGGACTTTTGAAGTTGGACTAAATACATTTTGCATTATGATATGGCCATGAGCCTATTGGGGGCCAGGGAGTTGATTGTGGTGGTTTGAACGGGAAATGTTCCCCATAGATTTATGTGTTTGAAAAGAGTTGGTGGTGCTGTTTGGGGAGATTATGAAACCTTTAGGACATAGAGCCTTTGCTGGAGGAGGTGTGTTACATTGAGAGTCTGTAGCCTTACCTCACCTCTAGGTTGCTCTCTCTGGTTCCTGTTTGCAGTTTAGATGTGATCTCTCAGCCTTCTGCTCCAGCTGACATGTTTTCACTACCATAATGAAATTGTTTTTGTTTTTGTTTTTGTTTTTGTTTTTGTTTTGTTTTTTTAGTTTTTCGAGACAGGGTTTCTCTGTGTAGCCCAAGCTGTCCTGAACTCACTCTGTAGACTGTGCTGGCCTTGAATTCAGAGACCTCCCTGCCTCTGCCTCCCGAGTGCCGGGATTAAAGGCGTGCACCACTACCACCCAGCTTCCATGATGAAACTTTTATCCCTCTAGAAGCATAAGTCAAAATAAACGCTTTCATATGTAAAGTTTTTGTTTTTGTTTTTTGTTTTTGGTCATGGTGTTTTTTCACAGCAACAGAAAAGTAACTTATGTATACCCAGTATATGTGAGACCCACTTTTCCCATAGGGGCTTCCTTGTGACTCACCTGACCACTGGAACCTCATATGACTCCTCACAAGCCCCTTTCCCTCCAAGTCTCCTTTCCTCAGGGGGTGGCGGAGGGATTAAATGAAAACGGAACCTAGCAAAATACCTAACAGCTGGCCAGAGGAGAAAATGAAAACTAAGTACTTAACTGTGACAAGGACACAGTACACACTGTCCAAAGCAAGAGTGAGTAATTTCCTGAGTGGATCCCACATCCACCATAGACTCTGGGAGACGTCAATATAGGTTCACTTACTGTAACCACCACTTGACTTTGGTGTGGGCTGTGTACTGGGGCAGCTGGGCGAGTGGAGGGCAGGGGCACATGGGAAATCCCTACTTCACTCTTAAACCTGCTGTGAATTCTAAGAAAGCCATCTTTAAAAGCAGAAGCTCCTCGTGAGAAGATGGGGGCCCAGTCACGAGTAAGGCAGTGGCCATGCTCTTGGCACACACAGGTGGCTAAGCCCGGGAATGGGAGTTCTGTACAAGGTCATTATCAGGGCTCTGGAGCTCTCAGGCTCTGATGATGATCATGCAGGACTGACGAGCTTAGGATGAGATGCTGAAAGGCGTGGTCAGGTCATCCTGAAGCCAGCTGAGTCCCAGGAAGGCTTAGGGCTGGCCACTGGAGGTGGTAACCTGTGAGCAGGCCCTGGGGCAGGGCTGGGAAGGGCTTACATTGACTCAGACTTCTCAGGTGACAGGCTTCGAGATCCTTCCCTTGCCAGGGACTCCAAGGCAGCCCCAAGTCAAGCAAGTTGTTGCAATTTAGCTGGGAGGGATTGCAAAACCCTGCCGTGCTGAGGCAAGGCACTGCCCATCTGAGGTGAACAAGTGATGCTAAGTGAGCTGGAAGAGGGAGAGACACAGTTGGGGAGCTTCCAAATCAGGATCCATCCACAGCTCCAGCCCTGAAACAGGAACTCCTGCTCACCTCACATGCCTAGTTGATGAGTACAGAGGCCACCAATATCTGAAGTGTCAGGGGAAAGTCGACCACACCAGCCATTTCCCCAGATGCTCAGACCTTTCTGATCAGGAGACAGCTTAGGGTGCTATGCTTCATTTTTATGTTTTATTTTTATGTGTGGTCATGTGGTCGTGCATGTGTATGTGAGTGTCTTCAATCACTCTCCAGCTTATTATTTCAAAGATTTATTTGTGTATCTGTGTGTGCCTGTCTGTGTGTGTGTGTGTGTGTGCATATGTGTGCACACCTCATGTTCAGAGACCAAAAATAGAGCATCAGATATCCTTTTCTCTATCACTCTCTGCCCATTCCTTTGAGGCAGGGTCTCTCCTACCTTCTCAGCAAGGCTGGAAGCCATAAGCTTCAGTGATAGTCCTGTCTCCATTCCCCACCCCCCCACCCCCAGAAGCCCAGGTTACAAGTGTTTTCTGGGCTCCAAACTCTGGTCTCCATGTTTTCAGGATTAGAGTTCTTAACGGCTGAGCCATCTCTCCAGCTCTCCAGCTGATGTTATGAGACAGGGTCTCTTACTGAAGATGGAACTAACCAGTTCGGCTGGCCTGGCTGGCCCGTGAACTCCGAGGATCCTTCTGTCTCCACCTCCCCAGCACTGGGGTTACAGGTGAGTGGCCACTTGTTATGTGAGTGCTGGGAATCCAAACTCAGGGCTTCGTCCTTGCTACTGAACCATGGCTGCATTTAGTCCTGGATTGACCCAGTTTAGTTCCTGTGAGGGAGGTGAAGTGCTTTCATACCAACACAGCTCAGCTCACAAGGAAGGGGAGAGGCGCAGACCTCTGTGGGAAGATGCCAGCCTGGGTGCTCACTTACCCATTCCACTAGCCTTCAGGCTACGGCATTGCCAGGGACTGTGAGCACAGCTGCCAGAGACCTGGCCCCAACCCTCAGATGCTCACAGTTCAGTGAACTGGGTCACAGAAGTCGAGAGTTCTTCATTTCATGCATCCAAACTCAAGAGGAAGCTGTCAACCTTAAAAGGTTTTGCAAGCCAAGGAGTGTTCGTGTGCACCTTGGGCAGTAAAACCTGTGTGGGTGCATAGGTAGGAGTAGTCCCTCAGTGCCAGTGAGCTTTGTGCTCCTCCGAGGGAAGGTGAGAAATGGAGACCTTCAACTCCTTCACTAGAACCATGGCTTCCCTCGTGGCTCCTGGATTTCAGAACTGGAGGAAACCTATGGAAATTCACCAGAGAAGTGCAAGTGGGGGCAGTAATTTGTTGCAAGACCACTGAAGACAGGAGAGGGACTAAATGGCTTCCGGTGACCTCTCCTGTACCCTGCTGGCTGGATCCTCTCTCTCTCTCTCTCTCTCTCTCTCTCTCTCTCTCTCTCTCTCCCTCCCTCCCTCCCTCCCTCCCTCCCTCCCTCCCTCCTCTCCCTCCCTCCCTCTCTCTCTCTCTCTCTCTCTCTCTCTCTCTCTCTCTCTCTCTCTCTCTGTGTGTGTGTGTTGCACGTACCCAGCCAAGCACATATATGTAGGCCAGAGAAGGGAGTCAGGTACCTCTATTACTCTCTGTTTTATTCCCTTCAGACAGGGTTTGTCACTGAAAAGAGCTTTCCATTTCTTCTGAGCTGACTGGCCAGAGAACTCCCAGAATCCACCTGTCTCCACCCCATCTTCTCGACGCTATGGTTACAAGCATGTGCCACCATGTCCAGATAGTTTATAGGAATTTGAACTTGGATTCTCACACTTGCTCAATAAACAGTCATACGCACTAAGCCAGCTCCCCAGCTCCTCTGTATCACTCATATTGGTCACAAACCTGTGAAAGGTGTCTTAAGTTTATCAAGGACTTCAGTTCCTGCCTTCTGCACCCCAGTGTTTGCCCAGGTTAGGGTATCCGGGAAGGACAATCGACATGTCTCCTCATCACCCTTTATTGACTTGATGCTTTGTAAGTATGTTCTAATTTATCCTCATGGCACCCAGAGGTAGTTGTACCTCTCTGATTCTGGATGTGAAAGGCAGGACAACTGCTTGATTGACAGTTTCTCAAAAGCCTTCAGCTAGCAAGTACTTAGGCCAGGACAGGAACCCACATGTATATGGTTTCGAAGTTGTCACCATGTGGTCTATGCTCTAGAGCCTGCCAGCTGTTCCCTAGGTCATGAAATGTAGGCAAAGGGGGCTGGAGCGAAAGTTCAGTGGTTAAGAGAGCATACTTCTCTTGCAGGGGACCCAGGTTCTCTCAACACCCCAGCACCCACATAATAGCTAACAACCAATTGTAACTCCAGTTCTAGGGGGTCCAACGCTCTCTGCTTCCCTCCATGGGCACGGCACATGTGTGATGCACCTGCATACATGCAAGCAAGCACTCATACACATTATATAAGTTTCTAGAAAGCATTACAATAGCTTTCTTTGCAGCCCCACTTTTTAATTTTATATGAGAGTTGAGAGACAACTTTATTAAGATAAATATATATCCACATAAATGAATAAAAATATATACAGATGTACATTAATTCAAATAGATACATCAACTTTAATTAATAGGCAATATATGTAGCTATAATAAATACATACATTGATGAATGTACAATATATACAGATGGATGTTAATTAAAACAGCTATGTCTACATTAATGAATATAATATATAGAGATGTGAGTTATGACACATATGGATGGAAGCTGTAAAGGAGTAGAGTTTTATGTGTGTGGTTGATGTCAGAATAGTCTATGGTAGATTATCTTAACTTTACAATGTTAGATTTAATCCCCACATAATCATAAAGAAAACAGAAGATCCATAGAAGGAAATGAGAAGGAAGTCAGCACAGGCCCCTATACAAAGTCAGCAGAGCATGAAGGCAAGTGCATTGTTGTTGGTTTTACTCTACTTTTTTGGGGGAACCCACCATGCAGCTCCCAAATAAATCACTCATGGAGGCGGCTTATTCTTAATTACAAATGCTCGGCTTTAGCTCGGCTTGTTGCTAGCTAGCTTTTCTTAACCTAAATTAGCCCATCTACCTTTTGCCTCTGGGCTTTTACCTTTCTCTTACTTCTATAAATCATACTCTTACTCTGTAGCTTGCTGTGTAGCTGAGTGGCTGGCCCCTGGAGTCCTCCTTTTTCTTTTCTTTTCTTTCTTTTTTTTTTTTTTTTTTTTGGTTTTTCGAGACAAGGTTTCTCTGTGTAGCTTTGCGCCTTTCCTGGGACTCAATTGGTAGTCCAGGCTGGCCTTGAACTCACAGAGATCCGCCTGGCTCTGCCTCCCGAGTGCTGAGATTAAAGGCGTGCGCCACCACCGCCCGGCTAGAGTCCTCCTTTTTCTATGGCTACTTCTTCCCCCTCCCAGATTTCTCCTCTATATATTCTCCCTGCCTGCCAGTCCTGCCCATCCTTTCTCCTGCTTTGCTATTGGCCATTCAGTTCTTTATTAGACCGTCAGATGTTTTAGACAGGCACAGGAACACAGTTTCACAGAGTTAAACAAATACAACATAAACAAAAGTAACACACCTTAAAATAATATTCTACAACACAGGTGCCAGACCACCAAGCTGTGTCCCCAGCCCTCTTTTCACATTTTAGTTTGAGTCAGGGTCTCACAAAATGGCACAGCTGGCATTGGCTCAGATTTCTTTTGATTAATACCAGCATGGCATACTTTTCTTTATTCCCCCCTCCTTTTTTTTAATGAATGCTTCTGCCATTGCTATAAAAGACAAAGTGATTGATGCAAAACACTGAAACTATGTGCTTCCATGAAAAAGTCAAAATAGAACTTAGGATACGGGCCCTTCTGTTGCATGCTGTCCTTACTTTTAATCAAGGCCTGGCTCTGAATGATTCTGTTGAAAAGTCAGCTGTTGTTGGAGTGGGGGCAGGGAGTACCTTTCCACATGACTTGGCATTTCTCTCTCGCAGTTTCTCTTTCTCAATACACCTTCTCTGTTCTGTATGTTTAGTGTTTCTTTTCCTATTTGCTGTTCTGTATGCCTCTGGTACACAAATGGGCCTCTTTTCCCTAGATTTATTAAACTTTCTATGACTATATTGAAAATATTTCTGTGCCTTTGGTCTAGGATATATCATTGGGCTTTGGCTTTTCAGCCCATGTTGACAGCCTCTAGTTCAGTGTACACTTAAAACCCTGACCTTGCACACAGTCCTTGTACAGCTGAATTATGCATACTGTGTCTGCTACCATTTGTCTTTCCTTTTTTCTTAATTTCCACACTTTTTCTACCATATAGTTTCTTTCATCAAACATTCTTTTTGAATTTTGTTTTCCTCCTTTCTTTGCACATTATTAGCATATTAATCCTTTACTTGTTTAGTAGTTGCCCTAGGATTTACAGTACACATTATACAACTAATTCAAGTCTGCTTTCAAATAACACTACCCAACATCATAGATAGTGCAAGTGTGTGGTAACAGAGGGCCACAACTTACCTCTCTGCCATTCATTTTGCTTAGCTATAAATTATAATAACTGAATGCATTGCTGTTTGTGTTAAAGAATCATAAAAACAATCTTTTTTTTTTTTGCTAGAGCTGTAGCTCAGTGGCACAGCACTTAGAGCACTTGCCTAACACACACACACACACACACACACACACACAAGTCCTTGGGCTCAGTCACTCCAGGCTATACACAAAAATTAGTTTGTCTTTTCCCCCCTTCTTTGAAGACCTTTCTTTATATAGATCTAAATTGCCGACCTATGGAATCTTACTTCTCTCTGAAGAACATTTTTTAATACAGTTTTGGTTTTGTTGTTGTTACTGTTTGTTGTTGTTGTGTGTGCCCGCCCGCTCATGCACAAGAGCACATGTGCATGTTTGTGTTAGTGCCCCAGGAGGCCAGAAGAAGGCAGAAGCTTCCCTGGAGCCGGAGGTACAGTAGGTGGTTGTAAGCCACAGGTGTGGGTGCTGGGAAGTCTTCAAGAGCAGCAATCACTCTTGGCCACTGAGCCTGCGTATCCCTAGACCCTGAAGGACTTACAAAACATTTCTTTCTGGGATATCAAACTTTTGTTTATCAAAAAAAGTTTTCCTTCTTTCCTTCCTTTCTTCCTTCCTTCCTTCCTTCCTTCCTTTCTTTCCTTCTTTCTGTCTCTCTTCCTCTTTCTCCTTTCCTTCCTACCTTCCCTCTCTTTCTCTCTCCCTCCCTTCCTCCCTTCCTTTTTTTTTTTTTTTTTTTGTACTTGAAACAGAATTGTGAGTTGGTAGATTTTGTTGTTGTTTGGTTGGATTTGGGGGCGGGGGTTGATTTTGCTTTTGTGTTTTTTACTTTCAACACTAAAATATTCCTTCCGCCTGTCTCCTTGCTCATGTAGATTCTGAAGAGACCTGGGGACCCTGCTCCTATGATGAAATGATTGTTCCTTGGCTACTTGTGTGATTTTTAACTTGTGTTTGGTTTTCTGCAGGTTATTGCTGTTTTTCTGTTGATCTGGTATTTTCTGGGCTCCTGGGAAGTCATCACACATCATTGCTTCCAACACTTCCCTTCTCTTCCCCGTTCCCCGCTGCTGTCCCCATTACGCAGGTCTCATCTTTTGTTGTCCCCACACTCCTGGACAATCCGACCCATTTCCCCTTTTCCTACAGTGGAGAAAACTCCTGTGACATACTTTCAAGACCATTGATTCTCAGCTCGACCATGTCCAGCCTGCCAATTGCTGACACACTCATCTGTGTTTTCATTTCTAACTTATTAGAAATACTATTTTTCTGCTAATGTTACTGTCTGATATTGAATGCTGTTTGTGTTTTCTCAGCATTATAATGATGGACATTTTAATTCCCTGCTCTTGGAATTCCAAAGCCTTTGCCCTACCTGAGTTTGAGTCTCATGCCTGCTCTATCTCTTTAAGATTGTCTTATTGCATGCCAGCAAGAATCAGAACTTCCACTTTCTCCCCTTAATCTAAGGCTTTGTTTTTAAGACAGTTTCTGTGGACTATTTAACTGGATGTTGCTGCTTTTTTTTTTTTTGCACATATTTTACATGATCATGAATGTGGCTATATTTTAATCTAACATCTTACTGTTTTGACTTATCCAATCTTCTTTGGTTTTTAAATTAAACTAGATATGTGTATGTGTGTGTGCATATGTATGTATCTGTGTATGTATGTGTGTGTGTGTGTGTGTGTGTGTGTGTGTGTGTGTGTGTGTGTGTATGATATGTGTGTATGAAAGTGCAGGCACACACATGCCGCAGAGTGCATGCTGTGTTGAGAGGATAACTTCGAAGAGTCGGCAGTTCTCTCCTTCCACCCTGGGTTCCAGGGACTGAATTCAGGTAGTCAGGCTTTCATAGCTGATGCTTTTCAGCAGCAGAGTCCTCTCACCAGCCCTTTCAGGTTTTGTGTTGTTTGCTTGCTTCTCATTTTTGATTCCTGTGTTAGATAAATTAGTTATTACTTTTTATTGTTCAGTTTTGTATACATTAATTGCCTATCACTTCTTAAAGCAGTTGCTCTAGAGTTTACAGTCCATGTCTCTGATCACAGCTTCCCATGAAATAAAATTATGCATTACCTATGCATAACATTCCAGAGCCTTACAGTCATGTGCTTCCCTCTCCCTCTTCTTGGCTTTGTGCTATTGTTATTATACCATTTTACTTATACATTGTTTTCAATTCCATAGGAAGTTGGGGTTTTTTGAAAACAATGACCTTTCAATGATATTTCATGTTTGCTAACACATTATATTACCATTCTTTTATGTTGATCCAGACGTCTGTGTGGCACTGCAATCCTTTGCCTGAAAGACTAAATGCTTTAACATTTAATGCAGTGTTTGCTTGCTGATGGAGGTTCACTCAGCTTTCCTATGTTAAAAGGTCTCGTGTCTGTCTTCATCTTATAAGATAGTTTTGCTGGGTGGTCTAGATCAGATATGTCATGTCCCCCCAAGATCCATGTGCTGGAAGCTTGGTCTTTAGTATACAGCATGGGGAGGTGGTAGGAAACCATCATAGGAACACTGCCCCCGATGGGTGATTGACACTTGTCTCATGGAAGTGGGTTAGGTCTCAGGAGCTTGGGTTAGTTACTACAAGAAGGATCTGGTAAGAGAAGAGGCCACTCATGTGTCTTACCTCTTCTGAATCTGCCACTCACCTCTGTACACGCACCTCTGTCATGGGACATCCTCTGCCATGGAACATCCTCCTCGGCCATGGGACATCCTCTGCCATGGGATATCCTCTGCCATGGGATATCCTCTGCCATGGGATATCCTCTGCCATGGGACATCCTCTACCATGAGATATCCTCTGCTATGGGACATCCTTTACCATGGGATATCCTCTACCATGGGATATCATCTGTCATTGGATGCCTTTGCCACAGGATATCCTCTGTCATGAGATGTTATCTGCCATGAGATATCCTCTGCCATTGGTTATCATCTAACCTGGGACAACCTCTGTCATGGAATGTCCTCTGCCACAGGATGTTATCTGTCATGGGATATCATCTGCCATAGAATGGCCTCTGCCATGGAATGTAGTGGGTAGCCATTCCAGCTTTGTTCTGGAAGTTATAACCCCCATTGAGACTTCGGCAACTGTCACGCCTACAAGGCGGGGCCAAGGGAGGCGCCTGGGGACCCGAGATCTGGATCGGCGAATGCTCTCTTGGTTCCAGGACCCTGGATGGTGGAGGTGGACAAAGCAGAGCTCCAGAGAACACCGCTGGACTGTGATACACCTTCCCCAGACCCCGCGACCTACCTATCCCTTAATTTGTAAGTTACACCATTAAATAAATCTCCTTTTAACTACGTGGAGTGGCCTTAATAATTTCACCAATAATGGAATATCATGGGCTGGGGCTCCTGTCAGAGGTGGCTGCCCAAGCTTGGATTCTCCCACCTTCACAACCCTGAGTCAAAACAAAGTCATTCAAAAAGTACCCAGTAGATGATGGTTGGTTTATGATTTGGGGTTTTGTAAAAACTGTCTCTCTGTTGCTTTCTTAATGAAGTCACTTCTATCTCAAGGCCTTGCTGCAACCTCATCTCTTACTTTGTATGTAGGGTTCCCCTTTCCTCTCGGTGCTTTTTACGGTTCAGATACCAATGGCCGGAGGGGATGGCCCAGCAGGTAACAAAGAGCCTCTGCTTGCTGTACGAGCCTGAGGACCTGAGTTCACATTCTCAGCACCCACTTAAAAGTAGAGGGTAACCACACCCCTGAACCTGTAACGCCTGTAAGCACTGTGGAGAGTGGAGGCAGGAGGATAGCTGAGGCTTACTGGCCACCAGCCTCACCCCACGTTCAGTGGGAGGCCCTGTCTCAAGGGAATAAGGTGGAGAGGGAGAGCACAGGACACCCTGTGTCTTCCTCAGCCTCCACACATGCACAGGCGACGAGCACTGCCCACCCCTGCACACATCCACACACGAAACAAAGTAATTAACATTTAAAACAATCCACATCAGAAACCTGGTTAGGTGTGCCCAGTGTTGTTTCTTTCCGTCTCCTCTGGTCAGGGGTCTTGGACCATTTGGAACTGTGTGTTAATGGCTTCTATTAAATTCGGAAGCCCTCTGGCCATTATTCCTCCACACCTGCTTTCTAGACCCTCCCCCTTCTGAGACGCTGGCTGCTTTTGTGTTCCGCCCGTGGTGTTGTCTCGTGGGTTGCTGCTCCTGTTGGCCTCTAGTTCTCCCTCCGCTCTTCCCTGAGGAGAGTTCCTGTCGACACAGCCCGTGTTTGCTGTCATCTCTTCCCGCGGCATCAGGCCGGCTGCTGGCCCCGTGTCGTGTATTTTGTGTTTCCCACATTGTCTTTCGCAGCTTTCTGGCTTGGATCGGGGTCCGTGTTAGACTTTCTCTTCTCTCTTCACATCCCCACTTTCCTTCTGGGGCGGATTTTGAAAAGCTCTTTTACTGTTATCTGACTCATCAGGCCTGTCATTTCTGGTTGTTTCAGTTGATTGATGTTTTTCCTGACTGTAGGTTCTATGTCCTTGTTTTCACCCTTCAGGCTACTTGCATGTCTTAGGAGGCCTTTCTAGTCTGGCTGGTGAGAACAGACTCTTTCTGTCCCTGGGAGAGTTCGGAAGACCAACCGTTGTCCCCCTGCCTTCCCCCAGAGCTCTCTCCACAGACTCAGCATTTACACACATACACACACACACACACACACACACACACACACACACACACACACACATCAGTTCTCTGCCGGTGGTACTCCAGAAGAACTTCAGATCCCACCCCTGCCCCTGCCAGCCTCAGTCAGCCTCCTTTCTTGGCTTTGTCCTACGGAGCTGGGAACTGTCTCCTCAGCTCACTGAGTCCCCTGTCTCAGCGGGTTTCCAGGCCCTCCTGGCTGCACCTGGAAACCTCGGTAGCACACAAGGGTCCCCACTCGAGTGCTCCTTTCAACATCCTGTGCTCTGCTCTACAATGTCTGAACACCCCGCTCTTTATTTCTTCTCCAGCTTTTGTAGGCATGTGAGGCAGGGGGATAGCTAGGATCCTCGAATCTCCATCATGGGCAGAAGGGGGATTCTAGTCTTACAGAGGATGACGTGTGATTGGATCCAGCCTCACTGCATTCAGCCCTGTGTCCTGTGGGGAACCTGACGGTAGCTGAACATCTGGAAGAGGGCCTTACACGGAGTCTCTTCCCCACTCAGCCATTTGTTGTCACTTCGCTCCAGCAGCCTCCTCGTCAGCTACAGAATCTGCAATAATAGCAGACCTCCCCACATCAAAAGGTGTTTGGAGATGGATGGGATGGATGTGCCTTAAACATGTATTCACATGCAGAAATAAGACTGTGGCCTGTGCTTCTTAAACATTATACTTAGTGGACCCCAGGCAGGTGAGCAGGGTGACTCCAGTCCAAAGGCAGCTAACGAAGGGCCGAGGAGCCATTTTTAACACCTGCCTTTAAGTTCTTTTCTAATTGCACTCAGAAGCCCCCTCAAAAGAAACCCTGTAAATTTCAGTTCCAGATACAGACCTGTGACTCCTTCGGCTCTTTTCCAAATGTAGCTTTATGGTAACATCCACCCCACCCCTTCCCATTGCTCTCTGCCTCCAAGCACATACTACACCTCATATCCTTCACCTTAAAATGGAACTGCTGTTCCCTTTAAAGGCATAGCACTGGGCAGCACTGCCGTTCAGTGTGTATGGAAGGCAGATGTGAAGAGGAGGAAGACACACTCTTTTGCCTTGACATTACCCTTGGGGTTGGGAAACGTCTCAGGTGTCACAGTGCTGCTCTCTGGGCTGTCAACCTTTGGCGTTCTTACCTCTGCCATCTCACATGCCACTGAAGAGTCATAGCATCCGTAACTCTGTGACTCTCCATTTGGAGACTTAGGATTCGTGCCCCCTTCCCTAAATCTGGCCAGGCTTAGGACAGCTTCATGATAGGGGGTTGGCCGGGAAGGTGATGTCAGGTGCCTTCTGAGCCTGTCAGCAAAGGCCATGAAGCTTGTGCCTTGTGTGTGGGGATGCTCATTCCTGGATCCTGAGCTGATATGCAAGACATCACATCTGCTCTGAAGCCATGCTGGGAGGAAAGCAACCCCATGAGGAGAATCTACACACAGACACTCCGGTGTCTAGCCTGCCCCTGAACAAGCACTGGTGCCAGCCATGTATGCAAAGAAGCTTCCCTGGGCACCATGGCTTCACGGCACCGTGTTCAGATGTAAACAGTGGGAGCATGCCCCTTCCCAAGCCCCTGCTGGACCCAGCAGAATGGTGGAGCAAATGGTTCTAGGGCCAATTGAAGTGGTCTAAGCAGACATGTTGAATGAGAGACATGTTTCGCATGGAGTCTATCTGTAAAAGGTCTTCTGAGACTGCCACAAAGCCAGCTTTCTGAACATAGAGCCAGGAGCTGTAGAACAACCCTGCACACAAGCAAATATGGCAGAAATAGGGTCCAGGCAACTCCTTAATATGCTCTGAGTAAATACAGCAGTGGGAAGCAAGACCACTGGGGGAACCCTCTTGCTACCCACATGGCCCATCCATTGTTCACTGTTTCCTCCCACTTTCCTCTTCTACCAATCCAGTGCCCACTATATGCCAGCTATTCTTTTAGGTCCTAGAGTTTCAAAGATGGATGCATATTAATTATGCTTTCCAATTTCTTTTTCTTTTTCTTTTTTTTGAGACAGGATTTCTCTGTGTAGCTTTGCGCCTTTCCTGGAACTTGCTTTGGAGACCAGGCTGGCCTCGAACTCACAGAGATCCGCCTGCCTCTGCCTCCCGAGTGCTGGGATTAAAGGCATGCGCCACCACCACCCGGCTCTTTCCACTTTCTTAATACAGATGCTTTGAGTCCCAGGGTTTCTTTCGTCAACCCTGGAGTGCTGACCCTCCACGGCTAGCAAATCCCTAGGGCTAACAGGCAGCTCACCTGTGACGTACCTTCCACATGCAAACCATGGCCAAGCCCAATCTTATTCACTTCCTTGGGAGCTGCTGCAGTCCAGGTCACTCTCCACCTGATCTTATTACCTCAGGACCAGGTGCCACACAGCTAGGGACAATTCCTCACACCCAGAGCCTGCTGACATCATTCCTACTAGCCAACCCTAGAACCTGTACTTCCCTTACCTGTTGCCTCTGTTGGTGGTGACCTGTCTTACCCACAGCTAGCCCATTTTGCCTCCCCTGGGCTCCTCCTGACAAAATGTCCCCCTCACCCTGACAACTAAGAGGAACAAGCTGTCTTCTCCACTACAGTGTGTTCCAGATCTGTTGGCTTTACTATAGCTCAAGTGTTTTAGTAGCCATTTTATTGAAATGTGTGTGTGTGTGTGTGTGTGTGTGTGTGTGTGTGTGTGTGTGTAAAACCACCAGAACCAGTTCTCTTCTTCCACCATGTGGGCTCCAGGAATCACACTCAGGTTGTCAGGCTTGGTGGCAGCAGAGTGAAAGGCCTTGTTTTAGGAGAACTTGCGATTTCACAATGTGGCCCGGGCAGGCAACTGAAAACAGCAGGATTGGGAACGCTATACTTCCTACTCTGAGCACAAAGGTGTGGTCACCGTGTGAAACAGCCAGCGCACACCCCCACTTTTCTGCAGATTTGGTGTACCTCAATAAAAAAAAAAAAACAGAACACAAAATAATAGTAATTTTGAGTCCACCCAGTAAGGCAGTCCCATAAGCTGAACAAACGAGAAGCGTCCTCGCTCACTCGCTCTCTCTCACACATTGGAATTGCTGGCTGGTGACAGAGCTCTGAGATGAGATCCCTATCAGGCTGTCTCGCCACCACTGTCATCATCAGCCTGACACGCCTCACCAA